>NC_138158.1:13519220-13586720 GCF_964199315.1 Orbicella franksi
CATTGTGTGGCTTCATAGCTCAGTTGGTACAGCATCGCACCGGTATCGCGGAGGTCACGGGTTCGAATCCCGTTGAAGCCCTGATTTTTTCAGGCTTCTTCTTTCCAATTGCTTAAATTGGAAAATTCACTGCGATGATCATTCTTCACTTCCACTTCAAGACTATATTCCCTAATTGATACCTTTGTATATTCTCATCAGTTGTCTGTATGGCAATAACTCAATATTCTGAGGAGAATTTGGGCATTTGTAACTATAAAGTGTTGAAGAATTTCCGTGGACACTACTCTGTCAGACTTGCTTTACCTCTGTAAAGGTCTCTACAGCCAGCATTGCAGCCTTTGCTTGATTTGTAAGGCGTGGCATCTTTATAGATGATTTTCCATTTGCTAGTGACATCAGTACGATAGCCTGAGGATGTATTAACATAAAACTAATTGAGTGCTCTTTGACTGGTGAATAGCTGAGGACTATTGTACCACTGGGTAAAAGCTTCTTCAGTCTTCAGACGCAGATGGTGCAACAGGAGTTCTTTTGGTTTCCATAAAATGCAGAGTGGAGGACTATTCTTTCTCTGCCTGGATGACACTGCTTTAAATGCAAGACATGCACTGTCGACTTTGGATCAAGCAGTCTATGTTCAAGGGCTGACTGGGGTCAAAAAACTCACAGTGCAGGTGTCACGGTAGGGTGCCGTTAAGGTTAAAAACTGCATTACGCTGGAAACTCCAACAAACTCTAGCAGTGAAGGCGCGTGGCCTGAGTGCAACTTTAGGATTTTAGCAGTGATCCAGACAATGTGCCATAAATATTGTTATGACATGAATACATCCACAGTACTGATGCTAGCATTACAATAACAACAGCAACAACAATCTTTATTTGTACTCTCTCGTCTACTAATTGCAGAAAATATTAATAATAAAATTAGAGTACTGGCTAGCGGAATTAATATTGAAACACTTCCAACGCAACAAGTGACACTGCTATTTTTAATAGTCTACATCTACATATGATCAATAGTGAAACAAGAAAAGAAATTATTGTAGATGAACTAGCGGGTTATTGACAAACTCTCAAAGGAATGAAATGCTACAAACCTGTTCCTGTAACAGAGAATCTATACATGCTTCACTATTGACATTCTTCTTCAGCATTCTGACAGCCTGATTGACCACTTCTTCAGGAGACATTCCTAGTATTACCACAAAAAAGACATTTTAAATTTACTACCACTGTGTTATTCATTTTTAGAATGGTCAACTTCCGCAGACTTCACTGAAAAATTACACTGACCTTTTTCCCACATTCCTGTCCCTGTTAATACAACACCAGAGGACATTTCTGCAAGAAGCCTGAACAGCAATAAACAAATGATAATAACATTATTTGTATTTCAAGTGATAGCAGACTTTCAAAAATGTCTCGTGTACATGTACATGTACTCCAGCAGCACTGACACAATTCTACCCGTACATACTCACAAAGTTAAGCTTTTTTTCCCTGAGAGAAAATGTGCCAGTTAGCTAGACAAGCTGCCTCATGATCAAGCGAAATACTGGCTGATAAATGTGTATTAAATATGTGGTTCCAGAAAATATCCATAGCAGCCCTAAGGACGGCTACTGGAAATACCAAGGGATGCAAGGCATCTCAAACACCTATCATAATCTTTTTAGAGGAAAGTATGAAGCAAAACAGGAATTTGCAGAAGAATTGGGAGATTTAGGTTCAAACCAAAAAACCCCTCCATGAGAGAGGATGGATATTTTCTGGAACAACACAATGTGAAATAAAATTAAATAAATACTGTTTTAATTTAATAGAAATATTATTGCATAAGCTATGTTGGCTGTATCACTGGCAGGAGTTGACGGGGAGTCAAAATTTATCACTTTGTATTGACACCATATAAAAGGGATTTGCATTAATTAGCATCATGATTTCAAGCTACCTTGTTAATGGCCAAATATGGGTATAAATCCAGTGTTTAGATGGATTGTGCCAAGTTTGTCTGCAACTGATTTGGCCAATGAATCAGCTGAAGATGAATTTGGTTACATAATAACTAGATGATTTATCTGTATCAGGCAGGTGAATTACCTGTCTCAGATGGCTAATCTGTCTCTGACAGATAATTTGTCCCTAACATAAATTCCGCCAATGTGACAAAATATGTTAATATGGAAACTTTTTCTCATCCATTGGTGATTACATGAACAGAGCTCCATTGCAGAGAAAAAAGAATTTCAAGTCTAACGTATCAGCCTGGAAGTCACTCAGTTTAAAGGATGCAGTTAAGTGTAGTATTACTTACATCAGCCCCTGCCCTGTTCCTTCACTTCTGCTTTCTCTGTTTCTCTGGCTGTTTATGTCCACTGGTACTTGTGGGAAATGATGCTTTAAGATTTGATGCACCTCTTTTGCCATTATTTGAGCAATCTTAATAATCAAAATACCAAGTCATGCAAAACGCCATGTATAGGTGGCACTGAACGAGGCTACACATAATGGAAAAATGTTAAAAAGTGATTTCACTAAACATCTACAGGGTAGAGTCAAATTGCTGCTAATGGACAGCTCCCATATGTTATACAAACAATACAGCAATTAGGCTTTCTGATCTAAAATAATAGTGCCCACTTACATTTACAGAGGTTCAATTTTATGGGGAAGTGTACAGCACACTTTACCTTTATGGTATTAATTTGCATGGATAGAAGCCTACATGATATTGGTCCAAGTTTTGAGCCCTAACCAGGATCATTGCAACCATTCTCATGAAACCAAACTGCATTTGCTGCATGGTGTATCCAGTATTCTCAAGCCTAATGTCTGAATAAATAGGTCTGTCTCTGAATAAATTGTTCATGCTGGTCCATGATGGTGTATATTTAGTGAGGTCTTTCCACTGTGGAATGCCATCCTACCTCTAATAACAAATACCTTTCATTAAAACTTGAACACTTAGTCTAAGAAGTGTTTACATGTAAGCATACCCTTATAGGTTTTGCTCCACCGACAAATGCCCACCCTGTTATTTTCTTCATGGTACCACTGTCGGTAATTTCAACAGAACTCAAATTGTGAACTGGAAGACTTTCTACACAGATTTTACCCTCCCAGTAAGGGTGATAACTCCTGCAAAAACAAAAGAACAAGAAGATGTAGTGAATATACACAATGACCTTTGTAGAAGTGAATACAACTTCAGGGTTGTGGATCCCTCATGTTAAAGCTAAAAGGGGTGGGGATGGTTTTTCTTTTTATCTTATCTGGCCATTGTTTCCCCCCAGAACACCTAGGCTTATCAAGGGGGATTACAATATCACAATTTTTATTTCAATTATTTAGGCTCACACATCACTTATACACACACACACACATCACACAAAAATTGTGCTGAAAACAAAGAGTTAAGCTTACATGTATGAATCTAGAGATACATTACACATTTTAACAATTAAACAGTGGCCACTGAAAAGCGATTAGTGGGGTGGGGATGCTTGTTAGTAATTATTGGTTAAACCCCTACAAGACACAAATCTGGACATGGCTTAAGTCTATTTGAACTCTAAAAGATACCATTCTAAACCATCAAACAAATAGTAAGACTTGTATTGGCCATGCAAATAACAAGAGAGACGTTGTCATCAAATGCTTTTGTTTGTCAGGGAATTTCAAAAGACTTTGTGCCAGATTTATCTAAACCAGCAACACAGGTTGAAAATGCAGCCCTAAAAGATACCTTTCTGCATAGAAGCATTTGTGTTCTATCCTACATGTAAATGGGACCAAAATTCTAAATTTAACCACTAACCAAGACTAAGAGTAATCCCACCCCTTCCATATGAGAGTTCTCCCCTGGAATACAACTCATTCAAACATACATCAGATATATTTAAGACATGTACAATTCCTGGTCAATTCCAGTCTCCACTGTTGAGCGCCCCAAGACCTTGAGCTATTTTTTCACTGGTTAATTAAAATTGCAAACTTTTAAACTATAATCCTTAATTGCAATCAACACCTTTTGCGGATGTCAAAGTGAAAGTCAAATCCAAATTTCCCAATAAATGGCATCATAACCTGCAGTAACAAAAAGAAAGTACATTAATTGAAATAGGGTAATTTTCCACATTCTTTACCTCTGAAACAAAGTCAGTGACCCACATTTTTTCTTGCATTTCTGACACTAGTTGCTCATTATCTGGTCGCAGTGTAAGTTTGAAAAAAGAGTTATATATTAGAAATAGTTTGCGTGAACTTCAGTTCTTTAAGTCTAGTACATGTACAGTTCATAAGCCTTGACACTTAGCTTGGATTGTTGAACTGGACAGGAGTGTTGTTACTTGCCCTAAATGGGATGCTAGTCCATCACAGGTAATCCCCCAATAATTTGTCAGGTTATTCATACAACTGGCTGGTACCCAGGTATACTCCTGAGTGGGAGAGGAACAGTAAGTGAAAAAGCAATGACCCCAGGACTGCTTGAATCCTGACTGCTTAGTACTAAGTCTACCACAATAAACATCGTATTGTAGGCAACTGCTCCTTAACATGTTTGCATGGAAGAGCTCCTATAAATTAATAATGCAGTTCTTGAGCACTGGCCGAACCTGATATCATGGCATGAAAATATACTCACACTTTGGATGTAGTCTGCATGAAGACTTCTCCTGTAAGGATGTGTTGCACCTTTTAAATGGAGTCTGTTAAATTTGGTGTACTCAGGAACTGGTGCAAATGGAAAGCATGGGAGAGCAGAGGATACCAAATGACTCAAGTCTCTGCACAAGTACAATAACATTTGTTTGAAATAGTCTTTAAGAGTGGTTTTCAACTGAGTATCATGAAACCAAAACCTAAGTTACCTCAAATTACACCCAGACAATTGGATAGCGAACCTTTCAAAATACAAATACTGTATGTAGCTGAGGCAAAGCACCAGTGAGTCACAATCGCTTTTGATTTTACTTATATTTATAATGAGAAAAATCAAGATGTTGTTGCTGATCTGCAAGTTTGCAAGTTTGTAGTCTTTGTTCATCATATTAATGTAAACTGTAATGCAGGTAAGTGTGTGTATTCTAATTTTAGTGACATTATGTAAACTTATTATTATTTAGTCATTTAAGTATTGTAAGTGGTTAAAATTAAAATAAATAAATAAATAAAGGAAAAAACAATAAATATTTAGCTATTTAATATAATTTACTGCACATAAGATGTGCATAGTGCCATAAATGTGTATGTAAAATAATGTGGTTATTATAACATTAAGGCAATTTAACTATATTACTGAGATGTCCTCAAGGGAGTTGATGGTTAAAGTGGAATTTCATATACCCCAGCCTTCCAGCCTCTGCTGAGAAATTGCCAGGAAGCAAGTCTCCAGGTACAAATGTGACCATAGATAGTCCTGTACTTGCCGCAAGTGTTCCACCACAGATTTGCCGCAGTAGCTGTAATACTCTCATGTCATGTGACTGGATGCCTCCATCAGATACAGACACATTCATCAGTCTTACAGGGATACCCATAATGGTGCTTAGAGTTGCAATGGTTCCAAGGAATACTCGACTCTAAAATAGGGCAAATCAAAACAATTATTACATTGTATACAAGGCCATGAGACAGCTGGGGGAGGCTTGGTGACCTCCTGGTTAGTGTGCTCTCTGGATTGAGCGGTCTGGGTTTGATTCCTGGCCGGGAACATTGTGTTGTATTCTTGGGTAAGACCCTTTACTCTCACAGTGCCTCTCCAAACAGGTGAGTATTTACTGGCAAATTTAATGCTGGGGATAACACTGCAATGGACTAGCATCCCATCCACAGGAGAGTAGAAATACTCCTAGTCGCTTCATGCTACAGAAACTGGGATTAGTTCTAGCCTGATGGGACACTTGGCTTGTATGCAGACTTTACCACAAGACAGCTGGGAGGATCGGTAACTAAAATTGACCAATCTGAATACCCTATTGCCACTTCAATATTTTCTAAGTATTATTGTTATCAGTCAAAATTGCTACACCTGTTTCTGAAACTCTGATAAATCTCTTCCAAGTGTACTGCAGACAATACTGGTCGAATATCCACTCATGTACAGACCTCACTACTCTTGATCTGTATCATTAGGCCTAGGGTCCACATTCTCTTAATATAGTCCTTGTGCTTGGTTGGGTTAACATGATATTTTCGCTATTGGACAAGTTTCACGAAAATATTACATGACTGTATGATTTGTCAATCTGGCCCTATACACATCAACATGTAGGCAAGAAAATCATTGTATATACATACAAATGCATGTACATTGTATAATAAATGGTGCACTTCTGATCAGTGATTTTAAGGCTGAGTTAATATGCCTGACAGTTCCTGGTTGTTTTGGATTAGTAATTCTTGTTCTTGAATTGTGTTGTTCTTTCACCATGTTTAAATGCTTATGTTTACATGTAAGTATTATATGTATTTAAAGATCTGCATTAGTTTCTTTTATTGTTCATTTTGTGTATTTATTTGTAATTAGCTTATATTTTAAAGGTAAAGGTTCCATTCTAGGCTAGAGCAACTTTATATGTTATAAATGAATAAATAAATAAATAAATAAATAAATAAATAAATAAATAAATAAATAAATAAAAATCAAAAGAAATATTTGAAAGCTATCATACGTCCAGGGTGCCTCTACCATCTTTACCTGGGAGTACAATGGTTATAAGTGAATTGTTGGGTTAGAATGTACAAGACAACATTCATTTGTACTGAATAAAATATTAAAATGAACACACACTTCAGTAGATGGTCACCAAAATAACTAAACTGGCATAATGATGGGATAAACATGTACTGGTTTAGTATCCCGTTCATGGAAAGTATACAATACAATATATAGTGGAAAAATGTATGTTTCATAAATTATAAGGATTAAAAATGAAGTACAGTTACAGTACTTTTAAAAGCCATGATAGGCTTAAAGTTCCTCTGAGGCCAAGAATTGCAATAGACTTGCCAATGTTTACCGGCTTGAGAAAGATGTAAATTTATATTCAGTTGTCTTCTTACAATAATGTACATACAACACCTGTCTAATCCCTTTCATGTCAATCTCCAGCATTTCATCGGTCAGTCGTAGAACTTTCTCTTCAGTTTGTTTCTTCTTTGTACTCCTCATGGTGAAGTATGTTCCAATTTCCTTGTCATACTCTCTCCTTGATGTTAGGTTACGTAACACATTGTATGCATTTGTAAGTTCTGAAGGGTACAAAACATTGAGATTTATTTAAATGTTTCTAGAAGTAAGAACTGAACTATTAGGGGTCCTATAACAAAGAGCTAGTTAATCACACCTTTTTTTCCGACAAATTTCAACACAGATACAGATATAGAGGCCTGGATAGGAAAGGCTCATACTCTTTTCCTGAGAATATAATTATCTGTACGGTAGGGTATATGGAAATATTAATTGTTTCTTGTGATGATCTTCAGATAGTCTTGACCTTCTTTACTGTACTTTCGGAGTAAGATGTTTTTCCCTGTCTCCCGTATGCCTATGGACACAGGGAGATAGACTGCAAAAAGAATCACAGTGTTGTAGCCCCAGCAATACAACTGTACATCTACCTGCAGACCTTATGGATTTTACACAAGGCTCTGAATTGAGTGGTCTGATTTCAAGCCCTTAATGAGGAGGGTGAATTGGTTTTCGGCTCGACGGATTTGGCCTTAAAAAGCACACAGATTATGGATTTTTGCAGTTAATCATGTGGATTCATGGATTTTTAAATTACATTGGATCATGAATCAGCTGTGAATTTTGGTGCACATTCCGGATTGTGCCTGTCTTAATGTTCGTATCTTGGGTCCTAAACAAAATTTGGATCATAGATCTTTCTTCAGCCTTGGTCTGTATGTTAATGAGTTCATCCAAATTATTTCTTTTTTCGAACGAAGCTCATTTAAAGCGGTGGTCTACCTGAATTTAAGTGAAGTTTTAGGAAGTTTAAAGAGGGATTAAAAGGAAAAGAAAAGTTTTGGAACACCACCAGACAGTTCAATGCCCCCGAAAGGGCACCCCAGGCTGGTGGACAACTGTTTGGTGTACATCTATCAATTTTTAACTTCAAATTCTAATTTCAAAACAACAGCAAATCTTCAAACTTTCCTATTTCCATAAATTTTACTAATCCTTTGAGAAAGACTAGTTATCCCCAAATATACTCAAAAATCACCAAAAATTTACAAAACAGCCCAAAACAAAGATATGTGGGATGAGCAAAGAAATTTTTGACTGCTTGAAATGTGAACAAGATATTTGCATTAAAACCATAATACCCTGCCAAAATATGGCCTTCACGTTAACCCCCACCTTAAACTCAGGTATGAGACTGTTATTGGGATTGTACTGTGTTATAGTCATCAAGCATGTTGCCTTCTTTACTATTTGTGCGAAATTAACACGGCATTCACATTTACCAGTTTACCTTTGAACTTTTACACCTCTGTTTCCAGATGTGGTTGTGGTTTTGGATTTGAACAAATATATTGGAAGATCAACAGATTTGGCGACAAAAAGGTATCGATCAGCGGATTTGCATACCCCTATTCACTCCCCACCTTAGTGGGGCCAGGTGTATAAATGGGTATCAGTAAATTGAATGCTGAGGGTAACCATAACCCTGCAATAGAAAAGCATCCCATCCAGGGAGGGAGGGGAGGGGGAGAGTAGCAATACTCCTAGTCACCTACGGTTTGGACCAGTTAGTCTGACACAGACTTAATCTTTGTTTCCCCCGAATAAAAGAAACTACATAGGTGTGTGTGACCCAATTAAGTTGTCGAACACCACCCACCCCTTTCTCTTGTGGTATCTATGATTTCAAGGGAACAAAAAACTACATAATAAAATACACGAGTAGCATTTATTGATGTCACCTAATAGTGCTCCGCCAATGAGATAGAATATAGCCGAGCTTAATGAACTTACAGGTAAGCTACAAACCTTGGAATTTGTGTTGAGCCGCGTCACTCTTGTTCATGTCAGGATGGTATTTCATTGACAATTCGTAATATGCAGCTTTAATTTCGTCCTGTGTTGCCGTGTGCGACACATCTAACACATCATATAGAGAGTTTCTCTTCGAGAAAGTTCGATTGTGAACATTCCGCGTAAAGATCACGTTCCTAGAGTTACGAACAGCAAGCGTCACCAAGCTGGTTGGTCTCGTACATTGAGTGACCGCAGTCCTCATGGTACGTTAAAAGCCAACTGAAGAGCAAGTTGTCTGTACCATCGGCGGAAAAAAACGACGAAGCAAGCTTATTTAAAAAATTAAGGTACACCATTAGCTGAGGATAACGGTTCGATCATCATCCGTTAGGTTTTCCGTAAACGTTTGTAGAGCTCATCCATCCGCCATTTTGGAAAATGTAATTCATTGTAGTTCCCAGGTCTCTGCTCTGGGAAATGGAGAGCAAACGCTTCCCCGGGGCTGACGTAGGGACCTATTAGGAACCGGAAAATCGCGCAAAAATCGCCGAAATCCGCAAAACTGCAAGAAATTTCGTCCAAAACAGAAAACCGAAATAAAAGCCCTCACTAACAAAGCTTTGGTAGTGTTCAGAATCACTCTTTCTGTTATTTAATTTATCTAAACTTGTTTTACTTTCCGAAGTTCTTTCTGCGTATTCAGCTCGTTAGTGCAGATCACGTCGTAGTCTAAAAAGCTCCTTTTTTGTGTAAATCGGCTCCACAGACCTATAGCAATGTGAACTAGAAACAAATTGCACGATAAAAGGATTTTAGGTGATTTTTTTTAAAAGAAACGCCACATTCCGAAGTTACTTTTTGATTGCCATTGTCAGAAGTTTCATTTGTGTAGGCACAATGGCAGCCCCGTTTTACAACCAAACTACTTTATTTTACAACCAAACAGTCTCTCCTTTGTTTTTATTCCACGTAAACGGAATGAGTGAGCGCAATGTTACTCCCGCGACGAAAAGGGGAGATCATTCGAGCTATAGAAACTCGATGGTCCACAGTCTAAGGTCAAAGTCCACAAGATATTATCCCTGAGAAATAGTCTTTTACTTTGATGTTATCTTTAGCTTTTCATAGTATGCTTGGCAGCCGTTACGACCCAAATAACGGCTGCTAAAGAGACTAGGCTTGCCATGCATTCCTCTAACTGTAAGTGGTCCCTTGGAATTACAGTTTTAGCGCGACTGCAGGGTGTAACTTCCTTGGTAAAACCAGAAAAACCGTAAAATGCATCGGCAGAATCGGTTCGGTTTGCGGTTTTTCGGTTTTGATGTCTTGTGGGGTTTGCGGGGTTTCTCCAATTCAGTCTTTGGTTTTCGGTTTTTGTCAACCGTGATGGCGGTTTTTCGGATTTTTCTGTCCAATGCATTTTACAGTCTTTCTGGTTTTGTCAAGGAAGTCACTCCCTTCAGTTTCGTTAAAACTCTAATTCCAAAGGACCACTTATATAGCCTTCTACCCAAACCTTTTTTTAGGCGATGTATGACAAGCCTAGTCTCTTTAATTTAGCAACCGTTATTTGGGTCGTAACGGCTGCCAAGCAGACTATGAAAACTGAGCTAAAGATAACATCAAAGCAAAAGGCTATTTCTCAAATATCACGCGGCTGGGATAATTCGTGTGGACTTTGACCTTAGACTGTGGACCATCGAGTTGCTATTAATAACTCGATTGCAACTTGTCTCCCATTTTTGTCGGTTTTCTGTTTTGAACGAAATTTATTGTGGCTTTGCGGTTTTCAGCGATTTTCTGTGCGGTTTTTCGGTTTCTAATAGGCCCCTAAGCCCCCCTCCTTTACGTATTTATGGTCATGCAAATAAAGGTAGTTGTTGCTGTTGTTATCATTTCCATCATTGAGAGCTAACCGTAAACAGATTCGGAGCGTTATTTAAGCCAACCGGAGTGATATTCGGTCCAACCGGGACTAACTGGAGTGCAGACCTTCAATGTGATTACACTCATGATGTAGCTTGAATGATCTTGTTTACGGTCAGCACTCGATAAAGAAACTAAAACGATATTTACTTAACTTTAGTCTGCAGTCTGCATTTTACCCTCGGTCTGCCTTTTACCCCCGGTCTACAGTCTGCAGTGCGCAGTATGCGTTTTACACTGACCGTGTCAACTTTCCTAATTATAGACTGATTGCGGTCTGTTTTTCTCTCGAAACTAAGAAAGAGACTGGGGCGAAGGTTTTGAGACGAGAGCGGGAAATTTAGACGGCACAGAAGTGACTTGACATTGTCCATACGATTACCACCTTCTCTTTTTGCGTTCACTCAAAAAAGGACCTGTCGGACACCAAGACAAGACTGGATGCAAGCAGTGTACTGTTTTGATATCCTGCGGCATCAATTTATTGACCTGATATGCCGGGATTTCTGGCCGAATTTGGGCACGGTAAATACCAAATTGCATCTTTTTATCATCTTTAGCTTACCAGGCACTTTTGGTCTCCCCAAAACATGAGCTGACCGGCCATGGCTAGAACAAACTCGCCTGATGTGCGACAGAAGTGTACCAAAATTCAATGTGTCGATTAGGCATGAGTACAGTTCAAGCCATCATGTCAGTGAGCGTTTTACGTTTATGTGTTTTAACGTCAATTTAGATTAGGAAAATAGTCCTGCATGTTTGACTGACCTACAACGCCAGACATTTCATACCCCTTAGATCCAGCCTGCGAGCAGGCTCTTCGTGGGGAAAGAAAACAGGAGAGGAAAATGGGAAGAAGATTCCCCTTTCTTTTTCTTATTCCCCTTTCCTCTCCTCTCTTGCACACGCGAAGAGCCTGCTCGACGGCTACTTAGGTCAGGCCAATATGGTTATTTTGCCAAAAATAACGTATCGCGTTTTACGCTGTTTACAGTTCATCCAATGTGTTGAACGGTTGGATTTTCCACATTATAACTATTTTATTAACTTTGACTCTCAAATTAATTTTATTCGAAGAAATAATTCGTTATGTCGGTCAGTTATCTTGCCGTCCTATCAAAATTTCCGGCGGGTTGTCTGAACCGAGAACGGTAGAAATGCATAATTTCCATACTTTGACGTTTCAGATCCAGAAAATTATTTTCTATGTAAACATCGCTGACATTATTCAGGACTATTTCCGCATTGACATGTCATTTGTGATCAACAATTCATATTATGAATTTATCTTTTGGTCTGGGACAGTATTGTAATCTGGATCCGAAACAGAACATTGTAGAACAACAACTAGCTTTATTTGCGTGACCATAAATACATACAGTGTTGCAAAAGCTTTTGTAAACCGGCTAAAACTAAAGCAATAGCAATCATCATCGTTAACCGTGATAATAAGGCTATGATATGGCAATCAAGTTACATCGGTTTAATGGTAAATGTTCATCACGGCTGACATTCCGTCTGTCGCAACCTACACTGACTGTAGTGCATGTAGCCGGTGCGAGAGACAAGTTCACGATTAAAAATAAAGTCGACGGGATCTCTCAACGCGTTTTCTAGTCAGAGAAAAATCTGAATTATGATAGTTGTTCTTCAAAATTCCTTTGGCCAGAGTTGCTAGGGCAAGTCCGCCAATGTCAGCGATCTGATTTCAATCTCCCTTGACGACCCGAAAAAAAAATAAACACTAAAACAACAGATCCCAATATCATGTAAAACCCCATTGAGTTTTGTTTGAAAAAGTTAAAACCTTAAAATAAGTAAGGCCCAGTTCAGACGCCGAACATTTCATGAGCCGAACCTAATACGTTGAATTAAGTACATGAAAAGTTCGGCGTCTGAATCAGTTAAAAACGGCTATTTGAATTTGGAACGGCTCAGCCGTTCTTCCCGCCTAGCTCAGCCGGGAATTTCGGCTTTGGGACGGCTTTGATTCAGACGTCGAACTTTTCATGAGTCGAACCTAATGCATACACCTTGCCTGAAAACCGCTGATGTTTCGATGTGTTTTGGTTCGAACTAAATTAAGTTCGGTGAATTAAGTTCGACGTCTGAATCAACAGGAGTACTTTTGATAATTTGGGTCGGTCCAAATTCGAATTAAGTTCGGCTCATGAAAAGTTCGGCGTCTGAACTGGGCCTAAACCGCATTGAGATGCCAAGAAAATTAGGTGCTGCCTCACGTATGTTTCATATCGTGAAAAAATTGGCTTGAGTTTTTAAATCAGTGTCGTTTCGCAATCTTTTAATCTTCTTTGGTCTCGATCCTTTGTCGTAGCTATCTTTGTTTACTTTCGGTTTTTTGTTACTTCTTTTGTGTTTTTCTAACAAAGTACCGATTTGCACGGCGCTACAACTTTGCAGTATATGACCAGCAGAAGAGCAAGATACGACTTGCTCGTGTTAACCAAACTTACAACTTCGCCAATAAGTCGTAGGTTTGATTTAAAAAGGGCAACTCATGTTGTACGGTGTCGTAAGCTGGTCATATAAGGCAGCCGTCTACTTTATAAATCTATGATAACTACTTTTGAGTGGTCCATAATGTAATGTTGTTCATCATAAAAAAAAAATGAATAACTTTAAACATCGTGGCATAACTCCTTCGTAGATTCAAATTGTGTAAGAAATTTTAAATTCAATTTTGTGAAAAAAAAATGAAAATAAGCAAGAAATTCATCTTTCTTTTGACAGAGGTCGTAGACGTTTTCAATTTGTTTGAAAACACCATATAAGTGCGTGACCCACAAAGAGTAAATAATTACCCAGATTATGTACAAGACACGTAATGAATACCTAATATGATCATATTACGATTGAAGGCATTCCAAGGTCTATGCCAAACCTTCTCGCACGTTTATACCGAACAAAGTGGGATATAAACTCTCTTGAAAGATCCAAATCGATGTGTAAAGGACGTCAGGTACATTCTGAGTAATGAGGGTGAAGGCAGATCTATTCCTTCTGTGTACTCTATGTATATTCTCGGCCGCAGGTAAGTTTTGAAAGGATCTTTAGTCAGTGGCGCTAGCATCCATTTGGCTTGATAACGCCGCCTTCATTAACAAGTAAAATCACCCGAGAGAAACAGCCCTAATGCACTATAAGACTGATTGTAGTTCGCACTGGTTGCTTGTTGATATTCGGTTTTTGGATAAACTATGGATAGCACAGTTGATAAGTAGTTGTTTGTCATCGAAAGACGGAAAACTACGCTAATGTGATGAAATCGGTTTGAATCTCGGTGACGACACCGGCAAAATATGTAAAAGTCATCGCCGGTCGTTTATTCAGCGAGTTACAATGCAATGCATCCAGTATGTTTCATGCTGTCTCATGCTTTAAGATTTAAACTCTGTTTGATGAGGAAGCTAGGTTTATAACCGGAAAAGTTGCTAAATTAACAACAAAATTCTACCAAGAAGGTCAAACTAAATCCCTATCAAAAACAGAGCCACTTAAAGGTACAATGATTAAACTCTTATCATCACATTTTAGTGTAACCGATTATTTTTTGCATTCAACGATAGCTAAAGTTAAAATTCACTTCTTCCTCTGATGTTCGTCATAGCCCATTTACACAACACATGCGCGGTTCAAACTTCCGCGTTTGTGATAGTCACACCATTTTCATAAATTCATCGGCGTGTCGTTTGCCTTGATTCATACTCGATAATCGTGCATTTACAGAACGAAGAGATCCCTGAAACACGACGGCTTCTTTGTGATCGGCTGAGACAGGTCTATTTACCATTAATTTTTAATTTGCACTGCAGTGCAAATTAACGCTGGCACGTTCGCAATGTTCTCAGTCATATAATAACGAAAGCTCGAGAAACTAAGGGTCTGAACTATTTATATTAATAATCAATCATGTCAATCATGTCAATCATGTCTTCATAACATTTATATTCGCGATAATGTTTTTCTAATATCACTCGAAGTGTCAATCGTAAGGCCATCGTGTACCTTCAGGGGTGTTCCCAGTCCAACGGATGTAGCGCCTTGCGACTACATCACAGATATCCTAAACCCATATCAAATTAAAGCCTATAGACCTTACTATTCAAAACTTTATTAGGTTTTCCAAAAAATTGAATTGTCGAATTTTCCGCAAAGTCTAAACTGAGGCCCTGTTAGGGGGGGGGGGGGGGGTAACCATGTCCCCTGTCTGAAATTCGCCACCAGCCATGTCGGCATTTCGCAAGATTCCTATGTCGCCTGTCGGAATTTCGTCTCAGAGGAGTTGTGTCGGGAAACTTGACCTTGTTCGATTAAAACGAAGCTACACGAATAACACATCATAATACCTTTGTTTATTAAAAAAAAAACCGACACAGTGCTCCCAAGTCTCACGCATTGAGCATGAGGTTCACGCAAATGAATTCAATCTTGCGCTCTCATGCTGAAACTATTATTGCTCACGCATTGAAGTTTCCTTGCCGTTTTAGTCAATTACATATATAATTAAGTATCTCTTTAGATATAATTTACTCCTTGTATGTTTTGCCTTTGCTTCGAACACTTTACAGTAGGAGGAATTCTTACGCAAAGCCAGCATTTTTCCGGTCAGAGGGTTTAATGATTACTTTATGGTTACTTTTAAAGCATCACATTTCGACTCAGAATGAAGGAAAAGACTTCTTAGCTACTTCAATTTTTCAAAATTTTCTAAGGGGCTGGGATAATCTCTCTCTCAGATAATCTCTCCTATCTATTATCTTCCTTTGAATTTGGCGTAACCCTTACTTTCTGCTGAAGACGAGAAGACCTTAGCAGCTTTCCCCTGTCTCTCTTTTCCTTCCATAATGCCATTTGTTGATAATACAACTTCATATTCTTTTACTGGTGACCCACTGATAAAAATATGAAGCAGACTTTCGAAGATCTTTCCTTTTTCCTTAAACGTGATTTTAGGCGTTTTAGGGCACTGTTCACTCAGCTGAGAGTGAGAAAAATACTCAGCAATGACGGACTCGATTTATTCGACGTTGGACGTTTTAGCATATACAAGAAAGCGTGGGTTTCACGACCGTCGACATCGGCGCGTGAGAGAGGAAAATACATTTAAAACTCTGGAAATGCGTCTTCACTTCGACTCAGACGTTTAAAACAATCACTGCATTCTCAGTTCCGAAATTCGTTGTCGGTCTATCTTGCCATTGGTGTCGCTTTCCTTATTTCGCTGGAGTAGTCTGTCGTTCATCGCCAATTCGCAGCTCTCATGTCGCCGTTTCAAGGCCATGTCGCTTGTCGGAATTTACCCCTAACAGGGTCTCTAAACTGGAAGGTATATCATTTTTTTTAAGTTCCAACCGGCTTAACACTAGGTCAGGAACTCAAACGCTAGTTTGGGGTTATCCTTTGTTCGACTGCATTCAAAAGTTACAGAACATTCTCAAAAGTTACTGAGTGACCGCCCAGAAATGAGTCTCCCAAAATAAGTCTTAGTATTGTCAAATTCCTCAACACGCTTTTGTTGGAGATAGGTTTTATACTATTTCAAATGACCAAATTTGATTGAAAACCGACAAATCGCCTGTCCCTAGCCTGCCACAATAAATGAAATATTTGCTTGCAAATAGAATGCTTATGTCTTTCCTCGCAATATCTTTGTGGCTTAGATGTATTATGAGAGGGCCTGGTTCTGGGTGGATTACAATTGGAATAGGTTTCTACCCCCTCTATTGGCATGGTTGTAATGCAATCTACAAAGTTGCCAGCGTAGCAGTCATTTTAGGTCAGCTTGGTGTGAAGACGTGCTTTGGTTGTTCCCTCCTCCTTCCACAATTTGTACTCTAATCGGCTATTTTGGCTTTTGTGGTGCCCTCACCTTTTCTAGGCCACATAATCTATCAGTCATTTGGAATTAAAATTTGATAAATAAATAAATACGGCTATGAGCCTGTGCTCATAGCCACCGTGACATTAGTACAAAACTTGTTGTTTACTGGTTTAATGCCCAGTAAACATAGCGCAGGCCAGGCAGCTTGTGGGTAGCTTTTTGATGGGTTGAAGAACATAAAGTTTTAAGAAAGCATCTATTAGCTGTCAGTTAAAAGGAAACTTTTCCATTTTCTCGGTGAATATTTACCCTTTTCAAAGTTTCTTTTTTTGTCTGAAAGCTTATAGTTAAAGTTGATTTTTAGGGGAAAAAACGAAAATTAAAAATTGTTCACTCTGAAAGTTCATGGTAGCCTTAATTGCACTCGCATTCATCCGATTACCTTTAATAATAGCCCTTTGTCCGGTTTTCTTTTTCTTTCCAGTTGTATCATAATATAATTCAAAGTGAATGTGAGGCAGTTTGGGGCAATCTTTTAGTCTCTGTCTGAAATTGCTTGGCATCCATGTTGAATTGTGAGATACAATTAAACGTGAAAAAGGCTATTAAATTGTGGGTCCTAAATTTCACAAGAGCGAAGAGCAAATTGACCAGTAACGCCTGAGAGTTAAAACAATAAAAATGGTCTCAAAATCATTGTCCTTTTTGTCCAGCTTGCTTTGAGCGATAATTTGTCAGGATTATATTGAACAGCATTCGTGATAGAACGCTAGTAGATTTATACTAAAACAGAATAGATAGTGAGTAGCGTAGCCATTTGTGATAGAACATGAGTAGATTTATACGAAAATTCGATAGCAAAACAGAACCAGCTGGAGTTGTCGACGTATTGGAAACGCGAGCAACCAGAATTTACATCCCGAGGACTGCCAAAATTGAACCAGGTCGCCAGTTTGGCAGTCAGAAGAATTTTTTATGGACTAGGATGTGGTGAAATAAGTCGTATTATTCAAATTAATTATATTGTGAACAGAAATGTCCAAATTACTTGTAACAGTGCGAATACTCCAATCCAAGACACCTCACAAAATTCTGAGTAAATTGCTAACTGAAAACCTTGAATGTTCTCTGATTGGCTACGCCACTCACTATCTATTCTATGATAGATAATGAGTAGCATAGCAGTGTGCGCTTGTTAACAAAATGACGGCCGCTTCTTTGCGTTTTCGAGGTGTCTGTGAGGAGGATTTAAATAAACTTTTGAACGACTAGTAGATTTATACTAAAACAATTAGATTATTCGCTCTCGATTTCTATGGGTGGTAGTTGACTCGGGCTGCGCCCTCGTCAACTATCACGCGTTATAGTTCACCGCTGAATTTTCTCCGATTCTTATTAGTTTAAAATGATCACGAGACGCGATAGTGTTCATTCGAGATACACTATCAGCCCATAGTGCCCGTCCAAGGAAAATACCCGGATGGATAGTACTCGTCCGTGAAAATGTTTCTTTTTTACATTTGGCTTTAATTAATTTTAACTCATCTCCGCTCCTGACTTTTGCGGGAAAAAAATTAAAAACCCAGCGCTCGTCAAAAATTATATTTTTTCACCAGAAATTTAGCTCGGAACATATACATATTTTTAAAAACACAATAACGCTTTTCAGTTTTCGGAACATGTTTCGATGTTTCAAACATCATCATCAGCCTAAAGATTTTATTCCCGAGTCTCTTAAGTCACGTGTTGTGTACCAGTTTAGGTGTGCGAACTGTGGAGCTCGTTATATTGGTGAAACCAATAGGCATTTTCACACACGTGTTAATGAACATCTTTTTCGGGACAAAAATTCCCATGTTTTTAAACATCTCAATTGTTCTAAGCATTGTTGAGACAACTGTGATGCCTCCAGTTTTAAAATTATTGATTTTGCTAAGACTTTCTCACAACTTAAAATCAAGGAGAGTTTTCATATTGAACGGTTAAATCCAGAACTCAACAAACAAGTTGAGCATGTCAATTTATCGTTACACTTTTAAATGTATCTATTTCAGCTTAGTGGTTTTTCACTATTGTTCTTTTCAAATTTTTATTGGTTAGTTTAAATAAGTTTGCATTTCATTGTATAGGCTGTTACATATATAATAATGATCTTTCTGTAAACTTTATATATTCTTTATGGCTGATGATGATGTTTGAAACATCGAAACATGTTCCGAAAACTGAAAAGCGTTGTTGTGTTTTTAAAAATATTTACAACGCTTGTGCTATCAAGGCCCTTTCATATACATATTTATATTCGTTTGAATCGTCGATGAAATGACCTTTTCCGGATATTTTTCCTTCGGGGTCAACAAAAACCTCCGATTACAAAATCACGCCGAACCCACACGTTGCAAAAAAAATCTCTTCAAAACCCCGACTTCGAAGCGATATATCACTTTAGCGTTAATAGCTACCACACATCGGCAGAAGGTAAATCTATTCCTTGGCAATCCAGCTTTATCGTGTTAAAATTTCAGCGAAATCGAACAAAACCAGAATTAATTAGAATTTTTTTAGTGACCTCACTCCCCAGACTTGACCTAACAGAGGAAGCCACGGTCGCCCATAGCAACCGACAACACGAACATAACAAAGCCGACGTTTCGGCCAAAAAACTCCAGAATTATCGCCTGAGAGCTTAAACGTGAATGGGAACATCTTTTTCGAACTTTTGTCAACTGATTTAGACGAAAGAATGGCCTCGGCGGGCTACAAAAAAGACCAAGAGAAAAAACAGAACAGGACAGCATAACAAGCCGATAATATTTCACCGCGTGGCTTTCGACACGAAAACGAAAATACAGCTTACTCTGGATAAATTCAGCCTTAGAAGCCAGCAACTGGTCCCAAATTACTGTCTGTATCCTTACAAATGTCCTGACTTCCATCTCCGAAAGATTTTGCCCCAATTTTGAGCAAATAAACATTTCGCCGGTGGCGAACGCCATTACGGTGGCTTGCATACTAAATTAGCTAACTTGACAAAACTCTCCCGAGGTGGGGATATGACGAAAAGAGCTGAAAAATGGCCTGTAATTGGCTAATGATGAGATCATCCCACTGTCCAAATTTGGTGAGAATCGAAAGTAACGCCAATTTTCTGTCACGTGTTCAATCTATGGCTACTGGAGTGACCAAAATTCATCCATCGGTCGGGATAGATTAATAACCTTTCACGGCTTTCATCTAAAAACGTTGAAAATAATTCAATATGAATTTTGAACTGGCGGGCGCGCGGAAGAAAACTTAGTGGTGAACAATTGTTTAAATAGGAATCTCGAGCTCATAATCTAATGGTTCAAATATAAACTAGCCGGCGAGCAAGCTCTTCGCGTGGCAACTCTCTTTCCCACGAAGAGCCTGATCGCGGGCTAAATAGAAACACGATTTTTAACCAGTCAGCGCGCATATTTCTTTGGGCTATTTTCTAAATAGAAATAATCCAACCCAAATCCTTGTCTTGTAAAAGACATCTCAAATCTGTGGCCCAACATATCTGTGTCCCACACGAAAACTTGCTGACCACAAGTCTTCAGTAAGGGCTCTTTAACTATTGAGGTGCTCTCTTAAGGAAACAAGTTTGTCCTTTCTCCTCAGACAGTGCGCCATCCTTCACAGAGGAACCTCGTAAACCATTTCTTGTCACAGAGGGTAACAACATTACTCTGGAATGGAGGTATAACTTTGGAAGTGGATCATTCCGTCAGCTTGTCTTTGGAAATACTGACATATACGACATAGTAGACAAGTTAGCTACTGACGTAGTGCCATATATAGCTCCTGCATACAGAGGTCGTTTACAAGCGAATGTAACAAATACGTATACATCGGTCACGTTCCTCAAAGTAAACAGGACAGACAGTACAACCTACACGTTGACCATAATCAGCGAAGACAAAGAAAGGGCTAAGAGTCCTGTGGAGATTTCAGTAGAGTGTAAGTACAATAACACAAAGAAAACGATTTACGCATTACTCATATAAATATTTTTTGGTTTTGCCTCATTGTTTTCGTGAGTGTTTTTTTTTTTCCTGAGTGTGTGCGGATGAGTGAAAATCAAGTGCGCTCAAACAGGGTGTATATGCTTTGCATGGGGAACGGTTTGAGCCTGTCACTTATAATAACTATAGTACCCTTTTCGAATATTTTAGGTGAAAAGACGACAAGATAGCGTGTTTTTTTAGAGAGATCAATCCTACTCAGCAGCCTTTACATGCGAAATTTATAATCTTCTTAGTTGGTGTTACCCAGTATGACATTTCAACAAACGGCAATGAACAAATCCACGCCAGCTTTATGCGTTAGTTATCTTATTGATGATAAATTTCGTTGTAATATTGTCGAAATAAGTGTGGGTCCACCGGCCGTTGCCGAGTTGATCCACAGAGTACTTTGACAAAGTGATGACGAGATTTACCTCAATACGAGGACAGAAATAAACGTATTCCATCCGTCACGCTCCACATCAAAGGATACTGATTATTTTCTTTTCAACGAACTCCCGTTTAGATGCAATTTGTCTCTTGTATCGAAAACTAGCCGCACTAGTAAAGGGGCACTATTACGACCATGTGTGGCGAACGTTTCGCCCTGTACACCAAATAAAATTCACAAGTTTGACACTTCCTCGATAGAAATTGTTAAATAGAAACACGATTTTAAACCAATCAGCGCGCGTATTTTCTTTGGGCTATTTGCTAAGATATTATTGTTACAGATCCACCAAAGATTACTGATCATCCAGAAACTGGGCCAAAAAAAGAAGGAGATGACGTGACTTTATCTTGTGACGCCGAGGGTTTTCCAGGACTAGCAATATCATGGACCAGAAATGGATCTCCCATAGAGACAAGTAATAATTCCAGGATCAGTATTTCATCAGACAACAAGGATTTGGAAATAACAAATGTTAGAAGGACAGACAGCGGAGAATACCGATGTGTGGCAAGCAACATCATTGGAAATGCTACATCCAGTGCTGCTTCACTTGACGTACAATGTAAGAACGTTGTTGTTTGAAACGTCTTTGATTTATACATTGTCCTTAGCGTCGAAGCTTTTATATGCTTACTGTAGAACTGAATGTTATAGACAATCGGTTTATCCATTATGGAATATTGTGGTCAATCTTTTTTGCAAAAGGTTTTTAAACATGTGATTGGGTTGCTTGTGCCGATACTTTTGGATGAGACAAGAAGAAGATGATTCTTGAAGGCTATGAAAACGTGTTTAATTCTACCGTGAAAAAGTGCAGGGTCCTCTGAATTTTTAAAATCTGTTTTCTTCCATGTTAGAAAGGTGTGGGAGAAAACATCAAATTTGGGCCCAATAAGTATGATTTATCATTTCAATCGGTTTTATCAAATTTGTGATGACAGGACAGTGTTGGTGCTAAACTCACTTCTCCCAAAAGCACCATACATAAACTTTTTATTTTATTTATTTATTTATTTATTTATTTCAAGCACAACAAATTACAACACACTACTTAACCTATACTACTTATGAAGTGATACTTAAACTATTTACAATAAGGTACTAAAACGACTTAAAGAAATACGAAACTACTTACAATGCGATATTACTAAAAAAAAACGATACTTTGAACGCTACTAAGAACAATACTAATACTACGATACAATACAAATTGGTAAATTTAATTTACATTTGCACCGCTAGCCTCCAATAATTAATTGTTTAAAAAGTTGGACCATTTTTTCAGTAAAAGAAAGTAATTTATTTGTCGTAATCGCAATGTATTTTTCTAATTCAATTTTTTTCGTTGACCAGGGTTACACTATCTGTGAACTGGGGTCTTTTTTCATCTTGTACTGCGTTAATGTAAAGAAAATATTTTCCAATTATGATCAGGTGATTTAGGGTTAAACCGGACGATGTGTATTTCAAAACACCATATATATCTTCGTTTTGCTCCAAAGCACTGTTTCCTCAGTCTACATGTAGCGTTGTACCACATTGTCAATTTATTTCAAAAGGATTTTGCAATTGGACATTCCACAAATAAATGGAGTGGTGTCTGATCAATGTCATGGCAATAAGGACAATCGGGTTGCTGCTTCTTTTTCATCTTGTACAAAATTTTATTTGTATACAGGATATTATGAACTGTTTTATATTGAAATGCGGATAATTTTACCTCATTTGTGACACGAAAAGGAAGTGAGTAGATTTTTTTGTCTTTCTTGAAAGATAAAGCCGCGTTCAATGAGTCTTCTCTCCGCAGTTGGAAGAAGGAAGTGCTGGTGATTGAGTAAAGTATTGTTTTGCATGTGAGCTTTTCGATTGCAAGTGGTACGTATTCAATTGACGGTAGAAGATATTCCTGCTTTAGCATAGATTTCCACTCCTGTGGTATTGCAGATAGAAGGCTGTAATACCGTAGAAAATTACTCTTGACGTTGTATTTCTGCATGAAGGATGTAAAAGTCATCAAGGTGTTACTTTCGTTGTCGAAAATGCACAAGAGATTTACCATGCCGACTTTCTTCCAACTAGGAAAAAAAACAGATAACTTGTTTACCCGAATAAACTGATTATTCCAAATTATTTGAGTTAACACGTCTCCTTTTGTTATCGGGTTAGTGCTATTAATTTTCTGCCGTGGTAACTTATATCTCGATAGCATTTTGGTAAGTTTTCATTCCAGGGTAGATATTGAATGTCATAGTTACACCGGAAAAGAAGGTTGCCGCCAACATTGGAAAGTAAGGAGAGTGGGATAAATTTCCATGGTCTTTTATCCTTATCGCACAGGCGCTTTACCCAGACTATCTTTAACGCTTTATCAAATAACGTAAGATCTAGCATGTTAAGTCCTCCCTCCTTCATATTTTTGACCATAGTCGTTTTTTAAGTTTTGGATCATTCTTGTACTTCCATATGTAATCGAATATTATGTTATTTAATTCATCGGTAAACCCTTTTGGAGTGTCTAACACGCTGCAGATAAAAGTTAGTTTGGATATTGCCAAAGTTTTGACTAAATTTACTCTTCCATATATAGATATGTCTCGAGACGACCAAATGTTCAGGGTCATTTCAAGTTTAGGCAACTTTTCAAAGAAGTTTTTTTTTAGCGGCAAGTTCTTCATCATATGAAAAATATACACCCAAGGCGTAGGCAGGCTCATCACTTAATTTTAGATTTATTCGGAGACCAGAACAGTTATCAAATTGTTGCAGCAGATCAAAGAGCTTATTAGCAGACCGAATATCTTTAACAAAAACAGTTTTCGATTTGAATACCTTCTATTTCCCTTGAGCGTTTAATTGCAGTGCTTAAAATTTCTACACCAATAACAAACAAGATACCATAGAGTGGGCAACCCTGCCTGACACCTCTGCTTGGATTAAAATGTTTGGTGGCAAAGCCATTGTTCAAAACACAACTTGATATGTTATTATATAAGACTGTGATCCATTGTCGTGATTGAGGACCAAAGTTAAAAACTTCGAGGCATTTTTGAAGGTAGCTCCATTCAATAGAATCGAAAGCTTTTTCAAAATCAAGAGAGACCGTGATGCCTGGAATGTTTTTCTTTTTGGTAAAGGAAATCATGTCCGTTATGATTCTGATACTCTCACCTATATATCTTCCCATTACGTATCCTATTTGACTCGGGCTAATAATCGTGGATAAGACTTTTTCCAGGCGTAAAGCTAAAGCCTTTGTGACAATTTAATGGTCGTTGTTCAATAGGGAGATTGGTCTCCAATTTTTGAGGTATTTTTTGTCTTTGTCTTTCTTTGGTATTAACGATATAATATAAACTTTTACAGGAAAAGGATCACAGCGAAACCTCAGGCTTAAACTGGTCATATTAATGATGCTCATTTTGACTACTTTTGCACAGTTTACAGATCTCCAATAAGGATCCAAACTTTCTACAAAACTGAGTTTGCCGTTGTTTATCTACAGATCCGCCTGAGTTCACTGCTTATTCACAGAATGTTACAAAACCAGAGGGCGATAACGTCACTTTATCATGTAACGCTACTGGAAATCCGGTACCAGCAATATCGTGGTTCATAAATGGATCTCCTATAGATACAACTATTAACAATTCCAGGATCAGTTTTTCAGGAAACCAAAAACATTTGACAATAACCAATCTAAGCAGGACAGACAGCGGAAAATACCGATGTAAGGCGAACAACAGTCTTGGAAATGGTACATATGATGTTGCTAGACTGGATGTCCAATGTAAGTAGGAAGCGCTGTTTTAATTAATTAAAAACAAACAGCTTGAAAACTGTTACCGTGAAATTGCTGTCGGCAAACCCCCTTTTCCGGCTTCCGATTTTGCATGAAGTTTATTTTCTGGTAAAATTTATAAAGGAAAATATTTGGAATTTCCTTGAATGGAAAAGCTCATTTATAGTTGCAGCGAAAATGAACGAATTTGCCAGTTGTTCATCGTAGCTCCTCAGTTGTTGGAAAGGAAAAGGTTGGTCTTTACTTGAACTTCCTTGCGGAGTGTTATTCTATATACTGCACTGACAATACACCTCGTTGATCGCATTCTCCCAATCATTCTTTGTGATTTGCTGAATATATTTTGCTGGTATTACAGATAAACCCGAGATCACTATTCATCCAAAGAAAGAAACAAAACTGGAAGGAGATAACGTGACTTTCAGTTGTAAGGTTGATGGAAATCCAGTACCGACAATATCATGGACTACAGATGGATCTCCTTTAGACACAAATGACAATTTCACCAGCATCAGTTTGTCACTTGACAAAAAGCAGTTAACTATAACGAATGTGAGCAGGAGAGACAGCGGAGAATATCGATGCGTGGCGAGCAACATCCTTGGTAATGAAACCTCCAGTGCTGCTTTATTGGACGTACAGTGTAAGTACAGTTCTTGTTGTTATCCATCAGGTTTCTCATCTTTACTCGAAAAAGCGTCGCCACCTAATTGAGCGCCGCATTGAGCGCCGCACCTAAACAACAACGCAGCACTTATTTGAAATTCCTGAGCTTCGATGCGGCGCTTTCTTGACGTGGCTTACGTCCCTATGTAGTTACTTGACTACTTCGTGGAAAAAGGAATGACTTTGGCATTTTAAATTGAGTTTTGGTTGTTGCTGCTATCATTATACTCATTCCTAACCGGTCTGTAATCATACGGTCAAGCGGTGAAAAAAATCGGACGATTATGATGCGAGTATTCAATTTGTTTAATCACGAGTATGATACAACAAAATTTGATAACCATAACTCTTATAATATATGATAAATAAAATGATAACATTTGAGTTTGTTTTTGACTCAGAAAAAAGAGAAAGGAACCTATTCAATTACATATGTAAAAACGCAAACGGAGCAGCGCGTGCAAAATGACGCGCACCGTCCAATTATATTTGTCCAAATACAAATCGGGCCTGTTGATAGCCAATCAGATGCGAGAATTTTTTTTTGATATAATTTTGATCCATAAGGAAGGCGAGACTTTTTAAGTGATCATGGTATTTCGGTTTAGCGCAAAATTGGATCTTTAGCACAGCGATATGGTTGTGAACGGAATTTATCCAACCTTTCGGCCTTGTGAGATATGTATGAACACTTACGGGATCTTCTTGGTTGTGAACCTGATTATTTTGAGTCATATTAGTTCCATGGTGTATAATTATATTAATCAAGACTCGTAAAAACCTTACTTAAACCAGAGTCGAGTTTAACTAAAACTTTGTAATGAGACATTTCATAATATAAGCGACCTAATTTTATTGGCCTTACTTTAGGGACCTTATTCAACTGAATAAGGACAGTCAAGGTATATGGATGTCTTATCAACAACAACAACAACAACAACAACAACAGTTTATTTCTACTACTGTAAACAACTAAAAGAATTTACAAGATTATAGTTATAAATATCACATATCTTTTTAGTCAGCATCGACTTCAGCTTTGGATAGCGCATTACTGTAACTCACAGTTGCTTTTTTTTTTTTGCATTACCATGTTCAGCGATTGGCTTTAAAACTCTCCCCACTTTGTCGTCCAATCTCGCTTTGTGTCCTCTACATGAATTTGCTTTGAGTTGTGATTGGTTCACTGGTTTGCCTGTGTACTTTGTGATAAGCCAGTGACTACCGTGGTTTTGGTTTTACGACACTCAACTGAAAATTGTTGTAACGCCAGTTTTGTCAAATTGGTGTCGACTAGCCGAAACGTTCAGTATTGATTTATTGAAAACCATTCCGGCCAACTGAAACCGTCGGGGTCTCATAGATCCTCTTTCAGTGGAATATAATGTTGACTTTTTAACTGTTTACTCTGTTTTTTGATGTCTATTTATAGATCATTCTAAGATCACTGTACATCCTGTAAGTGACACAAAAACAGAAGGCGATAACCTGACTTTATCTTGTAACGTGACGGGAAATCCAGTACCAACAATATCATGGACCAGAGATAGATCTCTTATAGATGCAAACGTCAATTCCAGGATCAGTTTTTCGGCAGACAAGAAGCAGTTGACAATAATGAATGTGAACAGGAGAGACAGCGGAGATTATCGATGTGTGGCGAGGAACAGCCTTGGAAACGATACCTCCAATGTTTCTTCTGTGGACATCCAATGTGAGTACGATGTGTTGCTATCCTAACAAAACAGATCCAAAACTGATATTGAAGTCGACAAGGCTCGCCTTACCCTTTAGAAATTCGTAAATTTAATTTCGTTTAACTCTAAAATTACATCAGGCTTGAAAACAAAACTCATTCGGCGTAGTTAGGATAAATTAATTCGCTTCACTTCGATTTTTTGGTATGAGCAAAATAAGTCAAAAATAAATAAACTGATGAGAGGTTTCTTTTTGCCGAGTCACACACAATTTAGGGTGTATTTATTCATCTTTCGTTTTTGACCAAACAACGGCTAAAACAACCAAAGCTTAGCAAACAAAACAAATACCATTTTACAATCCGATAATTATGCTCATGGCATGATGAACTACCACTTTGAATTTACCGTATTTAAACGACTGTTGCCAACAAATCCTTATTTGAATTTTTTTTTTCCATATTAACATTCTCCTTCATATTGCATTTATGGTACACTTTTGCACAGGCTGGATTCCCTCCGTTTTACTAAATGGATTGTTTAATTGTTACAGATAAACCTGAGATCACTGCCCATCCTCAGGGTGCTGAAAAAACAGAAGGAGATAACGTGACGTTATCTTGTAACGCTACTGCAAATCCAATAGCAACAATATCATGGACCAGAGATGGATCTCCTATAAATACAACTATCAATTCCAGGATCAGTTTTTCAGAAGACAAAAAGGAGTTTACTATAATAAATGTGAACAGGACAGACAGCGGAGAATACCGATGTGTGGCGAGCAACGAACTTGGAAATGATACATCCGATGCTGCTAACTTGGACATACAATGTAAGTTGAGTGTTTCTTTTCAGTGCGGAAACTTTGATGTCAGGACAAGTACGATACTCATACGATACTCATGTGTTGGATTATGAAATGCATTTAGTGCGGGAATAAATTGTTTTTGAAGGTTTGTAGAAACTCAGTAGAGAGCATAGGGGTATTAGCAGCTGGTCCCAGTTATTTCTGTACGAGATATGTTGTTGTTTCTGTTTACCACTTCGCCACTTTGGGAGTTCATCACTATAGTATTTACTTACAATCCCCTAACCTCAGAGTTCCAAAAGTAGTGACCCCGTTTAAGTAA
This sequence comes from Orbicella franksi, assembly GCF_964199315.1. NCBI lineage: Eukaryota > Metazoa > Cnidaria > Anthozoa > Scleractinia > Merulinidae > Orbicella > Orbicella franksi. Next base: position 13,547,758 of record NC_138158.1, read on the forward strand.
CGAGACGTAAAAATTTGCGATAAGTTTAAATTTGTAATATGATTGGTTAAATTTTTATCAGATGCACCTACGATCACTGCACATCTTCAGAATGACACGAAAACAGAAGGAAGTACCGTGATTTTCTCTTGCAACGCTATTGGAAATCCAGTACCAACAATATCGTGGACCAGAAATGGATCTCCTGTAAATAAAACTATCAATTCCAGGATCAGTTTTTTAGAAGACAAAAAGCAGTTAAAAATAACGGACGTGAACAGGACAGACAGCGGAGAATACCGATGTGTCGCGAGGAACAGTTTTGGAAACGATACATCCAATGTTGCTACACTGGATGTTCAATGTAAGTACAGTCTGTTGTTTTATCTAAAATTTCCAGTCGATAGATTTTTTTGAAATTTTTATGCAGTCAGATAATGAGTTACTTGTGTCAGAAGTGCAAAAAAAAATGGGGATCACCGACTTCGTTTCAGAGATAAAGCGTGTGGAAAACTACCCCACAAATAAACGAAGTGCTAAAAAGAACGGAATTCGATGGTGCAAACTTCTTGTCGATAGATTTTCTTCAATTTTTCGCTAAACGTTGAAAATCGGTTTTTACCACAATTGCTATGACGATATGCGTCATCACAGTGGTCAAAATTTGTTGTGGACTCACTCGGCTGCGCCTCGTGAGTACACAACATTTTGACCACTGTGATGACGCATACCCGTTGTCGATAAGAGTACAGACAACGCTAAACCACGTTCGATTTGTTAAAGAGAAAATTTTCCATGGAAAGAAAAATAGGGGTCACCGAACATCCAAGATCCAGGCAAAGCTATAGCAATGGCCATCTGCCCTAACATTCTTCATTTTATTACTTAGCGCGCGCTCTCGTGCATGACGTGGCGTGTGAATTTGCGTGCGCAGTAAGGTTGCGTCCTTAAACGAAACCAGTCAGTTCAAAAACTGTAGCAGTTACTGTAGCTATCAAGGTCCTTTTTCGCAAGTTACAGACATTTAATTTAATTTGTAATTTACTTTCGTTCCCTTTCGTCTAGACTAACCCATTTCTTACGGCCAATTCTTTTTTCTTACAGTCAATTCTTTTTTTTTTTTTTTTAATGGACACCCTCGGGACTGCGATTTGGCGTCCGTTATAGGGAGATTCCGTAATAACATTATGCTACTATTACCGATTACAAGTTAATTAACACTTTTACAGCTTTTTTTTTTTTCTGTAGATTGCTATAATGTTATTTGCTAAGTGAATCGTTCAATTATTACAGATAAACCTGAGATTACTGCCCATCCACTGAATGAAACGAAAACGGAAGGAGATAACGTGACATTCAGTTGTGACGCCATTGGAAATCCAGTACCATCAATATCATGGACCAGAAATGGATCTCCTGTAGATACCAATGACAATTCTTCCAGGATAGGATTTTCAGTGGACAAAAAGGAGTTGACAATAACGAGTGTGAGCAGGAGAGACAGCGGAGAATACCGATGTGTGGCGGAAAACGGTGTTGGAAATGAGACTTCTAATGCTGCTAAGTTAGATGTACAACGTAAGTACATGTGTGATGTCAGTGCTATTCAACTGTAGTAGTCCCGTTTTAATGAGATGTAATTTTCCGATCGTATATGGACTGAAAACTGTCTGGAAGATCCGTACAAACCGTACGGATTGAAAAACCGTTTCACCTCTTCGCTTTGTTAAGATGTGTAAACAGACAGAAAACTTTTTTAAGGATATGTCAAATTTAATGGATTGACAAGCATTTTTTTTTAATCGTATTAGTTTATTTATATTGCACAACCCTTTTTTTTTTTTTCAGTTTCCTCCGAGTTGACTTATTAGTTTTAGGACATCTGTTGAATGTGATCAATCATGCTGTATTCTGGCGTTCACGTTCCCAACAAATGTGCATAAAAGTAGGGAACGGACGGTATGGATCAATCGAACTAAACCGAGCGAAAAATCAATGGAACTCCACTCGTTCGACGGGTAACCCGAAAACACTGACCCCCGGTCCGCGGACCCCCACTACGGACCGGGTCCGCGGAGTACCTATGGACCGGTCCACGGACTACCCCTACGGACCCCCTCTACGGACCACTCCCCAAAAATATAATAAAAACAAGAAGATCTGTTAGATCTTATAACCGCGCTTTTAAAATTTAACTGTTCGCTTAGCACTACCGTCGGAACGCAGTGCACATTCCAAAGCAGTCATTGATGATTCTTTTCTTACTGTAGACATCACATCACTTGATCAACACAAACTGTATTATTGCACCATCAGTGGTAGCCTTTGACAAATCTCCGATGACTTAATGGTCTTAATCTAGAACTTTTTTCGGGATATGTATGGGCATGAACGATATCAACGACACAATAATAACACTATTAACAACAGCTTTCTTTCTTAAAAGTCATGATTAAATTTAATTGGTGTTTTCCACGAGTAAAGGGCTAGCAAAGTAGTCACACAAGTCATAAAAAAACCCTATCCCGACCGATGTATCGATTTTGGTCACTCCAGTGACCACAGATTGAAAACGTGACAGAAAATTGGCGTTACTTTTGATTCTCACCAAATTTGTCGTATCCCCCCCCTCGGGAGAATTTTGTTAAGTTAGCTAATTTAGTATGCAAGCCACCGTAATGGCGGCCGCCGCCGGCGAAATGTTTATTTGCTCAAAATTGGGGCAAAATCTTTCGGAGATGGAAATCAGGACATTTGTAAGGATACAGAAAGTAATTTGGGACCGGTTGCTGGCTTCTAAGGCTGAATTTATCCAGAAGTAAGCTGTATTTTCGTTTTCGTGTCGAAAGCCACGCGATGAAATATTATCGGCTTGTTCTGCTGTCTTGTTCTGTTTTTTCTCTTTGTCGTTTTTGTAGCCCGCCGAGGCCAGTCTTTCGTCTAAATCAGTTGAAAAAGGTTCGAAAAAGATGTTCCCATTCAAGTTTAAACTCTCAGGCGATAATTGTGGAGTTTTTTGGCCGAAACATTCGGCTTTGTTATGTTCGTGTTTTTCGGTTGCTATGGGCGACCGTTGCTTCCTTTGTTACGACAAGTCTGAGAAGTGAGGTCACAAAAAAATTCTAATTAATTCTGGTTTTGTTCGATTTCGCTGAAATTTTAACACGATAAAGTTGGATTGTTAACGAATAGATTTACCGCCTGCCGATGTGTGGTAGCTATTAACGCTGAAGTGTTATATCGCTTCGAAGTCAGGGTTTTGAAGAGATTTTTTTGCAACATGTGGGTTCGGCGTGATTTTGTAATCTGAGGTTTCGGTTGACCCCGAAGGAAAAAATATCCGGAAAAGGTCATTTCATCGACGATTCAAACAAATATAAATATGTATATGTTCCGAGCTAAATTTCTGGTGAAAAAATATAATTTTTGACGAGCGCTGGGTTTTTAATTTATTCCCGCGAAAGATGAGATTTATTGTTTCAACAGCTTTTGGCGAGTAAACATCACAGGTTGCGTGACTCAAAATTTGGCCGAGTGGAAGCTTGGGTCTGCTCGCACCGAAGTCGAAAAAAAACAAGAAGATCTGTTAGATCTTATAACCGCGCGTTTAAAATTTAACTGTTTTCTTAGTACTACAGTCGCAACGCAGTGCATATTCCAAAGCAATCTTTGATGATTCATTGATTACTGTAGACATCACAGCACTTGATCAACATAAACTCTATTATCGCACCATCAGTCGTAGCCGTTGTGACATCTCCGATGACGTAATAGTCTTAATCTGGAACTTTCTTCGGGATATGTATGGGCATGAAGATACGAACACTATTACAAACCGCTTTCTTTCTTTAAAGTCACGATTAAATTTAATTGTTTTTTTCCCTTGAGTTAAGGGTTAGCAAAGAAGTCACACGAGTCACATAATTCAAGAATTGCGTTATCTACGGCTATCTTTAGTACGGTGGTTATGTCCCTATCAATGACGTAATCTTTGCACGTTCTGACACGTTCTTTGCTTGGCTTCCAAACATTTAATTTTCTTTCCGATCTATGAACTCGCTGCGATGAAACAGTCAAAGGATTTACTTCATTTGCCTAAAACCGCAAGAAATACTCGCAAAATTACAAATAAATTAATGACCGTCGCTTCTGCCGAAATAAACTTGCAAAGTAAACACGATCTTATTTGTCACGTAGCGAAAGTGAAAGCTGCAACGTCAGCGCATTCCATGGCTGACGTAATACCTTTTTTCAGCGTATTTATTATTCCCTTTAAATCCAACGCTTTGATAAAGCGAAAAGAAAATATATTTTACCCACAAAAAAGAAAACAATATCCGTAAAATTGTTCGTGTGTTTATGTTTTAACAGCTTCTGGCGGAAAAACATCACACGTTGCGTGACTCAAAGTTTGGCAGAGCGGAGGTCTGCGTCTGGCCACCGACAAAAAAAATATAAAACAAGAAGATCTGTTAGATCTTATAACCGCGCTTTTAAAATTTAACTGTTCGCTTAGCACTACCGTCGGAACGCAGTGCACATTCCAAAGCAGTCATTGATGATTCTTTTCTTACTGTAGACATCACATCACTTGATCAACACAAACTGTATTATTGCACCATCAGTGGTAGCCGTTGACAAATCTCCGATCTCTCTAGAACTTTCTTCGGGATATGTATGGGCATGAACGATATCAACGACACAATAATAACACTATTAACAACAGCTTTCTTTCTTAAAAGTCATGATTAAATTTAATTGGTGTTTTCCACGAGTAAAGGGCTAGCAAAGTAGTCACACAAGTCATAAAAAAACCCTATCCCGACCGATGTATCGATTTTGGTCACTCCAGTGACCACAGATTGAAAACGTGACAGAAAATTGGCGTTACTTTTGATTCTCACCAAATTTGTCGTATCCCCCCCCTCGGGAGAATTTTGTTAAGTTAGCTAATTTAGTATGCAAGCCACCGTAATGGCGGTCGCCGCCGGCAAAATGTTTATTTGCTCAAAATTGGGGCAAAATCTTTCGGAGATGGAAATCAGGACATTTGTAAGGATACAGAAAGTAATTTGGGACCGGTTGCTGGCTTCTAAGGCTGAATTTATCCAGAAGTAAGCTGTATTTTCGTTTTCGTGCCGAAAGCCGTCCGATGAAATATTATCGGCTTGTTCTGCTGTCTTGTTCTGTTTTTTCTCTTTGTCGTTTTTGTAGCCCGCCGAGGCCAGTCTTTCGTCTAAATCAGTTGAAAAAGGTTCGAAAAAGATGTTCCCATTCAAGTTTAAACTCTCAGGCGATAATTGTGGAGTTTTTTGGCCGAAACGTCGGCTTTGTCATGTTCGTGTTTTTCGGTTGCTATGGGCGACCGTTGCTTCCTTTGTTAGGACAAGTCTGGGAAGTGAGGTCACAAAAAAATTCTAATTAATTCTGATTTTGTTCGATTTCGCTGAAATTTTAACACGATAAAGCTGGATTGTTAAGGAATAGATTTACCGCCTGCCGATGTGTGGTAGCTATTAACGCTGAAGTGTTATATCGCTTCGAAGTCAGGGTTTTGAAGAGATTTTTTTGCAACATGTGGGTTCGGCGTGATTTTGTAATCTGAGGTTTCCGTTGACCCCGAAGGAAAAAATATCCGGAAAAGGTCATTTCATCGACGATTCAAACAAATATAAATATGTATATGTTCCGCGCTAAATTTCTGGTGAAAAAATATAATTTTTGACGAGCGCTGGGTTTTTAATTTATTCCCGCGAAAGATGAGATTTATTGTTTCAACAGCTTTTGGCGAGTAAACATCACAGGTTGCGTGACTCAAAATTTGGCCGAGTGGAAGCTTGGGTCTGCTCGCACCGAAGTCGAAAAAAAAAAAACCACGGGTAAACCATGAACCGCGCTCGGCCCATGGCCGCGCGGTTAAAAAAATAATAAACCACGGGTAAACCTAGAACCGCGCTCGGCCCATGGCCGCGCGGTTAATTAGAAATAAATACTTCACTCATGGGTTGTCTAACAGATTACTCGTCTCGGCGAATTTTCGAGTATTATACTGTGCAAATGTAATTGACACCCTTCTTCCCCCCCCCCCCCCCCGTAAAATACAGCCTATAGGCTTTATTCAGCGTAAGGAGATGCCGATGGCAAAAAGAAGGGAAATTGTTACATTACATTCGTGGCTCAATCTGTCTATGGAAGATGAGTTTTTAGGTCGTTCAAGCTTGTTTGTTTCTGTAACTGTGCTGATCAAATTGTGAAGCCTGGAACGAGTTCACGAATCCACGTGAGAATGGGCTGAACAAAATGGTGGAGGGGAAAGAGCACAAATTCCGAGGTTTCCCGGAGGCTTCCTGGAGGCTTCCTGGAGACTTTCACTGCCTTTCATATACAGTATGACCACAGCAAAGGAAATGGCAATGTGTAATGATACAACGTGCGCCCGAGCTTGAACCCCACGAACGTTGAATTTGCAAAATGTAAAGTAGTCCGTGGACCGGTCCATAGGTGGTCCGCGGACCCGGTCCGTAGTGGGGTCCGCGGACCGGGGGTCAGTGTTTTCGGGTTACCCCTCGTTCGACTGTTTTGCGATTGGCTCGACAATCGCAGTTGAAATTTTATTGTGAGATTGTTTTCTAAACTCAGTTGAACCGTCCGAACTCGATCGGTGTGTTGCAAACAACTGAAAAGTCGATATGATGCGCCAGTAAGAAAATATTACAAAACACTAAGAGCACAGCAAATGAAACTAACTTTCTAGTTTTACTAACAGTTGTCGCACTGGTCCTGGACGAGTTCAACCGCTGTTAAAACTGCGCTCTGATGTGTAAAAAAATGACCACAATGACAGGATGTTTAGATCGGCAACAATATAATTAATATACAGTATGCTGAAATAGTAATGATTAGCGCCATCAGTGTCCTTATAACCTCACAGTAAACCGTATCTACGAAAACTTAAAGGGGTCATTTGCCACAAAGCCGTTGCACAACACCTGCAAAACAAGCAAGACTTTTAGTAAAGCAAGCATTCTTTGAATTTACAGAGAATAGCAATAAAGGTGAATAAAGGCGAACAATAATTTTTCTTGAGGTGAAAATCAACATGGAAACAACATAGTTATTGCTTGTGGGCGGAATAGTTGGGCGGACTAGTTGGCTCTTCCGATGTTTTATGTTTTTAGAGAAAAACGTGTAAGAATTAACAAAGTGCCTGCTAGTGGTTAAAGACGTTGTTGAAGTTGAAGCGGATGAGGTTATTGTTGGTCTTTCGTGACATGAATGTTAGTAGTATTTGTATTGAGTGTCCTGGATGCACAATTAACTTTCGATTTTACCGTTATGACTTTTTAAGAAGTTCGTCATGTTCGATTGAAAACTCAACTTCGGATTTTGTTCGATTAAAGAAGCGTCCGACTATCGAATATTCATTTGTGTTTTAGTGCCAAAATACTTTGGTGTATTTGTGTTGGAATGACGGACCCGAAGGAGAGCAATCGAACGATTCAGGTTCGGCTTGACTCTATTACTGGACGTTCTTTTGGGGGCAAATTGGTTACGGTGTAGTCATCTGCAGGTCCTTCAAAGGCAAAAACCAAACAGCGGCAGTCTTACTGCCCCGGGCTACTGTATACACTTCTGAAACACTACCGTACATCAGCTGTACACGGATCTCTCATTGCAAAACTTTGCGCCTTGAGTGCCGATTAGCTTTAAATTTCTTACTGATATAGTATGTGTCGATCTCTTCTCAGATCATCCTGAGATCACTGCTCGTCCTCAAGTTAAGACAACCACGGAAGGAGATAACGTGACTTTATCTTGTAACACTACTGGCAATCCAGTACCGACAATATCATGGACTATAAATGGAACTCCGGTAGATAGAAGGGACAATCCCAGGATCAGTTTTTCAGAAAGAAAACAGCAATTGATTATTACGAATGTGAGCAGGACAGACAGCGGAGAATATCGATGCGCGGCGAGCAACAGTCTTGGAAATGATACCTCCAATACTACTTCACTGGACGTTCAATGTAAGTGGGGAATGTTGTTTTAATTGCACGACATCGAAGAGGCTGGATAACTGTCGCCTGTTCTTCCCTACTGGGTTTTTGGGCAGAATGTACTACTGTTTAATGAAACACTCAAAGATAAGCCAGGACTAGCAAATCTTTGATCGTAGCTCAGATAAGTTGATTTTCAAGTGAGAGTCGTAAAACCAAATCCAAACAAGTCACTCTGGCCAATAACAAAAGAAACAAAATCTGGTGAACAAATTGAAACATGAATCACGTGCAAGAAGCCGGCGCTAGGCAAGCGAAAACTTGTCTCGGAGAGCTAACGCGAGTACGCCAGGACTAGTTTTGCTTTCTGATTGGACAAGAAAACGGCGCAAGTTTTTTAAAAACCGTTTCTAAGCGTTGTGATGCAGAACCAAAGTATGTGCAAATTTCTTTCGACATTCAAGTGAGCCGAAATTTTGATCCGGAGAACTGCTATAAAACGACTTGTCACATCACAATTTATTGATGACTATTTGTAAAAAGAAAATAATTTTTATCCTCACATTTGTTTTGTGTTGAATGCTTCATATCGTGCAATACGTAAGTACAGTCGAACCTCCCGTAAGCGACCACCCAAAATGTCAAGCCTAGGTGGTCGCTTACGGGAGGTGGTCGCTCACGAGAGCTTAGACCACACTGGATTAAAATTTTGCCTCGTTAGCATATGGTAACGTTTTAAATGTTTTATTTATGGGAAAAGTCAATTCCGAGAAAAAAATTCGGTATTATCAATAGGAAGATTTCCATCTCTTGTACTACCGAGGAATGCGATAATGTTACAACACCTTATTATCAAATTTTCGCTCTATTATCTGTTAAGTGGTCGCGTACGGGAGGTTAAAAAACAAAAGAAAATTTCAAACTTTTAGCTCTAAAAGTGGTTGTGGACGCTTACGAGAGGTGGCCGCTTACAAGAGGTTCCAAATAAAGTGATTTGATTTGGAACTTTTCTATTTTGGAAAATTAGTCACTGCGGAGAGGTGGTCGCTTACGAGAGGTAGTCGCAACTGGAGGTTCGACTGGATGAATATTTTTTATCCACCTTACTCAGCAGGAAAACGAAACTGAGACGTTTATTATATACTATATATAGACTATACCTTACCACCTGTATGTTACTTAATGTCCAATAAGTGTGAAGTCTGTGTTGGGTCAACTGTTCCATACAGCCGGAGTTTATCCGGTTTCTATGGCATTAACTCTTTTCTGGAGGCTTCATTTCATTATTGTGTTTCATTTTATTATTGTGTTTCATTTTGCACCTGGATATTTTTTGTACTTGTAGATCAACCTAAGATCACCGTTCAACCAAAAGCTCAGACAAAAACAGAACGGGATAACTTGACGTTATCTTGTAACGCCACTGGAAATCCAGTACCAACAGTATCATGGAACAGAGATGGATCTCCTGTAGAAACAAGGGAAAACGCAAGAATCAGTTTTGCAGATGACAAAAAGCAGTTTACAATAACGAATGTGGACAGGACAGACAGCGGAGAATACCGATGTGTGGCGAACAACAGCCTTGGAAATGATACCTCCAATGCTGCTAAAGTGGACATCCAATGTAATTTTTTTTTTTTTAACGATCACTTTGTAGGAATCTAGCTGTGATGTACGAGGGCAAGTCGCGTTTTCAGTTTTCCATATTATTTCTCTAAAAGGAAATGCAAATACCAAGGGAGAATTTCTAGATAAAAGTATTGAAGACTGAAAACAAGACTGCACCTCTTTGAAACATACCATGTTTACCCCTTGTTTAAAATGGCAGAATAAACTGATGACCAGTATGTTCATTTAAAGCTAATTTTCATAATAGCCCTGAACACGATGGTAAATATGTTTACACACCATTGTAAAGTATATCGGCCGGCTTCAGAACAGTGGTGCACATAACATCACAAATATTCCGTCTAAAACATCTTTAGAACTATATTTCCGCTGTGTACAAAGGAGCAGGTTTTAATTTCTTACATGGTTTGTTGATTTTTTGTGTTTACAGATTTACCTCAGTTCATTGTTTATCCAGAAGCCCAGACAAAAATAGAAGGAGAAAATGTGACTTTTTCTTGTAATGCTACGGGAAATCCAGTACCAACAATATCATGGACCAGAAATGGATCCCCTGTAAATGCAAGCAGGAGAATCGGTCTTCAAGATGACAAAACGCAGTTGACAATAACGAATGTGAACAGGACAGACAGCGGAGAATATCGATGTGTGGCACGCAACAGCCTTGGAATTGATACTTCCAATGTTGCTGTACTAAATGTGCAGTGTAATTACATTTTGTTGTGTTTATCAGTCAAAACTGAACAGGTCATCAGTATGCTGTCACTGTAGTTGAAAAGGTTCTTTTTCCCTTGAATCCCACTTTTCTGGAATTACTTGTACAAAGGTTGGCCAGGTCGATTGTGTTTTCTCTACAAAGATTAGCCAGCAAAGTTACTTCACGCGATTCGCTGACGAAAAATCTCTTTAGCTTCGCGTTTTTGTTTGTTTTCCAACAGTGGTGTACATTCTACTTAACTGAATTAATGCATCTCAGGAAATTCTTGTTTGCTTGAAACCCGATTGTACTCCTGATCTCGTAAAAAATTATCAGTCCGGGCAGGGTTCCGGGAGACATCTTACCCGGGGAAATTTTGAATATTTTGGACCTGAAAAACGCGATTTTAGTTGCGTTGGCAAAACCCTTGCACTATCATAGATTCCGTCATTATAACACAAAGTTCCCAGCCCTTTCAAGCATCTCATTTTCGCATTGTGCCCCCACTGATTAATTTCCACCAGCCCTTCTACGTTAAAAAAACTGAATTGCTGCTTAATAGATTGCTTTCAATTGCAGTTATCCCAAACGTAACAATTATCGGTGGTCCAGAACAGTTCGCAGTCGTAGACAAACAAATCCTGCTGACATGTCAGTATAACGCTTTGCCACCAGTGTCTGAAGTGCAGTGGGAAAAAGATGGAACTGTGATAGCTCGAAATTCTAGTGTGGAGATCAATGACTCACGAGCGGATGTTCCTCATTACAATCAAAGCCAAGTGCAGCTGCTAATAAATGCAACTATACCACAAGATGCTGGGAATTACACCTGTCTTGTTATTAATGATGTTGGTAATTCATCGGATACGACATCAATGATAAGTCAAGGTGTGTTTAAATTTACTAAACGAAGGGAAATGAAATACTCAGGTGTTTATTTGTGTGTTCTTTATTCAATGTTGTTTATCAGTATACCTTTTGTTTTTCCGGGAAACCTAAAATATGAAACTGGATTATCGTGACCAGGACAGGGAGGGTGATTTCATGTGAGGACTTGCTTTTGTTAATCCCACACCAAGGTCTGAATGAAATTTTGTGCGGGAACGAAAATGTCAAGTACTTATGGAAATCACTGTTTCGCGTATACTGTCGAAGTAAAATAAATTAATAAATATATCAAATGACAACCCTTGATTTGAGGTAATCTACAGCGCTTTTTATATTTAAGAAAGGAACTAGCGTCACACGATTGATAGGCAACTATAAAACCCTCAAGCGTCCATTGACCGAAAGTTTATTGCTGCGAATTTGACAATCAACTGGTAGGAAATGATTACGCACACCTTAACTTGGCCAAATATATATTATATATTTTTTTAAACAAACTTTTGTAAGTCAAAAGAAAGAATGTTATACTTAAGTTTATAGGAACCCACCTTAATCAGCGATGAGGATTTGGACAAAAAATTGCACGCCTATCACTCTATCATTGAGTTACAGGAGAGTCAAAGGTCATAGGCTCAATTCCTGTTTTGGAAACTCGGAAGTTTCTTCCAAATTGCTTGTGTCACTGCCCGATTGAAATCTTACGCTGAATAGTTGTGTACTGATTTCTTCTCTTCTTTTTGTTGTGTTTCTTCAGAGCAACCTTCGATCACCACTCACCCAATCGGAGTCACGATCAGAGAAGGGCAAAGCATGTCCTTATCCTGTAATGCCAGTGGAAATCCAGTTCCAGAAATATCATGGAACATAAATGGATATCCTGTGAATACAAGCTACAATCCCAGAATCAGTTTCTCAGACGACAAGAAGCAGTTGACAATAACTAATGTGAGCAGGACAGACAGTGGAGAATTCCGATGTGTGGCGAGGAACAGGGTTGGAAGTGATACCTCCAATGCTGCTATAGTGGATGTCCAATGTAAGTCCAGCTGTTAATTACTGTTAAGTACTTTTAAAATAAAAGACAAAACGTTTAGTACGAAAGGGTACAACTGCATTACCAAGATGATATCAGAATAGCGTTTAATTTCACGTTTACCTTTTCCCAGTTGCATTACAATGTAATCCAACATGTATGTGAGGCAACCGCGGACAATTTTTGCCTGAAATTACCTCGCATCCACTTAGGATTACATAGTAATTTACATGGGAAAAGATGGCCGCTAAAAAAAGCCATTGTGCAAGGTGTCGTTTACTGTTATCATGGTTCGTTATGTTTAGAAGGTACTTGCTATACGATTCACTTATACAGTTTTACTTCTCAACTTTTACGAGACTGAGTAGACTTATGTCCGAACACACAAAAGAAATCATCTCCCTGACCTGCTTATGTAACACCACTAAGGGACTACTCAGTTAGGAGGTGCTCCTGTGGAAGATACTCAGTCGTATAAATACACGGGAAATACCAATGCGTATCTGACACCACTAAGGAGCTACTCATGGTGAATAGATGCTATTGTAGGAGGCACTTCGTTTAAGGACCTCCGTCATATGTTTCGGTAATTTGAGTCTGTAAACGGAATTCTTCAGTAGATCATAATAGCTGTTACTGCAGTTATCAGCGGCTTGACACACAAACGAGGCGAAAGGGTCAATTCTGCATTGTATTGACCCTTTCGCCTCTTTTGCATGCCTTTTAAAACAAAAGAATATTTGACCGCGGACTCAACTGCAATAACAGCTATTTGGCGTAATTTAGACTTCAAACATTTGGTTATCTTCATCACTAATTACGTAAGGATCAGTTTGACCATCCATCCACCCATCTCTTCATTCTTCCGCCCGTCAGTCCGTCCAGCTGTTTATCCGTCCATCTTTCCATCCGTCATTCCGAACCACCCTGTTTGTTGAACGTTTTCATTTTGGTTTCTTCCATTACAAGAAACTTTGCTACACAACAACAAAGCCATCCACTTTCGAGAGATTCCTCATCAAGCTAAGAACATTAAAGTGTAATAGCTATCGAGGTTTTCTAACTGAATCCTGTGACCGATAGTCTCCTTCGCAGCCGTTATTAGGGTCGTCACGTAACGCTCCTCCCCACTAACGGCCGTTAGTGGGGAGGAGCGTTGCGTGACGACCCTAATAACGGCTGCGAAGGAGACTAGTGACCGAGAGTCAGTGGAATGTTTCCATCTTGTACGTAACTTGAACTTCGTGATGTAAACTGATAATTAGTTTTAGAAAACAGCTCTAAGAAAATACGCGCGCTGATTGGTTAAAAATCGTGTTTCTATAACTCGATAGAAACACAGAGCTAGCACGAGCTGTTGACGTAATGATGACGCGAGAAAAGAGAATTTACATTTTGATAATCAAGGTAAACAAGCTGTTTTTCTTTTTTTCGTCGCGGTGTTTTCTAAAAGAAATAGAAAACATGTTCTCCGTGTTTCTATCGAGTTATAGAAACACTCGCGAAAGTTTGGTAGAACTCGAAAAAGCTGTGGAAACACTCGCCTGCGGCTCGTGTTCCCACAGCATTTCTCGTTCTCCCAAACTTCCACTCGTGTTTCTATAACTCGATGGAAACATGGTACATGTTTTCTATTTCTTAAATACTGGTCACTTGCAACTCACTAATGTTTCAGATTACGCTGTTTGAAACTGTGACTAAACATTTTAGCTTATTTCATTTTCGTTAAATCGAAAATTATGGTTAAATGTAAATTGACGCTTTTTATTGAAAAATTCTTTTTGCGTGATCTAAGTGAGTATCAAATTTACATATAATCGTATCGGCACTTTGCTGCTTGATTCAGTGAAGCGAAGCATTTAATTATTTCCTTTTTGGAACATCTGCGATTACCTGATGTACGTTTGAGGAAAGGAGACTGTCACTCTATTCGGGTCATAGGATGGCTGTTAAGAAACTTTTGCTACTGTTACTCGCTTGTATTTTCATTCAGGCAGGTTAGTTATTTTGGCCTTGCAGCGAATGCTGTGCTTTATGTTTAAACAATGGAGAGTATGTTGCTCTGTTAAGTGTTAAATGTTCACGTAGCAATCCTTTATGTGAGATTTAGGCGTCTCTTCGATCGAAATTTCTTAGGGATTAGATTTCCAATTAACTTGTGTTGTGAGATCTGTTCATATTCTTCGTAGTTCATGAGTTTTCCCAATTTTCTTACACAACTTCCGTGTAGAATATGGGAAACAACAAGCAATAGACAACAGATCAACATGCAGGAATGTCAGGGCCACACTTTTGTTCTTTCGTTTGCAGTTTTAGTTGAAGTCTTCGAGATTCCAATGAAGAGAAACGCGGTGAATTTGTTTTCTACGCTGATTTTAAACGAAGATAATCGATACTGTCCGAAAAAAAAGTCCCACCAGGACTGTCTTCATATTTACTGAGCTGTAAACATTTCTCAGCTGGAACAGTTCACTGCTTACAGCAAAACAAATCTTTCGATTTTGATCCTCAGCACAACCTAGAACCAATTATTGGAGTTCAAAATTGGTTTAAGCGACGCGCAGTTGAATACTTTAATCATACTTCACATGCCTCTTAGACTTCTCAAAAGGAATACGAAATTCCAGCTGAACAGATCATTGGTCATTTAATGAGGACTATCAAGTTGCTTGTAACTCCAGTCCAATCCATTTACTTACAGTCCTCTGTGGTTAGGATTGCTCAGTCTTTTAGCCGTTCAATCTATTAGCCGTTCAGTCTTTTAGCCGTTCAGTCTTTTAGCCGTGTAGTTTTTTAGCCCGTTCAGTCTATTAGCGCTATTTCCTGCTGCGTAAAACTAGGACGCCATTGCTTAAAAACCCTCAGGGTACAAGTAGCAATCTGCTAGGTTAAATTGTCTTGTGTGCTAAAGCCATGAATATGTCACAACTGGTCTTTTGCATGGTAATCGAGCCGACAATCGAACATTACTTTTTACCCCAAATTTCGTAAGTAGGGAAGATTTACGAGATGGTTTGCGTCACGACTTGGCTTTTTAGAAATCTATCGGTGACAATTATTTAACACATTCATTATCTTAACACTGTTTAATCAATTTAGAGCATTCGATTTGTTGACTTGATTTGAAGATTCTCGGCACGTCGTGAGTGACTGAGAGAACTTGATGTCTACTCGAAGCATTGCATTATTACTATCACATCGGGAAGGCATGAAAGCTTAGTTAGGAGTTCACACAGTTGTATGGAGGTTCGAATACGCTGAGAATTAGCAGCTTTTTAGTTCCTCGAGCTATTTTATATCAAGCTGTTGTGCTGTGATCCTGCTTCTTGGACACAACTTCAATTGGAAAGACAAGTGAAGAAATTATTGAGCGTAACAGAACTATGCCAAATGCGGAAATGAAAGAATTTGTTTTGACATTTGTACGTGAACCTGCCATTCGCATTGTTCATCGATCATAGTAAACATGAAGGTTGAATATCTTGGAAATGAGCGTGTTTTGATTCAAAAATGTGCGTTTTCAACAGTTTTTGAGGTGTTTGCAAAAAAGGTGCATTTCTTTAAGAAAATCCAAGATTGGATTTTCTTAAAGAAACGCACCCTTAAGTCATACGAATTTTCTTGAATTAAGGTTTGCGAATGCTTCCTTAATATTCAATACAGAGAAAAGCTTCTTTTGTCGTTATCAAGGATAAAATATTTCAAAGATTTCATTTTAGAATGAATAAACAGATGTAATAGGTGTAAATAGATAAAATGGTTGTCGCAAATCGTGTTCTTTTAAGATGGCTCATAACGGTTTCCCGCATTTTTCAGAACGTGATCATCAAAGCTACCCGGCCCTCGTTTACAGTTGATGTTATAATAATGATATCAAACAAATGCCCAATTGTTGATAAACAAGTTAAGGCTTTCTTCGTGATGCAAAAGGTTGCAGTAACAACAATATAACCGGTTGAAACACCCTTAATTTTAGATTTATGGGCTCTTTAATTTACTCAGAAACAAGTCATTTGACTTCCCCCCCTCCAGTGTGTTATCGAACTATGATTAGCATGTTTGAACATGCTCATCATGCAACGTTTTTCCAAATTTCAAAACATTTTTAGGAGGGGTTGGAAGGCACTTTCATTTTTCGAAAATCTACGTTGGTTCCGTATCCGCTTCCTCATTTTTTAAACTTTGTAAAAAGTTAAATCTTGGCATGCTGATTTCAACCAGATGATACCAAATGGTGACCACTGGACTCGTTTTTGAGTTATAACTATTAAGAGCTAAAATTAAAAATGTTTTCATCGGCTAATACCGTTGGTACGTTACTAGTATTGGCAAGAAAATGATTATAACCTGTTCGCCAATGATTATATTCATAAGCATTATATTCATACGCATTTGTTTGATGCCATTATTGTCAACTGAAAAAGAGTGGTGGGATTAGTCGAAGTGTTAACAAATGCTTGCCAGCCACCTAATAAATTCAGTAGAAATCTGGATACTGCTATCCCGCAACAGGAAGCCTACAAAATCTGCCTGCGCTCGTTTCACCTTAAATCAGTAACATTGCATTAGTAACTTAACAGTAGAACAGAAAGAACCCTTAAACAGAATCTTAATATTCCCGTATTTAATAAAGCTTAAGAAGATAAGCTTTAAAGTCATGTTTAAGAGAGTTTAAAGAGAGGCAATACATAGTGGTCAATTCGATAAAAAGAGAAATTCTTGTTCCGTTTCTTGTTCTTGGGAGAAAGGGAAACTACAGGCGTTCCGAAATATTTCATTCTTACTCCAACTGTGTTTCAATTGCAGATGTACCAGCAGTGACAATTGATGGAGATTCAACACAGTATAAAGCTATAGGGTACGATATGCAGCTGACATGCCGGTATAATGCTTCACCACCAGCGTCTGAAGTGCTGTGGAAAAAAGATGGAATTGTTATAACAAGAAATACAAGCCTGGAAATTAATGAATCAAGAATAAATATTACGCGTTACAATGAAAGCCAAATTCAGCTGACAATTATTAACGCTACCTCACAAGATGCTGGAAATTACACCTGTAATGTTACAAATGGTCTTGGGAATTCGTCCGATACGACTGTAATTGTTATTGAAGGTGTGTTTTAATGTACAAAACCAATTATTCAACGTGTTCATGCCTTAATTGCACTCATGTTTGTCTCTGAAGGTATTTATGTTGTGTGTCTATATCATGCGAAATTAATGATACCCTAAAAGGTATCCTATATCCTCTAACACGGGATTACGATCCATTAGGGTTATCAAGAGCAATTTAGCAATTTGAGATGATTGAGCTTATTCTCTTCTGTCCAAGACCAAAACCGCTTTAGTTGTGAACAAACCGTTCTCTGTAACGACGATGACGACATTGCGCGAAAAAAAAAAGACTTATTTCTTAAAAAATTCTCCTAAAGCATGTGATACTTTATATTTATAGACTCTAGAGGCAGAGATTTTTGTATTCAATTTAACAAATTGACGTCAGTTTTTTTTTACGCGTCAGTCCTCTTATTGGTGATAAATTGCGTTATAACATTGTCGAAGTGGTTGTGGAACCACGAACCGTAGGCGAGTGATTCCGCAGTAAACTTTGACAATGTTATGACGAAATTAATCATCAATAAGAGGACAGACCCATAAAAAAACTGACGTCAATTTGTTTTTTACAATAACAAGACCCCAAAATGGTCAAATGCCGGGAATAAATGAGGGGGAAAGACGCTGTAAGCTTGCCGTAAACAAAGATAAGTGAATTTTATTCAAAATGACGCGAACATTGTCAATAGTTTTCTCGCTTTTTGATTGGCTTCTCAAAAACGTCCATAAAATTTCATTGGTTAAAAAGTTAACAGTTTGACAGCTGAAAGTTGAACTTGAAAACTTGCATAAATTAAAACTTTATCCGTCTGTATTCTTATTGATGATAAAAAATAAGCCAATCAGCGCGCGAGAAATTAGGCAGTTATTGTAAAAATAGTTACCTTCTTGGACTCTGTCAAAAATATGTTTTGAAAAGATCAGTCGAAAAACATCATCTTTTGTTGTGTCTTTACAGAAAAACCTTTGATCACCACTCATCCACAAGGAGATACCGTAAGAGAAGGAGAAAACGTGACTTTATCTTGTAACGCTACTGGTAATCCAGTACCAACAATATCATGGACGAGAGATGGATCTCCTGTAAATACAAGTGGAAGGATCAGTTTTTCAGAAAACAAAAAGGAGTTGACAATAACGGATGTGAGCAGGACAGACAGCGGAGAATACCGATGTGTGGCGACAAACAGGGTTGGAAATGATACATCCAATGCTGCTACACTGAATGTCCAATGTAAGTATAGTGTCTTGTTTTGAAAAATCGAAACCGAGCAGTTGGCCTGTGCTGCCACCCTACACAGAGAGAACAAGAACACTGATTATCGGTGTTGGTTTGAAAGAATCTCGAGAGTGATTCACAACGATTGCCAAAAACCCGTAAATTGAAGCTATATGTTTCCTTCATTAGTAACTCTAATAATCAATGTAAGGATTGTGCTGATCGCATGTGAGCTTATTACAATTACAATACCCGATATGCGAATTTTAAACCGAAGGTCAGTCACCAATTATTTACCTGCACACAGTCGTCAAATATCACCGGTGAAATCTTTTACCAGGTATCTAAGTTTACTATAAATATATGATCAATGATTACTTCTTGCATCAAATTTTGGTTTAAAAAAGCCCACTAAATTGTGACATCCACATTGTTACGTTGTCAGTTCTTAGGCGGATTGTTTTACTGTTACAGATCCTTCTGAGATCACTGTTCATCCAGAAGCCGAAACTAAACCAGAAGGAGAAAACGTGACTTTATCTTGCAAAGCTGATGGAAATCCAGAACCGACAATATCATGGACCAGAAATGGATCTCCTCTAGACCAAAGCGGGAGGATCAGCTTTTCAGCAGATAAAAAGCAGTTGACAATAACGCATGTGAACAGGACAGACAGCGGAGAATACCGATGTGTGGCGAATAACAGCCTTGGAAATGATACCTCCAATGCATCTACAGTGGATATTCAGTGTAAGTAACTGATCAAAACCGAAAAACGCTGTCATAAGTTAAACTCTTTTACGTTGTTGTCTCCCACAGCACATTAGCTTGTTACAAATCTCCTGTTGAAGGCAAGTAGACATTTTCTGCATGCGTTAACTCCACAAGTCAAATTTCTTACTTACTTGGCTCATTGATATTCACGTACAGATCAGCCAAAGATCACTGTGTACCCACAAGCTGTGACAACGACAGAAGGAGATAACCTGACCTTATCTTGTAACGCTACTGGTAATCCAGAACCAACAATATCATGGACTAGAAATAGATTTCCTGTGACTGCAAGTGAAAGGATCAGTTTTTCAGAAAACAAAAAGGAGTTGACAATAACGGATGTGAGGAGGACAGACAGCGGAGAATACCGATGTGTGGCGACAAACGGCCTTGGAAATGATACATCCAATGTTGCTACACTGAATGTCCAATGTAAGTCTAATATCTTGTTCTAATTTAGCTCAGCCGAACAGCTCGAATACTGTCGCCCCGCCCAAAAAGTACAGTGAAGTGGTTTAATGTATCAACTATTATTTTTTGAATGGTCTATAAAACAATTTCCCCAAAACACGCAGTTGGAAGCCTTAAAGTATTTTTCTTCCGAAAACTTTAACAACTTTCGTAAAATATTACCTAGCAAAGGATTTTAGTTATAAAATTTAACGGCCGCGAATGTGTCAGCTTGATGTGTTCCGTCGGGAACCAAAAAGCCACTGAGTTTTCAGTCTCCTTTACAACTGTTCCATACGTAACACCGGCGACAAAGTGCACTAAGAGATTTATAACCTCCGACCACTCGCCCATCGATAATCGTCAAATCTGTGGCGACTATAAATTAGCCATAAATCATAATTACTTATGATATAAACATTGCATTTCGCGCCATTTACATTGTTCTGTTGTGACGTATTTTGCGGATTGCTTTATTATTTCAGATCAACCCGAGATCACTGTTCATCTTCAAACTGTGGCAAAACCAGAAGGAGATAACGTGACGTTGTCTTGTAACGCTACTGCAAATCCAACAGCAACAATATCATGGACCAGAAATGGATCTCCTGTAAATACAACTATCAATTCCAAGATCAGTTTTTCAGAAGACAACAAGCAGTTGACAATAACGGATGTGAACAGGACAGACAGCGGAGAATACCGATGTGTGGCGAGCAACAGCCTTGGAAATGATACCTCCAATGTTGCTACACTGGATGTACAGTGTAAGTACAGTATCTTGTTATCGACATTCTTGACAATGATATCTTCAATGCTACTACACTAGATATCAGTATAAGTAATTGATCAAAACATTACTTTCAGGATGTTTGAAAGGACCCTTGCCCCTATTACGTTTAGCACGAAACGGAGAAACAGAAATCAGCGACTTTTGACATTAATGTTTTTGAAAATTTCACCAGAAAAATTTCCTAAAAATGATATTACCGCAGTTTCCAGTTTACAGTGCGACCCCATCAACCAAGAAAGCAAAGATCGCGTTCAAATTTAACCAATGAAAACATGGGATGTTAACACTGCATTTCCGACAACTCATTCATCTAAGCAAGCTGCACACTGCAGAAGCAATGAGTTGGTGGCCATGTTTATCGTTTAACACTCAAACGGTGGCAAATTTGCAAATAATTTGCTAGGATGGCCTTGATAGTCGCACTGTAACTTGCCAACTTAAATCCATTTAAAGCATAAAAACCGGCTCGTATAGTCTTGAAATGATTTCAGTTTGCACTTTCAAAATTTCCCTTCATGACAATAATTGTCTTGTTTGTTACAGATCAACCAGAGATCGCTGCCCATCCTCAAAATAAAACTAGAATAGAAGGCGAGAACGTGACTCTATCTTGTAACGTTGATGGAAATCCAGTACCAATAATATCATGGACTAGAGATGAATCTCCTGTAAATATAAGCGGAAGGATCAGTATTTCACATGACAGAAAACAGTTGACAATAACGGACGTGAAAAGAACAGACAACGGAACCTACCGATGTGTGGCGAATAACAGCCTTGGAAATGCTACATCCAATGCTGCTACACTGAATGTCCAATGTAAGTATAGTGTCTTGTTTTGATAAATCGAAACCGAGCAGTTGGCCTGTGCTGCCACCCTACACAGAGAGAACAAGAACACTGCTTGTCAGTGTTGGTTTGGAAGAATCTCGAGACAGTATTCATAACGATTGCCAAAAACCCGTTAATTGAAGCTATGTTTTTCCGTCCTTAGTAACTCCAATAACCAATGTAAGGATTGTGCTGATCACATGTGAGCTTATTACAATTACAATACCCGATATGCGAATTTTAAACTGAAGGTCAGTCACCAATTTACCTGCACACAGTCGGCAAATATCACCGGTGAAATCTTTTACTAGGTATCTAAGCTTACTATGAACATCTGATCAATGATCATTACTTACATCAAATTTTTATGTAAAAAACCCCTACTAAATTGTGACATCCACATTGTTACGTTGTCATTTCTTAGGCGGATTGTTTTACTGTTTCAGATCCATCTGAGATCACTGTTCATCCAGAAGCCGAAACAAAACCAGAAGGAGAGAATGTAACTTTATCTTGCAAAGCTGATGGAAATCCAGTACCGACAATATCATGGACCAGAAATGGATCTCCTCTAGACCAAAGCGGTAGGATCAGCTTTTCAGCAGATAAAAAGCAGTTGACAATAACTCATGTGAACAGGACAGACAGCGGAGAATACCGATGTGTGGCGAATAACAGCCTTGGAAATGATACCTCCAATGCATCTACAGTGGATATTCAGTGTAAGTAACTGATCAAAACCGAAAAACGCCGTCATTTTAGCTTAGAAGGACCTTTTTTAACCGCGCGGCCATGGGCCGAGCGCGGTTCTAGGTTTACCCGTGGTTTATTAACCGCGCGGCCATGGGCCGAGCGCGGTTCATGGTTTACCCGTGGTTTTTTTAACCGCGCGGCCATGGGCCGAGCGCGGTTCATGGTTTACCCGTGGTTTTTTTAACCGCGCGGCCATGGGCCGAGCGCGGTTCATGGTTTACCCGTGGTTTTTTTTTTTCGACTTCGGTGCGAGCAGACCCAAGCTTCCACTCGGCCAAATTTTGAGTCGCGCAACCTGTGATGTTTACTCGCCAAAAGCTGTTGAAACATTAATAAATCTCATCTTTCGCGGGAATAAATTAAAAACCCAGCGCTCGTCAAAAATTATATTTTTTCACCAGAAATTTAGCTCGGAACATATACATGTTTATATTTGTTTGAATCGTCGATGAAATGACCTTTTCCGGATATTTTTTCCTTCGGGGTCAACCGAAACCTCAGATTACAAAATCACGCCGAACCCACATGTTGCAAAAAAATCTCTTCAAAACCCTGACTTCGAAGCGATATAACACTTCAGCGTTAATAGCTACCACACATCGGCAGGCGGTAAATCTATTCGTTAACAATCCAACTTTATCGTGTTAAAATTTCAGCGAAATCGAACAAAACCAGAATTAATTCGAATTTTTTTGTGACCTCACTTCCCAGACTTGTCCTAACAAAGGAAGCAACGGTCGCCCATAGCAACCGAAAGACACCAACATAACAAAGCCGACGTTTCGGCCAAAAAACTCCACAATTATCGCCTGAGAGTTTAAACTTGAATGGGAACATCTTTTTCGAACCTTTTTCAACTGATTTAGACGAAAGACTGGCCTCGGCGGGCTACAAAAACGACAAAGAGAAAAAACAGAACAAGACAACAGAACAAGACGATAATATTTCATCGCGTGGCTTTCGACACGAAAACGAAAATACAGCTTACTTCTGGATAAATTCAGCCTTAGAAGCCAGCAACCGGTCCCAAATTACTTTCTGTATCCTTACAAATGTCCTGATTTCCATCTCCGAAAGATTTTGCCCCGATTTTGAGCAAATAAACATTTCGCCGGCGGCGACCGCCATTACGGTGGCTTGCATACTAAATTAGCTAGCTTAACAAAATTCTCCCGAGGGGGGGGGATACGACAAATTTAGTGAGAATCAAAAGTAACGCCAATTTTCTGTCACGTTTTCAATCTGTGGTCACTGGAGTGACCAAAATCGATACATCGGTCGGGATAGGGTTTTTTTATGACTTGTGTGACTACTTTGCTAGCCCTTTACTCGTGGAAAACACCAATTAAATTTAATCATGACTTTTAAGAAAGAAAGCTGTTGTTAATAGTGTTATTATTGTGTCGTTGATATCGTTCATACCCATACATATCCCGAAGAAAGTTCTAGATTAAGACCATTAAGTCATCGGAGATTTGTCAACGGCTACCACTGATGGTGTAATAATACAGTTTGTGTTGATCAAGTGATGTGATGTCTACAGTAAGAAAAGAATCATCAATGACTGCTTTGGAATGTGCACTGCGTTCCGACGGTAGTGCTAAGCGAACAGTTAAATTTTAAAAGCGCGGTTATAAGATCTAACAGATCTTCTTGTTTTTTTCGACTTCGGTGCGAGCAGACCCAAGCTTCCACTCGGCCAAATTTTGAGTCACGCAACCGGTGATGTTTACTCGCCAAAAGCTGTTGAAACAATAAATCTCATCTTTCGCGGGAATAAATTAAAAACCCAGCGCTCGTCAAAAATTATATTTTTTCACCAGAAATTTAGCTCGGAACATATACATATTTATATTTGTTTGAATCGTCGATGAAATGACCTTTTCCGGATATTTTTTCCTTCGGGGTCAACCGAAACCTCAGATTACAAAATCACGCCGAACCCACATGTTGCAAAAAAATCTCTTCAAAACCCTGACTTCGAAGCGATATAACACTCCAGCGTTAATAGCTACCACACATCGGCAGGCGGTAAATCTATTCGTTAACAATCCAACTTTATCGTGTTAAAATTTCAGCGAAATCGAACAAAACCAGAATTAATTCGAATTTTTTTGTGACCTCACTTCCCAGACTTGTCCTAACAAAGGAAGCAACGGTCGCCCATAGCAACCGAAAAACACCAACATAACAAAGCCGACGTTTCGGCCAAAAAACTTCACAATTATCGCCTGAGAGTTTAAACTTGAATGGGAACATCTTTTTCGAACCTTTTTCAACTGATTTAGACGAAAGACTGGCCTCGGCGGGCTACAAAAACGACAAAGAGAAAAAACAGAACAAGACAGCAGAACAAGCCGAAATATTTCATCGCGTGGCTTTCGACACGAAAACGAAAATACGGCTTACTTCTGGATAAATTCAGCCTTAGAAGCCAGCAACCGGTCCCAAATTACTTTCTGTATCCTTACAAATGTCCTGATTTCCATCTCCGAAAGATTTTGCCCCAATTTTGAGCAAATAAACATTTCGCCGGCGGCGACCGCCATTACGGTGGCTTGCATACTAAATTAGCTAACTTAACAAAATTCTCGCGAGGGGGGGGATACGACAAATTTGGTGAGAATCAAAAGTAACGCCGATTTTCTGTCACGTTTTCAATCTGTGGTCACTGGAGTGACCAAAATCGATACATCGGTCGGGATAGGGTTTTTTTATGACTTGTGTGACTACTTTGCTAGCCCTTTACTCGTGGAAAACACCAATTAAATTTAATCATGACTTTTAAGAAAGAAAGCTGTTGTTAATAGTGTTATTATTGTGTCGTTGATATCGCTCATGCCCATATATATCCCGAAGAAAGTTCTAGATTAAGACCATTAAGTCATCGGAGATTTGTCAACGGCTACCACTGATGGTGCAATAATACAGTTTGTGTTGATCAAGTGATGTGATGTCTACAGTAAGAAAAGAATCATCAATGACTGCTTTGGAATGTGCACTGCGTTCCGACGGTAGTGCTAAGCGAACAGTTAAATTTTAAAAGCGCGGTTATAAGATCTAACAGATCTTCTTGTTTTTTTCGACTTCGGTGCGAGCAGACCCAAGCTTCCACTCGGCCAAATTTTGAGTCACGCAACCTGTGATGTTTACTCGCCAAAAGCTGTCGAAACAATAAATCTCATCTTTCGCGGGAATAAATTAAAAACCCAGCGCTCGTCAAAAATTATATTTTTTCACCAGAAATTTAGCTCGGAACATATACATATTTATATTTGTTTGAATCGTCGATGAAATGACCTTTTCCGGATATTTTTTCCTTCGGGGTCAACCGAAACCTCAGATTACAAAATCACGCCGAACCCACATGTTGCAAAAAAATCTCTTCAAAACCCTGACTTCGAAGCGATATAACACTTCAGCGTTAATAGCTACCACACATCGGCAGGCGGTAAATCTATCCCTTAACAATCCAGCTTTATCGTGTTAAAATTTCAGCGAAATCGAACAAAACCAGAATTAATTCGAATTTTTTTGTGACCTCACTTCCCAGACTTGTCCTAACAAAGGAAGCAACGGTCGCCCATAGCAACCGAAAGACACCAACATAACAAAGCCGACGTTTCGGCCAAAAAACTCCACAATTATCGCCTGAGAGTTTAAACTTGAATGGGAACATCTTTTTCGAACCTTTTTCAACTGATTTAGACGAAAGACTGGCCTCGGCGGGCTACAAAAACGACAAAGAGAAAAAACAGAACAAGACAGCAGAACAAGCCGATAATATTTCATCGCGTGGCTTTCGACACGAAAACGAAAATACAGCTTACTTCTGGATAAATTCAGCCTTAGAAGCCAGCAACCGGTCCCAAATTACTTTCTGTATCCTTACAAATGTCCTGATTTCCATCTCCGAAAGATTTTGCCCCGATTTTGAGCAAATAAACATTTCGCCGGCGGCGACCGCCATTACGGTGGCTTGCATACTAAATTAGCTAGCTTAACAAAATTCTCCCGAGGGGGGGGATACGACAAATTTGGTGAGAATCAAAAGTAACGCCAATTTTCTGTCACGTTTTCAATCTGTGGTCACTGGAGTGACCAAAATCGATACATCGGTCGGGAATAGGGTTTTTTTTATGACTTGTGTGACTACTTTGCTAGCCCTTTACTCGTGGAAAACACCAATTAAATTTAATCATGACTTTTAAGAAAGAAAGCTGTTGTTAATAGTGTTATTATTGTGTCGTTGATATCGTTCATGCCCATATATATCCCGAAGAAAGTTCTAGATTAAGACCATTAAGTCATCGGAGATTTGTCAAAGGCTACCACTGATGGTGCAATAATACAGTTTGTGTTGATCAAGTGATGTGATGTCTACAGTAAGAAAAGAATCATCAATGACTGCTTTGGAATGTGCACTGCGTTCCGACGGTAGTGCTAAGCGAACTGTTAAATTTTAAAAGCGCGGTTATAAGATCTAACAGATCTTCTTGTTATTTTTTTTTTTGTCGGTGACCAGACGCAGACCTCCGCTCGGCCAAACTTTGAGTCACGCAACATGTGATTTTTTTCCGCCAGAAGCTGTTAAAACATAAATACACGGACAATTTTACCGATATTGTTTTCTTTTTTGTGGGTAAAATATATTTTCTTTTCGTTTTATCAAAGCGTTGGATTTAAAGGGAATAATAAATACGGTGAAAAAAGGTATTACGTCAGCCATGGAATGCGCTGACGTTGCAGCTTTCACTTTCGCTACGTGACAAATACGATCGTGTTTACTTTGCAAGTTTATTTCGGCAGAAGCGACGGTCATTAATTTATTTGTAATTTTGTGAGTATTTCTTGTGGTTTTACGCAAATGAAGTAAATCGTTTGACTGTTTCATCAGAGCCAGTTCATAGATCGGAAGGAAAATTAAATATTTGCAAGCCAAGCAAAGAACGTGTCAGAACGTGCAAAGATTACGTCATTGGTAGGGAAATAACCACCGTACTAAAGATAGCCGTAGATAACGCAATTCTTGAATTATGTGACTCGTGTGACTTCTTTGCTAACCCTTAACTCAAGGGAAAAAACAATTAAATTTAATCGTGACTTTAAAGAAAGAAAGCGGTTTGTAATAGTGTTCGTATCTTCATGCCCATACATATCCCGAAGAAAATTCCAGATTAAGACTATTACGTCATCGGAGATGTCACAACGGCTACGACTGATGGTGCGATAATAGAGTTTGTGATGATCAAGTGCTGTGATGTCTACAGTAATCAATGAATCATCAAAGATTCCTTTGGAATATGCACTGCGTTGCGACTGTAGTACTAAGAAAACAGTTAAATTTTAAACGCGCGGTTATAAGATCTAACAGATCTTCTTGTCCTTTCGCCGGATTTAGCACAGGATTTTATGATTTATATATCTCGTTCCCAGGATTTTTCACTAGAAGGGAAAAGCCCTGAGAACGCTTAGCATTTTCAATCAGCTTCGACTCCGAATTGTAGCCTTAACAAAGTGATAGACAGCCTTGCACAGCATAAAAACTGTTTTTTCAGTTTCCGTTCTGAATCATGGTTTCACAGCAAAGTAGATGATTTCTTTTTTTGAAAGGACGCATTAAAAAGCTCGTCAAGCTAGCTCGTCATAAATGTCTAGCCCTTTGTTTTAGCTTTGCTCGTTGTAGTAATGTCTTATATTTTCATTATGATCTTTTTCAGTTGCACCTGAGATCTCTAAGAATCCCGAAGGCCTCACCATAGTGGAAGGACAAAATGTTGTTTTTAGCTGCGTAGTTGAAGGAAACCCGTCACCTAGCGTATCATGGACGAAGAATGGACAAGGATTGAACGTCGCAGCAAATTCACGACTGAATGCGTCTCGCACGAACAATAATCATATTTTGACAATTACAGATGTTCACCGATCAGACGCAGGTCAATACAGATGTGTGGCTGACAACAGTGTCGACACTTTCACTTCGTCTCCCGCCAAACTGGAAGTATACTGTAAGTATCGAATTATAATAAATCATTTAAGCCCCTTTAACATCAAAAACAGCGCCAGCGAGTTTCGTTGTTTGAAATAACATTGCTGTTTTGATTTTTGGCCTAACATACACATAATGTTGCTATTTCTGACGTCATGTGTGATCTCGAACTCTCTGTGTGCGGATATTTGCTTTTGTTACCCTGACAATAATGGCAGTTATTTTAAGTTTGTTTTCTGCTTGAGTACCACCTTCACATTTCCTGATCGATTCTTTCGCGTTTGCAATTTTGGGATTAACGGAGGTCACGAAAATCGACATGGATTTTTCGCGAGGAAAATGTGGCGCTATTTACAGTCGTCTATGGTAATATAACGCGACTGCGTTTATTTTGGGGTCGTGACCTCATTGTTCGGAAGTATTTACCTGTGGCTGTCGAGTTACGCTCCAGGGGTAGGGTAGGGTTGACTATTTTCGACTTCACTTTCAACCAAACTATGCTTCCAAGATATGGACGAACTCCTTGTCAAGACTATAACCTCCAGACAACGTCTTCCCCGCTGGCTTTCATTCTTTTTGTTGTTGGTATCCTATTCGTCCGCTCAAGAAGGTAACAAATATTTCGTATTTGAAAACAAGCGCTTCACGCGTTGATTTTCAAGCGGAAATCAAGCAAGTCGGATCATTCTGTATCACGGCACGTTAATACTGCATCGCATTTACGTACATCAAGCTGGTTATATCTTTACTCTGAAGTAGTTACGCTTATTTTTTGTCTAAACACATTTTCTGAAAGAAAGTTACCTTGCTAAACGTACATGTAGAACGATGGATTGCTTCAGCCGGTTGCTCAAGGTCGATATTTTGATATTACATATTTCTGTTTCACGTAAATGGCTTCGAATAACCGCTACAAAATAGAAACTGATAAATTTTTCTTAATTCAGAATAAACGTGTTGCTTAAGTACTGTCCCTCTGCATCCTTTTGCATTCTTCTATTAACGGTAGCTTTCGGAGTGGCAGGTGCATGTTAAATTCTTGTTAATGTGAATCGAAAGTATTCCGAATATTATTAAACTATTTAGCGTTTCTTCTTCAGTTTTTCCTTTCGCTTAGTATGTGACTTGAGAAGTGAAACAGCTGTCATTATGTCATTAGTGTTTTAAAACCGATAGATCCAGTCGATATTTTGCTGCTGTTTATATGTCTGTGCATGCAACTAATCAAAATGAAGCATTTCAACTGATGGAACTCGTAGCACTTCCTTGTAGCATTAAAGTTCGGGTTATTTTATTTTAGTCCAGCTGTTAAGGGACAAAATTGTTCGTTTTTTGATAAAAGCATCAAACTTGGCAAGGTAGCTAACCTCCATAAGACAAATATTTCCTGCTATGGAGCCACGCCAAATTTGCTTCCAGAACCATGGAATGCGCATATCAAAAATATAGCATACAAGGCCCTTACATGGAAACGAGGCTGATGCAAAATACCGCTTTGGCCTTCTGGGACTACTATGCCTAGTATCTTGCTTTTTTTAAATACAACAACAAATTAACTAGTGTTTTTGAGTCTTAAATTATGTCACGTGACCATTATTTTCAATTACCAGCAATAGGCACTGATGAAATCATTACCATTTTTTACGTGCCAATTTTATCATTTGCAATGTAGATTCTATTGTCTAAAGTAGGAAATTCAAACTTTAAATGTATGTTTGGGATGTACCAAAAACTTAATATCAGAACTATGCAGCAAATCGAGGCAGAGATACAGAGTCAATTTATATAGGTTTCATTGACATGATTTTCTTGAGTTACTTGCTTAGTGTGATTGAGACACCTTCTATTTCGCGTTTGAGACTTTCAAATATGCTGGAATAGATCGGGTATGTTACGATAAACACTTGCTGAACTTTTTGGTCTGAAGGAAACGTTTTGAAAAACAGCTTTCATTGGCTATAATATTCCTATGCCTGCCTTTAAAAACACTAGCTGGATAAAGGTTTTTTTAGTTGCAATTACCACCACAATTGCACAAACCGGTACAGTCAAGATTAGTCTTCAAACATATGTGAATAACTTACAACAATATTCTACTTATAAACCTGATTTCCATGAATGCCGTGTGTTTAAAAATTACGATAGAGAGAGCGTTTAAATTGACTTAATGAACCAAACTCTCTAATGTTACAGGGTAAGCTGTTGCAAAGGGTTGCGCCACTGTAAAACTATTTTTCATGTAGTTAGTTCTCGGAAAGGGAACAACAAGTTTGTTAACCAAGTCCCTCAGAGCATAATTTGGTTCATTTCGAGTTACAAATTTAGAAGTGAGATATTCGGAAACCAGACCGTTTAAAGACTTGAAAACCATTAATTAGGGCTTTCTGAATTTGATGTTGAAATTGCAAGTCTTTCCAGCTGAGTCTGTAAAACAAGGAATCGACATCAGCGTCATATCCCGATGAAGTTATTACTAGTGCAGCACAGTTTTGTTGTTTTCGTACCTTGTTAGATAATGTTTTGCCACAATTACCCCAGACTAGGTTGCAGTAATCAAAGTGAGGTTGAACTAGAGGCACAAATGGCTTAACTCGCTTTAGGGCTCCAATTGCAGTTCTAAGCGATCTTTTTGCACACTTTATCAGTGTGGGAATGCCATGTTAGATTTTCATTGATATATACTCCAAGTGATTTCACAGAGGAAACTTGTTCATTCAGAACATTATTAATGGAGAGTTCGAGTGTATCAGATAGAGTACTTAATCTTTGCCTGGAGCCGATCAACATAAATTCCGTTTTTGTAGCGTTCAAGGGAAGTCTGTTAGACACAAGCCATTTGCTTAGCTTTTCGAGGTCGTGATATAGACTAGACTGAATCAGACGCAAATCAGAACCAGCATAAGTGATGTGGGTGTCATCATCATGCATTTTAGGTACGCTAAACGATAGACAGTTACGCAAATCGTTAATATGAATCAGAAATAAAAGAGGACCAAGGATGGTTCCCTGTGGCACACCACATTTAAGAGTAGTTAAGTCAGAGAGAAAGCCATTAACGGAGCACCGTTGTGTGCGATTAGTCAAATATGATTTAAACCAATCAAGAGTTTTCCCATGAGTTCCGCACCGAAATTAGTTATATCCCGTTAAGCCAGGCTTTCGCGTGAAAATTTTCCAACTTTGATTTTTTTCTGAGACTTTTACCACTGTAACATGATGAGTTAGTTATGTCAGAAATGTAAAAAAAATGGGGGTTCACCGAGAACATGCCCGAAAGAACACCCTAAATCTGAAAAAATCGGGCTTCGTTAGCGAATAAGGCCACAGTGTCTGTAAGCCCGAAAATATTGCAAGTAGATCTTTGAAATGAAATGTTCTCTGCCAAATATTGTTTGAGTGGACCTATTAGGTGAATTTAGTTAACTGGTGAGGTTCCTTAAAGAACGAGTTTGCATTTAGCGACCATAGTTTCACGCGCCTTGCGGCTGCAAGATGGCAGGATCCGATGTCCCATGGGCAGAAATCTTTTTAACTTCCCACATTGATTTTCTGTACATTTTTGGACGATGTGGAGATAATGGTAAATAAAATCTGTTTCTGGGAAAAAAAGGAGGGGTCACAGAACGTCCAAGATTGTTAAATCCAGGCAAAGCTATAGCAATAGCCATCTGCCCTATCATTGCTTATTTTATTACTTAGCGCGAGCTCTCATGCATGACGTGACTTGTGAATTTGCATGCGCAGTAAGGATGCGCAGAAACAGTTAGTGTGAACGTCCTTAGGCTTCCTAAAGTATTTACGAACACCCTTCCTATGGAGCGCAAGTTAGAAAAGGAAACTTAGTTAATTTCTCTTAACGTTTTCCCTGTAGAGATTTACCAGTATGGGTACTGTTAAAATAAGGCTTATTTTTTGGTTGTCAATTTTTGGATTAAGGCCGTTACTATGGCAACACCTCATCTAATGACAGGCAGATATATTCCTCATTTTGGCCTAAACTTCTTAATATTTATACTCCCTTTCGGTGAAATGTTTTTATACTTTGCCACATCATGGAAATGATATTGCGTGACATTTTGAATTGATAAAAAGTCAAGGTTGTTCAGACGGTTTTTTCCAATATTCTGTAATTTTTCATTCTTCTAAATATATTAAGCTAGCTCTGACAGATTTTAACAAAAATAGGGTATTTTATAGGAATTGTATGTGGTTACAACTGAGCCAAATTTAAAAAAAAAACTCAGCGAAGGAAGCGCGAGAAAATTCACAGTCAGTTTTGCTTTTTGTGCTCATGTTGACATCATAAAAATCGAAAAACACTGACGTCTTCCTTTGAGCGCGCGCAGATTACTTGAGCTTTCGTCCTATGTGCGCGTACAATCGTAAAATTATAGTAAGCCACCTTAAGCAAATCACCTCAATAGCCAACATAGATCCATGCGTTGTCTAAGCCTTGATTTGATGAAGAGCCCCAATATGACACTGTACATGCCGAAACACAAGTTTCCAAGTTTGGATCTCTGATGACTCTATATGTAATGTTCAAAATGATTACTTCTTTTTATTTGCAAGGAAAAATGAGGAAGTAGAGAAATAAAAATTATTAATCGTATTAATGCAATATTCGGTATTATTTTGTTTATTGAAAATGATGGTCATGTGACTAATCACGTGACAAATTTTTAGACTCCCAGATACTTTATAAGTTGCTGTTATATTAAGAAACAAGAAATCTAGGCAAAGAACTCCGGAGAAAGCTTAGAAATAAGCATTTTAACTCACCCTTGTTCCCATGTAGGGGCCTAATATGTAATTTTTTGACATGCGCGTAGCGTGGTTCTGGGGGTAAATTGGGGATGGCTCCATATCAGAAAATGTTAGCCTTATAGAGGTTAGTAATCCTGACAAGTTTCATGCTTTTATCACAAAACGAACAATTCTGGTTATTTTTGGCTCTTAACAGCAGGGCTATTTGTAGTTTTTGCATCAGTTTCTTGAGGACAGTTTCCCGTTATGGTGCCCGCAGTTTCAAAGTGTTTCTAGCTAATACATGTACAGTATTAAAGAAGCATTGCTCTTCACTGAGCTTTTCTAAAAACGAAGAATAACGTTGAAATTTTAATTTTCAGCTGTCAGTAGTCAACCAAGTCAGTTCGCCAAAAGAAACAAACATTCACCTAACAGGTGTCCTAATCATTCAGTTTGTTAATTGCTGTTCCATTTCCATGTAACAGTTAAAATAAGGATTTATCATTTGATTGCTAACGAGATGTCATGCCAACCAGCTAAACTGGCACAGGCTCTCTGTGACAGAAGGGGCCTCAGTTAACAGTGCAAGACTCCTCTCTGTCAGTTTTAAATCTTGCCATGCATATGGGGGGTTTTGGAATGTTGCTGATGAATTTAGTCACTTCATTTCTAGTGACTGAAGTTACTCTGTCCCTTTAGTTGCACTGTGTTAATACTATAACAAAACAATGAGAAACAATAATACTGTTTGTACTTATTGACTGACTGGGATGGCCAGGCAGTAAAATATTTGGCTTAAGCCAAGAACCAAAAATTTTCCTGTCTGGTCCAACTTCAGTGACAGTCAATGATCATTTTATCACATGAACACTTTGTTTTATAATTTCATTTTTCAAAACTTCATTTGTGAGGAGTGTTGACTTTCATTCCCTGCTTTCAGAGTAAGTCGCGAACTGAAGTTGTCAGTCTGCATCAGATTGTTTGCCAGGATAGTAAAATTCACTACCAGAATGTTCACTATCAACACTCAGGTTGAATAACACAAAATTTTGCAGCAACAAAATTAACTGTTTCTGTCATTAACTTTGATCAATTTTAAGGGAACAAATGTACATGTACAGGTGTATTTCTAGTAGCTAGGGCTGTACCATTTTCATCTCAAACCATAGTAAAACCTAAACCAAACCATTACTTTTGACACTCAGTTGAAAACTGCTTTATAAAGTGTGGTAAATCAGTATAGCTGATGGAAAAGTGCTGGAAACTGTTGCCGGTCACCTTTAGTTTAAACAAAATCAATGTGAAGAATATTCTGTTTCATCCTAATTATCTCAAAATGGTATCCAAAATGTTCATGTGATTAAGTAGCATTAGAATTGCATTTAATTGCTAATAAGAAGTTATTTTAGAACCAGTGTAATTACAGTGTATATGACAATATTAATATTTGAAAGTGTGATATAGATCAGAGCTTTACACATGCCAATATTTTGATCATGTAGCATATCATATAACAAAGAACATTTTACCCAAGTCAGTCATCTGGATGCTTTTTTCCTAGTTCCACCTGAATTCATCAGCAATCCAGAGAATTCAACGGTGATAGAGGGACAAAATATTGCTTTGCAATGTGAAGTTTATGGAAATCCTGTACCAGATGTGAGATGGACAATAGATGGAGAAGCAGTAAATGTAGCAGATCAGAGGATAAATGATTCTTTTACAGGAAATACTTCAAGTTTGACAATTGTCAGTGTTGTCCGAGCAGATCAAGGACTGTACAAATGTGTGGCAAATAACAGTTTAAGTACTGTTACTTCCTATCCAGGAACACTGACAGTACATTGTGAGTGCTTAATTGTGTTGTTTTCACCTGATGCACAATTGATTACTTAATCTACTGGTAGAGTCTGTACGCA
This sequence comes from Orbicella franksi, assembly GCF_964199315.1. Taxonomy (NCBI): domain Eukaryota; kingdom Metazoa; phylum Cnidaria; class Anthozoa; order Scleractinia; family Merulinidae; genus Orbicella; species Orbicella franksi. Next base: position 13,582,581 of record NC_138158.1, read on the forward strand.
TCATGTTTCCATCAACCAAGACGACAGCCTGGTTAAATTTATATCACTTCTTTGCATATTTTAATGAGAATGTAAAAAAGCTAACAACAGTACAAGAACAAAACCAACAACATCATTGATAATGGTTTTTTTCTGCCACTGAGAATAAATTAACAGTAGTTTGTGGAAAATTTATGTAAGTTGTAATCTTAATATATTTGCCTAGTTCCTGTCTGGCTTTCGCCAAGGCCTTCACCATCTTTTGATTTTGGTTATGTATCCGTAACCACCATGGACCACGTGACCCAAAACAATTGACTGCAGCGACATATTGAGGCCAGTAGGAACTAGGCAAATCTTATATGAGGATTTGATGCGTCAGAAATGGTCTGGATTGAGTGAGATTTCTAGAACCAACAATTCAGTGGATTAATACAGTGCTAAGCACTTTCCATTAATTGTACTTTTTTATTACAATGTACATGTGTAGCATAAGTGGGCTGAGATTTCACTTTTCAGGAAAAAACCTTGGGGCCAGCTGGCCCCTAAGTTTTCAGATTTAGTCACCAGCAAAAAAATTTTAGTGAAAAGCGTGAAAAGTTATTCGCCAGTGGAAAAAAAAAAAAAAAAACCAGTCACATTGGCAACACTAGCAGTTGCAATGTCGAGGACTGCTTTTAGAATGGGTCTGAATCTTTTGAATAACCAAAGGAAACTGTTTGAAGAAAACATTCCAAAGTAGGTATTGTTACCTAATCAGGGTTCATGAGGTATTAATAATTTCTGCAAATGTATTTATATGTCCCCGTTGCCCAGCTGGCCCAGCTAAGATAGGCCTTGAGATACAGAGATCACCTCATTTCCATTCATTTAATATTTTACTTCATTTCACTCTGTTTTATTTTTGATTAACTAAAGCAATTTTGCAAATAACTGAAACAATTACACAATTGAAATTGCAGTTGTGCCAGAAGTGAGGATTACTGGTGTTAAAGAACAGTTTGTTATTAAAGGAAGACAGATACTGCTGACATGTCAGTATAACGCTTTGCCACTAGTGTCGGAAGTGCAGTGGAAAAAAAATGGAACAGTAATAACAAGAAATACGACTGTGGAGATTAATAACTCACGAGTGGATATTCCATTTTTCAATGAGAGCCAAATACAGCTGTCAATTAATGAAACTACACCACAAGATGCTGGAAACTATACCTGTCTCGTTATTAATAATGTTGGTAATTCATCAAATACAACATCAGTTGTTATTCAAGGTGTGTTTTCCTGGTGTATTGTATTGACTTGGGTTTATACAATGTAACTTTCAGTAACTATCAACGAAGAAAAAGCAAGTCATGCTTAAAATGAGATGGTAGTGAAATTACTGAAATGAGATTTTTGCACCCCTTGCTTTTATTTTTAAGAACCCTCATAATTTTTTCAATTTGCCATCTGCCTTTCCTTATTTTTTTGGGTTACACCATTAATTTGCATTCAGCACCCTTACAGGTGTTAACCCCTGAAAAGGAATTCACAAGAAAGAGAAGAATCATGATTTAACTTTATTAGTCTCCTAACTGGTAATGAGCCTGTAAAAGAGCACTTAAGAGTACTCTTAATAAAACTGAAAAAAAAGGGATAATCTGTTCTAGGGGATTAGGCTCTTTCTGATTCACAGTGCTTCAATAATTCAACCAAACACTTTTTTTTCACTGGTACCCTGTATTCTTTGTCAGTCTATAGTTACGTTTTGAGTAGTGGGGGAGAACTATGATTGTACATGAATTGTTGTTGAAGAATCTATTATTATGTAAATTAACTCTACAGTGGAACCAAACCGACCATTGAATGTGTCAGTTGACTCCAAGAGCTCACAAGTAGTGAATATTTCCTGGATTGCTGGTTTTGATGGGAACAGTGCAATTCAGAACTACACAGTGAAGAGAAGTCTAGATAATGTAGACTTTGTTGATGCTGTCTGTCAAGGATCCCTGTCAGATAGTTCCTGTGTGGTGTCCAGTGCAAGTGCTTCTGTTGGAAACCTCTCACCTTGGACATTATATTACTTTAAAGTGTTTGCAAGAAACATGGTTGGCACTAGTGATGGGAGCCCTGTAGTGAATGCTACCACAGATGAAGAAGGTGCTCTACACTTATATAAACAATGTAGTTTTTTCAACATTTACACACATGTAATCTGTAACATTTGTTGTTGCTTTCACCCAACATTACTCAGGCACAGATTACTAGCTATTTTAATACCAAGGTGAATCAATTTGATTGTTTGCATGTTTAAAATGTGACAGCTTTTTTGCAGCTGATGGAAAATAATGCACACAAGAAAAGCTAGTAAATGTGCTGGCTGTTTATTTATTTGCTTTATCCTTTCACCACTATTGTTTCCATGTACAGCTGTTTGTAAAAAGGGTCACTGGCTTAGGAAAGTAAGAACAAAAGGTCAACTTTATTGCTTTATTGCTTTTCAAACTTTTCAGTTCTTTCTTTGCTTGTTTTCCTTGTTTACTTGGCTTTGCTTCCTTGCTTCATTTTCTACTCTTTTGTCGCCACATTTTTGTATGTAATGTTTATGCTAAGGTACATGACTTTGTACTGTTTGCCTTTGAAACTCAAATTAACTTTGTATGCCAGAGCCTGGTGCTGCACCTAAAAATGTGACAGGACAGAACAGCAGCTCAACCAGCATCGTAGTCATGTGGGATGAAGTTCCAGCTGATCAACAGAATGGTATCATCATGAGTTACACCATTACTTACAAGTCACACACAGAGAATGATAATGGAAGTGTTCAAGTAAATGCCTCTGTTTATCAGACAGAATTGACAAATCTAAAGGAGTATGTCAACTACAATATCACAGTGTTTGCATCTACTGTGAAAGGAGATGGACCAGCCAGTGATCCAATTGTTGTAAGAACAGACCAGGATAGTAAGTTATCTTTCTTATCAAATTTTTTTCTGGATGTTTTGGTAATTTCTTAGTGCTTTGTATAGACTGATTGAAAAACTTTAATCAGTAGAAGTGTGTCCTTTGAAAGCAACTATTTTTGTAGTTGAAGGGAAAGAACCCATGATGTTGAAGTAATTGATCTCAAAATACTGAACATTTAAGTGGCCATTGGAGGTTTTAGAAGGCATGTTGTGACATATGTGTTAGAGATACATGTAATGCGATTTCATTTTCTAGTGATGTCCTTCTTACATGTACAAACCCCTGGTCTAACATTGCTAATATCATCTATTAATTAATTAATTAGTCTGTTATTTTTCTTAAGTGATAAATTGGTCAGTTATTTTAGTTAGCTAGAAGGTTGGTTAGTTATTTATTGCGTTCGACGAAGTGGAAGGCAAACCTAATTTTGACCTGTGGCTTTTCAGAGTTGGTTTCCCTGTGCACAGTTCTAGGCTGAAAAAAACCACATTCCTGTAAGGACACCAAAATGGCCACCCCGCTTGATTTTTCAGGGGCATGTCACGGCCAGTAAACTGGTACCGTTTAATGCTAAGACATGTGATAAGACATGTGGCGAATATGTGAGTATGTGAGCAGGTCATGTGAGCTCGTCTTTCCGATGGATCTTTGTTTTGACTTCTTTCCATTCAGTCGCCGTACGCCTCGCTATTATGTGCTCTCAGCGTTAGATTTTGGCGAATTTAAACACTTCGACGGCAGCATTTATCGCAATCTGAGGGAATTGTCCTTGTTTATTAACACGACTTAGCTTTGGGATGATAACCGTGGGAACAGCTACATTTTGATTGCATTTGTTGATTAGTTCCAGTCGCGACAGATAGCTCAGTCTTTATCGGGTCGAAATTTTATTGTTTGGAATCGGTGGAAAAGTACTCTGAAGGCAAGATCCATAAGACTACTTTATTCATCAGGGGAAATACTCGAATTAGTCGCGAAACGAGCACGCGACTGCAAATGCTAGCTTAGAATAATGTACGTAATTTAAATCTTCTATGAAACTTGAGAGACTACAGAAACTGGCAGCGTCACGCAACGTATCAACAAATCGTGACCTCTTCACTAGCATGGACTTTGACACGGCATATCTGACTGTAAAACCTCGGTTGCTGCTGAAAAAATGTTGATTTTAGCAATAGACAAAGGTTGAAAGTCGGCTAGTGAAATCATTTATTT
>NC_138158.1:13591720-13751720 GCF_964199315.1 Orbicella franksi
TCTTTTTGAGCCGTTGCTAAGGAAAATTTATTCTCATATAACCTCATCATTTTTAGTTACTTCAGAGTTATTTCATGTGTTTTAACTTTTTCATGATTAGTAACACTAGTGATGACGTCATCGGGTCACGCCCATGGTCATGTGACTAATACTGAAAAAACGCAAAGGCTCCCAGGCAAATTACTTTATCGGGATTTTTTTCATTGATTTAATATTTTAATTTAAATCCTCATTACGCTATGCATAGATTTTGTTTCATTTCTAAAAGGTCAGATTTTGAGAGAATTTCAAATATTAAAAAATTCGTAATTTTCTGAAAAAAGCATGGTTTTGAAAAAGGAATGCATAGCTATCTTTCTAACGTTGGCTTTGATCGAAATCCGTCAAAAAAGGCTGGATTTAATGAAAAACCGAGTTTCCTTTAGCATTTAAAGAAACCAGAAGTGCGCCCGATATATATTGGAAGTTACCCCATCAGCGCGTGCGCAATTTACACTACCAGCGCACTTCGGTAGGATCAAACAAAGCGACACGGAGTTAGTTTTTCTCTTTCTATTGCTCCTGTTTTTCTCTCTTTTTCTTATTTTGTCTCTGCTTGTACTTTTTTTACTTTGTATTTTGTGAAACACAAAGAAAAGCGTCTAAAATGTAAGCGAATTTGGAAGTTATTGAGTTGTTTTTATTTTCGGCGCTCAGGCTGACGTAAGTAACCGGAAGTAAAATTTCGCCTCCTTAGCAACGCACGCGAGCGGCGCATAAATCGGTTAATGGGCCCTTAAGTACCTCTGTAAAGTAAATAATGGTAGTTATCAAGGGTCATTAAACCTCTAGTAAACTTGGTTTTACAATTTTTTTTGTCAGAACCTGATGGTGCCCCACAAAATGTGAGAGGACAGAACAGCAGCTCAACCAGCATCTTAGTCACGTGGGATGAAGTTCCGGCTGAGCAACAGAATGGTATCATCACGGGTTACACCATTACTTACCAGTCACAAACAGAGAATGACAATGGAAGTGTTCAAGTAAATGACTCTGTTCGTCAGACAGAATTGACAAATCTAAAGGAATACGTCAACTACAATATCACAGTGTTTGCATCTACTGAGAAAGGAGATGGAAATGCCAGTGACCCAATTGTTGTTAGAACAGACCAAGATAGTAAGTAATATTTCTCATCACGATTTTTTGGTGTATGTTTTGGTGGTTCCGTAGTTAATAGAGTTTCCTATCAAGCTCTCCTTTTGGTCGTTATGGTAATTTTTGATTCATGCCATTTCACTAAGAGACCTCAGGACTCTGGTCAGACGAGGTGACATGTTAAAGTTTTTTATAGGTTTAAGTAACTGACTACATTGTAGAAAGCTAGAGATGTTTGGTATTCAGTTTTAATGGAAAGTTGCACAAGTCTTGAGAACACACAGCTCAGTAGTTGTTCTTGGTACTTTATTTGTTTTGAGATTTAATGAGCATGCCGAAGGAATTCTAAGTCATATGGACGCAAAGAAAATACTGATACCTTAACTGGAAAACTGAAAACGCAGATTATATCTGATGTTGTAAGTAATAACCTTCAGGTTATCGTTCTGGTACAGTACGTTTTCTTTTACGTCCAGTACGGTCCAGATTTCCCTATCCGGACCTGAGTATGTATCACTCCTAAATTTCCAACTTTGACAACTTTTCAAGCTTTTTGTTACACTGCAGAGCAACGTAAACTGGAAGCATTCAACACTTAGGCAACTTTTCAAACTTTTTTATCCTTTTTTGTGCCCGGAATGTCTAACACTTGCGTACGCCAGATTTGAACTGAACTGCTTTAATTAGAACTAAACACGAAAGTTTCTTTCAAAGCAATACTGTAGATAAGAAATAAACACGATGACGTTATTTGCCGGCCTTGGTCATTCCCTATTGGGAAACATTGAGTAAGGCCCGATGCCGCATACTCAAGACCTCGTGCACAGTTTTTTTGTTTTTCCAATACGGACCTCCCGGCTTGCAAATAGCATATATATACACGATGCATTATTTGTTAGTCATGGTAAATGTTCACGATACACAAAGAAACTAATGTTGAAAAGAATTACATGTATGACAAGTGTAAAATAAACAAACAGGTAGTCAGCATTGTGTAACTAGGTACTAAGTCCCAGCCACTTTCGTTACAATATAACTCAACTTTTAAATTCTATATCAGAACCTGCTGGTCCTCCACAAAATGTACAAGGACAGAACAGCAGCTCAACCAGCATCTTAGTTATATGGGAGGAAGTTCCAGCTGAACAACAGAATGGTATCATCACGGGTTACACCATTACTTACAAGTCACAAACAGAGAATGACGATGGAAGTGTTCAAGTAAATGGCTCTGTTCGTCAGAAAGAATTGACAAATCTAAAGGAGTATGTGAACTACAATATTACAGTGCTTGCATCTACTGTGAAAGGAGATGGACCAGCCAGTGATCCAATTGTTGTTAGAACAGACCAAGATAGTAAGTAATTTTTTTTTATCAGGTTTTTTTGGGGATGTTTTGGTAATTTCGTAGGTTATCAAGCTCTTCTTTTTGTCGTGGTGGTAGTTTTGACAGAGTCATGCCATTTCACTAAGAGACTTCAGGACTCTGGTCTGCAGAGGTTGCGTGTGAAAGTTTTCTGCAGGTAGACTACTCTACTAGAGATGGCTTGTATTCAAAAATGATGGAAGGTTTTCAAGTCTTGAGAACACACAACTCGGTAGTTGTCGTGAGACTTTAATTTAATGAATAAGGAATTTAAGTAGTATCGAAGCAAAGATTCATCATCTGGAAAAAATGTACAAATTCTGATTTTTTGATCAAAAGAGAGTTGCTAAAGCAAAGAAATGAAAAAATTACTGAAAGGTTTAATACTCGACGTTTCGGTGTCATCATGATGCAGTGATCAAAAGAAAATAAGTGCAAGAAAGCGAGTATTTAAGTCGGGTAGAGCTTAAAATTGACATTCTAATTAGATGGCTATGTTAATTGTCAGGTCGAGCTTACTTTTTATGTGCTTTCTCATACTTATTTTGTCTTGATGATGATTCCGAAACGTCCAGTTTTAAATCTTCCACTAATGATTATCTGTAATTGTAATTAATAACTTTCACATTATCTTTCTGATACGTTTTCCCTTTTTATGTGCTCGTGGTAAATGTTCACGATACCCAAGGAAACTAATGTTGAAAAGGCTTATGACAAGTATGGAGAAATCAAACAGGTTGTCAGCAATGTCTTACTGGTGACCGATGCCCAGTCACATTCGTTACAATATAACTCAACTTTTAACTTCTATATCAGAACCTGCTGGTGCTCCACAAAATGTACAAGGACAGAACAGCAGCTCAACCAGCATCTTAGTCATGTGGGATAAAGTTCCAGCTGAACAACAGAATGGTATCATCACGGGTTACACCATTACTTACAAGTCACAAACAGAGAATGACAATGGAAATGTTGAAGTAAATGGCTCTGTTCGTCAGATAGAATTGACAAATCTAAAGGAGTATGTGAACTACAATATTACAGTGCTTGCATCTACTGTGAAAGGAGATGGACCAGCCAGTGATCCAATTGTTGTTAGAACAGACCAGGATAGTAAGTAATTTGTATTGTAGTATACGTTTCTTCTGGTTGGATTGGCGGTTTCTTCTTACAGGTTCATGCAGTCATTATAACACTTGATAACTCTTCAGTGGAGATAACCTGTGAATTTTTTTTTCATTATCCTAATAAAATAATTCATGACATGAATGTAATTATCTTAAGAGAAGCTGTCTTGTTGTCACATTTCAGAAAAGTATCTTTTTTTCCTCACCTGTATTTTAGAGTTAATCTATACTGTTTAAGACTGTGAACTCTGTGTTGTCTCAGTACCCATGCTTGATTTCAAAGAAAAGATGTAGTCAATTCCGAAAATTTCATCCGGTATTGTAACACCCTTCGTAGTATCTTTCTGGTAGGTTTCTTCTTTTAACGGTTATTATGTACAGTAGAACCCCGTTAATACGGTGACGCACGGGCCGATAATATTTGACCGGGTTAACGGGGTGGCCGTATTAAGGGGGTAGGGTCAAATTTCATGACTAGTCTAAATTGATTAACCTCTTAACAGAGCTAATAGATATATCACGATCACACCTGTAAACAACTGTTCTTTAATAAGCTCCCGGATTGCAGATATAAATTTTTAAAAATTGAAACTTCAACCGCTACATGCAATATTAACAGTGGAAAGATGAACATTACTGGTTTGAGTGGCCGTGTAAACGGGGTATAATTATAAAGGATTATACAGGTTGGGATTTCAGAATGTGGCCATTGGCCTTATTAACGGGGTGGCCGCATTAACAGGGTTTTCTTATAACAAAATGTATGGTCGGTTCGCCAGGACAAAAAAAGTGGCCGTGATAACGAGGTGACCGTAAGGCGGGGTTCCACTGCATGTACAATTTCCCAGTATATGAAGTAACTAATGTTGGGAAGGCTTATGGTAATAATGAAAATTGGACTGATGTTTGGCGTTAAGATTCTGACTACGAAGACTCAGACTACGGGTGTCATTGAGAAAGAAAATCATAAATGTCTTTTGAAGATGTCAGAAGCGCGCTCTCAATAGCTCATGCCGATGGTTTTCTAGATGATGAAGAGGTTTTGTTTCTTTACGATCACTACCTGCTTATTAATCCACATTGCCATAGTGGGATTATGATCCATTCTATTTGGATGTGAACACATTGCAGATTCCGGCACGTTTCAAGTGCCTACAAGGAACAGTTTGCAGTGGAATGGAAGGACTTTGTTTACAAAAGCACATATTTCGAACGAAGATTGATATTTATCTTTGAAAATCCGTAAAAAAAAGTGAATTACCTGCTTTCCCCTCCCGTCGACATCCTGCGTGATCTGTTGGTAAACAAACCTATTTTAAAGAACGTGAGTAATCAGAGCCAGAAACACTTCAATATTGGCAACCTTTGCTCTGCTTTCGCTCAAATCTATTAGACCTATTGGCTAAAGACTGTTTGACATAAAAATGAAGTTTAGAAATCGATAGAGGGTCGAAATTCAGTAAAAAATACTTACGTTGTCCCCACTACACAAAACAGGGTGACCTCTCCCAGTAGCGAGCGATGAGACGACTACGAATGCCATGTGCCAATGAGCATGTACACTAAACCTCAAACCAGGTCCGCGGCGCATACTACCGTAGTCCGTAATGACCGTATCTTAAACTGCTTAATAAAGTACTGAACAACCACTATGTTCGTTGCACTGTAATTCTGCTTTCAATTTCTATATCAGAACCTGATGGTACTCCACAAAATGTAAAAGGACAGAACACAAGCTCAACCAGCACCTCAGTCACGTGGGATGAAGTTCCAGCTGATCAACAGAATGGTATCATCACGAGTTACACCATTACTTACAAGTCACAAACAGAGAATGACAACGGAAATGTTGAAGTAAATGGCTCTGTTCGTCAGACAGAATTGGCAAATCTAAAGGAATATGTGAACTACAATATCACAGTGTTTGCATCTACTGTGAAAGGAGATGGACCAGCCAGTGATCCAATTGTTGTTAGCACAGACCAAGATAGTAAGTAATCTTTTTTATCAGGTTTTTTGGGGATGTTTTGGTAATTTCGTAGTAAGCAGATTTTGTTATCAAGCTTTTCTTTTTGTCGTGGTGGTAGTTTTGACAGATTCATACCATTTCACTTAGAGACTTTGGGACTCTGGTCCGTAGAGGTTGCGTGTGAAAGTTTTCTGCAGGTAGACTACTCTACTAGAGATGGCTTGTATTCAAAAATGATGGAAGGTTTTTAAGTCTTGAGAACACACAACTCGGTAGTTGTCGTGAGACTTTAATTTAATGAATAAGGAATTTAAGTAGTATCGAAGCAAAGATGTGTCATCTGGAAAAAATATACAGATTCTGATTTTTTTGATCAAAAGAGAGTTGCTAAAGCAAAGAAATGAAAAAATTACTGAAAGATTTAATACTCGACGTTTCGGTGTCATCATGACGCAGTGATCAAAAGAAAATAAGTGCAAGAAAGCGAGTATTTAAGTCGGGTAGAGCTTAAAATTGACATTCTAATTAGATGGCTATGTTAATTGTCAGGTTGAGCTTACTTTTTATGTGCTTTCTCATACTTATTTTGTCTTGATGATGATTCCGAAACGTCCAGTTTTAAATCTTCCACTAATGATGATCTGTAATTGTACGTAATAACTTTCACATTATCTTTCTGATACGTTTTCCCTTTTTATGTGCTCGTGGTAAATGTTCACGATACCCAAGGAAACTAATGTTGAAAAGGCTTTTGACAAGTATGGAGAAATCAAACAGGTTGTCAGCAATGTCTTACTGGTGAGTGATGCCCAGTCACATTCGTTACAATATAACTCAACTTTTAACTTCTATATCAGAACCTGCTGGTCCTCCACAAAATGTACAAGGACAGAACAGCAGCTCAACCAGCATCTTAGTTATATGGGAGGAAGTTCCAGCTGAACAACAGAATGGTATCATCACGGGTTACAACATTACTTATCACTCACAAACAGAAAATGACAATGGAAGTGTTCAAGTAAATGACTCTCTTCGTCAGACGGAATTGACAAATCTAAAGGAATATGTCAACTACAATATCTCAGTGTTTGCATCTACTGTGAAAGGAGATGGACCAGCCAGTGATCCAATTGTTGTTAGAACAGACCAAGATAGTAAGTAACATTTCTTATCACGATTTTTTGGTGTATGTTTTGGTAATTCCGTAGTTAATAGAGTTTCCTATCAAGCTCTCCTTTTGGTTGTTATGGTAATTTTCGATTCATGCCATTTCACTAAGAGACTTAGGGACTCTGGTCGGACGAAGTGACATGTTAAAGTTTTTTATAGGTTTAAGTAACTGATTACATTGTAGAACGCTAGAGATGTTTGGTATTCAGTTTTAATGGAAAGTTGTGCAAGTCTTGAGAACACACAGCTCAGTAGTTGTTGTTTGTACTTCATTTGTTTTGAGATTTAATGAGCATGCCAAAGGAATTCTAAGTCATATGGACGCAAAGAAAATACTGATACCTTAACTGGAAAAAACGCAGATTATATCTGATGTTGTAAGTGATAACCTTCAGGTTATCGTTCTGGTACAGTACGTTTTCTTTTACGTCCAGTACGGTCCAGATTTTCCTATCTGGACCTGAGTATGGATCACTCCTAAATTTCCAACTTTGGCAACTTTTCAAGCTTTTTGTTACACTGCAGAACAACGTAAACTGGAAGCATTCAACACTTAGGCAACTTTCCAAGCTTTTTCATCCTTTTTTGTGCCCGGAATGTCTAACACTTGCGTACGCCAGATTTGAACTGAACTGCTTTAATTAAAACTCAACACGAAAGTTTCTTTCAAAGCAATATCGTAGATAAGAAATAAACACGATGACGTTATTTGCCGGCCTTGGTCATTCCCTATTGGGAAACATTGAGTAAGGCCCGATGCCGCATACTCAAGACCTTGTGCACAGTTTTTTGTTTTTCCAATACGGACCTCCCGGCCTGCAAATAGCATATATATACACAATGCATTATTTGTTAGTCATGGTAAACGTTCACGATACACAAAGAAACTAATGTTGAAAAGAATTACATGTATGACAAGTGTAAACTAAACAAACAGGTAGTCAGCATTGTGTAACTAGGTACTAAGTCCCAGCCACATTCGTTGCAATATAATTCAACTTTTAACTTCTATATCAGAACCTGCTGGTCCTCCACAAAATGTACAAGGACAGAACAGCAGCTCAACCAGCATCTTAGTTATATGGGAGGAAGTTCCAGCTGAACAACAGAATGGTATCATCACGGGTTACAACATTACTTACAAGTCACAAACAGAGAACGACAATGGAAATGTTGAAGTAAATGGCTCTGTTCGTCAGATAGAATTGACAAATCTAAAGGAGTATGTGAACTACAATATTACAGTGCTTGCATCTACTGTGAAAGGAGATGGACCAGCCAGTGATCCAATTGTTGTTAGAACAGACCAGGATAGTAAGTAATTTGTATTGTAGTACACGTTTCTTCTGGTTGGTATGGCGGTTTCTTCTTACAGGTTCATGCAGTCATTATAACACTTGATAACTCTTCAGTGGAGATAACCTGTGAATTTTTTTTCATTATCCTAATAAAATAATTCATGACATGAATGTAATTATCTTAAGAGAAGCTGTCTCGTTGTCACATTTCAGAAAAGTATCTTTTTTCCTCACCTGTATTTTAGAGTTAACCTATACTGTTTAAGACTGTGAACTCTGTGTTGTCTCAGTACCCATGCTTGATTTCAAAGAAAAGATGTAGGCAACTCCGAAAATTTCATTCGGTATTGTAACACCCTTCGTAGTATCTTTCTGGCAGGTTTCTTCTTTTAACGGTTATTATGTACAGTAGAACCCCGTTAATACGGTGACGCACGGGCCAATATTTGACCGTATTAACGGGGTGGCCGTATTAAGGGGGTAGGGTCAAATTTCATGACTAGTCTAAATTGATTAACCTCTTAACAGAGCTAATAGATATATCACAATTGCACTTCTAAACAACTGTTCTTTAATAAGCTCCCGGATTGCAGATATAAATTTTTAAAAATTGAAATTTCAACCGCTACATGCAATATTAACAGTGGAAAGATGAACATTACTGGTTTGAGTGGCCGTGTAAACGGGGTATAATTATAAAGGATTATACAGGTTGGGATTTCAGAATGTGGCCATTGGCCTTATTAACGGGGTGGCCGCATTAATGGGGTTTTCTTATAACAAAATGTATGGTCAGTTCGCCGGGACAAAAAAAGTGGCCGTGATAACGAGGTGACCGTAAGGCGGGGTTCCACTGCATGTACAATTTCCCAGTAAATGAAGCAACTAATGTTGGGAAGGCTTACAGTAATAATGAAAATTGGACTGATGTTTGGCGTTAAGATTCTGACTATGAAGACTCAGACTATGGGTGTCATTGAGAAAGAAAATCATAAATGTCTTTTGAAGATGTCAGAAGCACGCTCTCAATAGCTCATGCCGATGGTTTTCTAGATGATGAAGAGGTTTTGTTTCTTTACGATCACTACCTGCTTATTAATCCACATTGCCATAATGGGATTATGATCCATTCTATTTGGATGTGAACACATTGCAGATTCCGGCACGTTTCAAGTGCCTACTAGGAACAGTTTACAGTGGAATGGAAGGACTTTGTTTACAAAAGCACATATTTCGAACGAAGATTGATATTCATCTTTGAAAAGCTGTAAAAAAAAGTGAATTACCTGCTTTCCCTTCCCGTCGACATCCTGCGTGATCTGTTGGTAAACAAACCTATTTTAAAGAACGTGAGTAATCAGAGCCAGAAACGCTTCAATATCGGCGACCTTTGCTCTGGTTTCACTCAAATCTATTAGACCTATTGGCTAAAGACTGTTTGACATAAAAATGAAGTTTAGAAATCGATAGAGGGTCGGAATTCAGTAGAAAATACTTACGTTTTCCCCACTACACAAAACAGCGTGAACTCTCCCAGTAGCAAGCGATGAGATGACTACGAATGCCACCTGCCAATGAGCATGTACACTAAACCTCAAACCAGGTCCGCGGCGCGTACTACCATAGTCCGTAATGACCGTATCTTAAAGTGCTTAATAAAGTACTGAACAACCACTACGTTCGTTGCAATGTAATTCTGCTTTCAATTTCTATATCAGAACCTGATGGTACTCCACAAAATGTAAAAGGACAGAACACAAGCTCAACCAGCATCTCAGTCACGTGGGATGAAGTTCCAGCTGACCAACAGAATGGTATCATCACGGGTTACAACATTACTTATAAGTCACAAACAGAGAATGACAACGGAAATGTTGAAGTAAATGGCTCTGTTCGTCAGACAGAATTGGCAAATCTAAAGGAGTATGTGAACTACAATATCACAGTGTTTGCATCTACTGTGAAAGGAGATGGACCAGCCAGTGATCCAATTGTTGTTAGAACAGACCAAGATAGTAAGTACATTTTTGTATCAAGCTTTCCGTTTGGACATTAATGTAGTTTGTTACAGATGTATTCCATTTGATTAAAATGCAGATCAGGTTAGTAAGTAATTTTTATTTGCAGCCTTTTCTTGTGGTGTTTTGGTAGTTTTTTACTTTTTGATTCTTCTTGATAAGACACTCGTTAGCTCTCATGTGTGGAAACTTTTTAAAACACTTGTGAAATTTCAAGGCCGTTAGGGAAGTGTGGTACTAGAATTTCACAAAATGTTTACAGGATAAAAGATCATTGACAAGTGATTTCCCTTTCTCTTGTTTGTATTTGCAAACCAAATTATCACGATGAATAGGATGAGATCGTTTACGCAGGCAGTATTGCAACAGTCCCGGAAATAATTCAGTGTAGTACTACAGACGAGACTTGCATTAAATCGACACCTCTGTGTAACAGCATGCATGCTTCAAATGTTTTACACCCGAAAAGCGGAAAGGTTAACATGAAGGTCCTGTTTTGGCATAAATTTATAGTAATGCAATGAAGCTATAAAGGGGCATTATAATTAGGTACTCATACACTGCATTTAAAAAGGTATTTCATATCACAACCATATGGCATATGGTTGTGATATGAAAAAGATTTAAACAAAAGTGGAACAACTTATGAACTGGCTACCGGATACTAGTAAGGATGATCAGGTTGACTGTGATTGGAGATGAAGCTTTCGATGTTTACAACGCCTTCTCGTGGGAAAGCGACGAGGAGAAAGTCAAAATTGACGAAGTTCCGGAGTATTTGGAGAAACTTTGTGAACCCCCAAAGAATACAATCTATGGAAGGTACTTATTCCTTTCTTCAAGCCAGGAGAAGGGCTTGTCGATCGACGAATAAGTTACTCTTCTAAGAAAAATGGGCTAAAATTTGTGAATTTAGAGATTAGCGAGATTCGTTGATCTGTAATCGCATTGTGTTCGTAGTTCCTGATAATCGACATTTGAGAGAACATAAGAAATTGCTGGAGCCACTGAAGCAAATGCAAAATCTTTAAGAAGTCAAGCGTTTAGAAACGGGGATGAAGGACTCTCACGGCGAAACCTGAAGGAAAGAAAACGGCGAGTAGAGGTGACTAAACTGATTACAAGTTCTGTGGTAGGAGATATATAAGAGATGGAATGAAAAGCTTTGCCTATGGCCAGCAGGATAATACATGCAGATGTGGAGAGAACCATCATTTTACCGTGAACTGTCCACCAGGCAAGTCAAGTGCGGATCGGAAGTTGCACTATAGTGATTTAGACGAATGTTCGTTTAAAGCGTACACTCTTGTTGTCATTAGACACAATATCAGTGCTGTTGAAGATACGAAGTTCTTAATTCCTTTACAACTGTTTACAAATATGCGGGTAAACAACTCTTGAGATGTGACAATTCAGCTTGATTGTAGAGCAAACTGCAAATTACTCTCCCTGAAATAAATTTCACTCATCTGGGATAATCCCAAAGATTTGTATTCGAAGAAAACATCTACAACGCTCAAGATGCATACTGGATCTATAATGGATCTTCTTGGAAAATTCCCCCTCAGATGTACCAGGGGTGAGATAAGAAAACATGTCAATTTCTTTGCTATTGATGAGGATGTCAGGCCACTCTAAGCTGCTAAAACATGGCACGAAGTGAACTTTATCAAGGTAAGGGTGTCTGGCATTGCTAAATCTGAAACTGTTAGCTTTATGAATGACAAGTTGCAAACCACACCTAGTGTTTTAGGCTAAGATTGGATTTGAAAAACTATAGTGTTGCCTTGGAAAAGGTAGGTGGGTGAATTGTTTTTGTCAAGGAGTCACCATATCTGACAACCTTCATTCAACACACCCTTTGGTCGCTTTCGCTGGCTCCACCAACCATGCGGCTTTAAGAGAGCAGGTGATCGATGAAGAAGACGACGACGACGAGGTGTTAGCTGGCCTACAGTCTGGCGACACGGTGCTCATGAGGCCGTTATCAACCGACAAGGAGAAATTGTGAAGCTACAGTAATCAGAAGAAACATAAGGCACCTGGTGAAGACTTAAGAGTCATCACTACTGAGCATTAATCAGACATATGTCAAGCCGCCGAAGAGATATAGTGAACAACCTCAGAGGAAGATCGATTACCTTATTAATTCCCAACCTGTTGATAGTAGTGACGAGCACCAGAAATGTAGAAATGTTTGCCCGAAGAAATGGTTCCAGGACTACGTTTAAAGGGCATGTAAAGATTTTAACCATGTGAAAGGTGAATTGATCAACATGACACGAGCATGAGACAAAGAAAAAATCTGAGTCCCCGACAGGAATCGAACCCATGACTTCCCTCCTGTTATCGATGAGGGGTCCGCTTTCGTATGTGTACCGTGCACATGGTCTTAATTAAAAAGAGTTCTATTAAGTTATGTATGTACCATGTCTGTGTTCTCTTGAAGCCTTAAATCAAGAAAGAAGGTAACACGGCTAATTTACTAGTCTCTCTTCTTTACAAGCATTTTGAATCCTTTTATCGCTATTTCGATATTTTTCTCAGTTTTACCAATGTGTAATCTTAAATTTAAAACTTGGAGTCTAGAGAAGTTCTTTACTTTTAGTTTGCATTGATGGAAGTTGCTTCAGGGCCATTTTGTAATTTTCGAAATGTAATTTAAGTCTGTTATATTCTATCGCTAGCAGTCGAAATAGATTTTTTACCGCCTCTATATTTTCTTGGTTTCTCCATTGTCACAGCAGCCTTTGTAGAGTTCCTTGTCCTTGGCACAGTAACTTTGAACTTTCGATCAAATAAAATAAATATGGTCTATACTTTTCTGTCACTAACGGTCATAATACATTTTGTACCGCCTTTTCCATATTTTTTGCCACTTTTTAAAATACTGTAGATTTGGTAAAACTCCTTTCTTTGTACAGTAGTTTTGTACTTTTTTGCATTAAATTGTTCCAAGCGATCTCTCCCTGGCCATCCTTACAAGCCTGCACAAAATGTAAGCTTATGTGTATGATATTCAGCAGTGGTTGAAATTTACAGAGTTTACATGGCCTATAGTATGTAGAATTCCAGCTGTAAAGAAGGGTAAATAAACTTATGCTGAATTTATGACTTGATCATTGCGCAATTGGTTATGATGGAAAAACTATGTATAGATAAATAAAAAGTAAGGGAGTAAACTAAATAAATTAGGGAGGCGGAAAATTGCTCTTTTGTAGACCACCCCTAGTACTTAGCACTGAGGGTTCATCCTGTTTAAAGATTCATTATATTTCAATTGTTTTATCTCTGTCACCATCACCATCATTCTCGTTCTCGCTCTCGCTCTCGCTATTGTTGTTGTTATTATTATTATTATTATTATTGCTTCAACTCCCAATGTTAAGACGAACATAAAAAACTACATTTCTTACATCAGCACACGGTTAATATAGCCCTGCCAACCAATTAATTTAATGGCTTAAACAACCTTTATTTAAGTATACAGCATTATCGTAACATAACAGAATCTTTGCAAAGTTAACTGGTCTTGAACTTTTACATCAGAACCTGATGGTGCTCCCCAAAATGTGCGTGGACAGAACAGCAGCTCAACCAGCATCTTAGTCATGTGGGATGAAGTTCCAGCTGATCAACAGAATGGTATCGTCACGGGTTACACCATTACTTACTACTCACAAACAGAGAATGACAATGGAAGTGTTTCAGCTGGTCCTCATGATCGTCAAAAGAATTTGACAAATCTACAGGAGTACGTCAACTACAATATCACAGTGTTTGCATCTACTGAAAAAGGAGATGGACCAGCCAGTGATCCTGTTATTGTTGTTAGAACAGACCAGGATAGTAAGTATACTGTATTTTCTTACCAAGTTCTTTTCCTCGTTGTTTTTGTCATTTCTTCGTGATTGCTTCCTTTTCACAGTTGAAAGACTCAAGAACTCAGATCTGCTAAGGAGATCTGTGAAAGTTCTTAATAGGTGGAAGTGAATAGCTCAAAATATAAAAGTGATATTAGATACTGTGGACATTAAAGATCGTTAGAGATGTTTTATTGTTTGGTATTCGAACAACAACAATACAAGTTTATTCTGTCATACGCTCAGCTGTTCAAGTGTGACATCACATGATGAAATTAAACACGAGCTAATTAACAGGTTTTGCACATAAATTACGATTAAAAGTAAATGTTATAATATACAATGGAACCCCGCTGATACGGTCACCGACGGGCCTGGAAAATCTGGCCGAATTAACGGGCTGGCCATATTAACGCGGTAGAGTCAAACCTCACGACTACAATCCTGGCCATAAGTTGTTGGGACACCTCCCCTTTTGCGCGCTAAACCCACGATTTCAACTACGTCCTTGACGTTTTAGAAAAAAAGATGAATAGAAGCAAGTATAATTGATCCCCCTTTCCCCGAGCAATGTTGAAAGAAAATGAAGCTACTCTGAAGGACTAGATCGGATGTTGTAAAAAGGGAAAAAGGGACAATAGAAAGCTATTGTCAAGGTTTTTTTTTTCTTTAAGATTTTTTTATCAACATTGACAGGGGAAGGGGGTAGGCGGGCTTACGCGGTCTTGGTCTTAAGAGAGGCTGCCTGTGAAGTCATCTGCCGTGAACTGTCCCAACACTTGTGACCAGGATTGAAGTTTAAATTGAGTAACTTCTTAACAGATATATCACAAATGTACTTCCAAACAGCTCGGAATGTAGATATAATTTTAAAAAAATTGAAACCTGAATCAGGGTATGAAATATTGACAATGGAAAGATGAACATAACTGGTTCGAGTGGCCGTATAAAACAGGGTAAAATTATAAAGGATTATACAGGTTGGGATTTGAGAATGTGGCTGTTGGCCTTATTAACGGGGTGGCCGCATTAACGGAGTTTTCTCAAAAGAAAATGTATCGGCATTTCGCCGGGACAAAAAAAGTGGCCGTAATAACGAGGTGATCGTATTAACGGGGTGACCATGAGGCGGGGTTCCACTGTATGGGCAAAATGTTTTTAAAATATCATGAGATACAATCTAAGATAATTGCACGTTAAAAAAACGGTAATCATATGTAGAATGAATACATAAGATACTAAAGGTAATGCATAAGGAATACATAAGGTACTAAAGCTTAATTAATGTGGAAAAGTGGTTACTGAACTTGAAGTACAACTACTTAAAGGCTGACCACAACATATACAACTAAAGTTCACGCTGTATCTCTGGACATGGTATTGTGAGGGCGCAGAGCTGTGTGGACAAACAGAGTTTATTGTTAATAATTGACTTATGCATGGGTCTTCTTCACTTCATTTCTTTACGTATTTAATCCAAGTCACACTCATTGCCAAATAAATGTGTTCCGAATATTAATTTCTATACCAGAACCTGACGGTTTTCCACAAAATGTGCGTGGACAGAACAGCAGTTCAACCAGCATCTCAGTCACGTGGGATGAAGTTCCAGCTGATGAACAGAATGGTATCATCACGGGTTACAACATTACTTACCAGTCACAAACAGAGAATGACAATGGAAATGTTCAAGTAAATGGCCCTGTTCGTCAAACGGAATTGACAAATCTGAAGAAGTACGTTAACTACAATATCGCAGTGTTTGCATCTACTGTGAAAGGAGATGGACCAGCCAGTGACCCTGTTATTGTTGTTAGAACAGACCAGGATAGTAAGTAGAATATTCACCAAGCGTTTCTAATGGGTCTTAATATTATTTTTCACGTCGTCGCTCGTTTTATGGTGCGTTTGATTGACCTTATTCCGGAATGGAAATAAGTGACTCGGAATGTATTGCAATTTTCACCGTCGCCAGAACTTATGGAGAACCCCTCAAAAAGTATCGTTAAAATCGACCGAAATCAGTTGTAAGCATTTATTTCTATAGATCGATCGACGGAAACCGATAACGGATATGGACGAACGGTTTTTCAACAGCGAATTTTATCAACTGCCCTCCCCGTTTTCTCTGCACGTTTTACTTTCATCCGCCATTTCTATTTCTTGTCTTGCGAAAGGTCAATACGCGAAGAGGCAGTGATGTCATTATTTCGCTTTACTCCAAGGTTTACTGGTTTTTTTAGTTTTTTTGTCTAAATCATTTTTCACTCACGCGTCGGGTTATTATTCCAAGTATTGCGCTACCTTGGGAAGAATGCTTGGAATGCATTTCACTTGACGCTTTCACCGTTAAGCGCTATTAAGCTTTAATCCCTCAGTTTTCGGGTTAACCCGTAATGCTACCCGTAGGAGCAACAAGTTCTGTGCTCACAACGAATCGGCTGAATCGCACATAAAGGTCACAACCTACAAGCTTTCTCTAAATTGGCAAAACACAGCTATGTCATTCTCCAGGCTTCCACTAAAGGTACATTGCAATCAAACAAAAAAAAAAAAAATGTGACAACCGCAAGCGTAACTGCTATTCTAACCGATAAATTGAAATGAGACATGCTGTTCTGTACCAAACAACAGCAAAGATGTTAAAAGATACAGATCTAAAAATGCAGTTTCTATCCCTGCTAATTGCGGCATCTCCGTGTTGCTGGATGAGAGTGAGTGAGTTTACATGAGCTCAAGATATGAGGGAAGCTTTCAGGTTAGAGACCATCCGGGCCATTCCTGCTGTACCTCATTAACCAAAGTCCAGGACACTTTTTAGGCAAATCTACAATCGTGCACAGTGTTTCATTGCCTAGGCTTTACTCTTTACGTCACCTAATTGAATTGACCATGAAAGTCTAGGAGTAAGCGGTACAGGAACTATGCAAGGAGTTATTTCAAAAATTTAAGGTGGCTCTGAACCCCATGTACAGAATGTTTTTAAACTTTGCCAAAAGTTGCGTCTTATCATGCTTATCAGAAGTTTATAATATAAAAAAAATTCACCCTGCCGTTTTTGAATTATAAGCACCTAGAGCAGTAATTAAGGGTGTTTTTAGGAGGTCATACTGTTGCTATGGTAACCTATTGTGTCACGAAAATGATAACAACGTGTTCATTAATGATTGGGCAGTTTTTTGATACCATGATTGTAGCATCAAGTGATAAAGAGTGATTATAACGACCCATCCAAATATAATTGCTGGAAACTCTTTTGAGCCACCTTAAAGCGAGTCTTTCTTGCGCAAATTTCAAGCGTTACTGATTTTGAATATTGTGTTTTGTCAGTCATTTCCATGGAAGTATTGAATATCCTAAACAATATATATTTCCGATAACTAGCGTATTTTTGACATTAATCCAATCAAGGTAAGAGAAAAAAAGCTGATTGAAAATGCTTAGTATGGAGAAAAAACTGTATCCAGACACCTTATGAAGTCTCTTTAAACACGTTCTTTTCAAGATTGCGTCTTATTTACGTCAAAGCAATGGTCTCGAAATATATAACTAAAACAAAACATAATTCTTGTTAGCTTGCGTTATTGGCTTACAAAAATCTTGTTTCGGACTTGTCCATCAGAACCTGACGGTCCTCCACAAAATGTGCGTGGACAGAACAGCAGCTCAAACAGTATCTTAGTCAAGTGGAATGAAGTTCCAGCTGATCAACAGAATGGTATCATCACGGGTTACACAATTACTTACCAGTCACAAACAGAAAATGATAATGAGAATGTTCCAGCTGGTCGTGAAGATCGTGAAAAGGAATTGACAAATCTAAAGGAGTTTGTCAAATACAATATCACAGTGTTTGCATCTACTGTGAAAGGAGATGGACCAGCCAGTGATCCTGTTATTGTTGTGACAACAGACCAGGATAGTAAGTAATTTTGTCTGTGGGTGTTATGATTGATTCCCTCACTGTAGTGAAATACTCAAGAATACTGTGAATTTATGGTTAAATGGACGTATGCTTTTTTGAAAAGTGAGCTGTTCTTTCTGTAACTATCTGTTTGACGTCGAATTTTGAAGGAATACTTGTTGCTTTATGTTATTTGTTCTTAAATCGAATTATAGATCCTTGTGCGAATTAGTTGGAAGTTTTTTAGCGTTCCCGTACGAAGCCCAGTTTGCACGCGGCCGGAATGTGGAAAAAGCTCTTTGTAAGGAAACGCTTGGTACGCAGGCTAGAGGTTTTTCGAGTTTGGGTTAGATTTTGGTTTAGAGTTTTGAGTGTTTTGCAAAGTGTCGACTTAGTAAACACAAGTTACAAAACAGAGAGTTACAAGGAAAAAAAACTGATAGGATTTTCCGTCTGAAATAAACAAACTGAACGAAAAAGAGCTGAACTGGTCGAAGAATGTTCTGTGATACAGAAGGAAAGTTATAAACTATTCACTAACAACTGACACCGACTGTTTTTGTGTATACCAAACTGGTAGGATCAAATACCCGCAATCCATTTTGCTACACACTAACCCGAGGTTTGAGTAGTAGCCGATCAGACCCTGTCTATTGGTTTGGTACATAGTTATTGGTTTTATGTCAATGTTAATATTGTGGTGGTATTTGCTGTAGGCTTTCCTTCACCGTCCTATCTTTCTCAGGTTTGTTCGATTTAGAGGTAACGGATTTGCTAGCTCAGGGTTCTCAAAACGCTGAGCAATGTTTACTAAAGTTATAATTACAAGAGAGGGAAAGCGAGAGAGAGAAAAATATTGCCATAATACCCAAGTGTATACTGATATCGTGCAAGTTTGGAACTCTTCAGTGACTAGCCAGGTCAGTTGACGAAGCTTAAAGATGTTCCGTAAAAGAACGGATCCTTCTTACGCATGCAATTTGGAGTTAACGCGCCAACGTGACTTCCCTCGAGTCAAAATGTACTAGGTGTTTGGGGATATCGTTGTGGTTTTGTACCTGTAAGCCTGACTGAATATGTTTTGGAAAATGAACTGTTGAAGGTCAAAATTCCTATCACGTAAACTTCCTTATTCTCCTATACCCGCGGTTTAAATGTTGCGAAAAGCTTTTAAATCTGTTAGGTTTTCAATTGTCATGAGGAGATCTTTCGAGACAATCGCGACGGCAACAATGTCCTATTTGGCGTTAAAATAAAGCTACTTCTTCGTACTACTTATGTGTAAATATGAAAAAAAAATTACTCTTTGTCAACATGTTTCGAAACTTTGGAACATTTTGTTTCGGATAATCAAGTCATGGACGCGCAGTTTTTTTCCCTTTTTTTCTCAAAGATTCCACAATGGGGTAGGATTTGATAGAGCAATGGTTTCAAAATCACTGCTGGCGTATCGTTTCTGAAGCATATACTAGAGTTGCACGTATATGACAAAGAGGAGGCAATTGTTCACAAACATAATTCACGGTTTTATCATTAACGGATTCAAGTCATGGACGGTGAAACGGTACTAAAGATTAATTAATGTGGAAAAGTGGTTACTGAACTTGAAGTACAACTACTTAAAGGCTGACCACAACATATACAACTAAAGTTCACGCTGTATCTCTGGACATGGTATTGTGAGGGCGCAGAGCTGTGTGGACAAACAGAGTTTATTGTTAATAATTGACTTATGCATGGGTCTTCTTCACTTCATTTCTTTACGTATTTAATCCAAGTCACACTCATTGCCAAATAAATGTGTTCCGAATATTAATTTCTATACCAGAACCTGACGGTTTTCCACAAAATGTGCGTGGACAGAACAGCAGTTCAACCAGCATCTCAGTCACGTGGGATGAAGTTCCAGCTGATGAACAGAATGGTATCATCACGAGTTACAACATTATTTACCAGTCACAAACAGAGAATGACAATGGAAATATTCAAGTAAATGCCTCTGTTCGTCAAACGGAATTAGCAAATCTAAAGGAGTATGTCAACTACAACATAACAGTGTTTGCATCTACTGTCAAAGGAGATGGACCACCAAGTGATCCTGTTATTGTTGTTAGAACAGACCAGGATAGTAAGTACTTCATCTTGACCGCGTGATACGTACAGTTAAATGACCGGCAACTGAATATTGTTGAACATAACAGTCATACTGCCTTAGAAATGTTAGATTTGTAGAGAGAGAAAAACGGCGAAAGCCGAAGAAAAACCTTTGGAATTAGGGCCAGAACGAACAACAACGCCGTGTCTAAAGTTGGACCACATTGGTGGTTAGCGAGTTCTTTTACAACTACGCCATCCCTGATGATGGGTACTTATTATATTCGAACATTGGTCAGCATCCAAGCTGCTTCAACATTATTCGCTCCTGATTTTTATCGTGTGATAGTTGATTCGGGCTATGCCTTCGTCAACTATCACGCGATAGAAATCAAGAGTGAATAATTTTACTGTTTTAGTGTAAGTCTACTTGTCGCTCAAAACATCTAAATCCTCTTCACAGACACTTTGGAAAAGTAAAGAAGCGCCCGTCTTTTGTTATCAACCGCACACTTCTAGGCTACTCACTATCTACAACAGAATAGGTAGTGAGTAGTTTAGTCAAATAAGTAAACGGCATTCGTGATGGAACGCCAGTAGATTCATACTTTTTAAAACAATACAGAAATGATGCACATTGAAAAATCAACAAGATTGCCGCAAAATAGACAATTTCGTGCATTAATAAGAGGAGTCAAGTAAAGCTTGTCAAACCCTTCCTCAATGCAATGTTGTTTAAGATTAAAAAGCATCCTATTTGTAATAATAGCATCGTCTTGAGTCTTGAATCAACTACTTGGAGGTTAATCAAAGTCATTACAGTGTTACAGTCAGTAGCAATTGTTATTCAGAATTACAAAAATTGTTTAGTTTGCTTGATGTACATGGTGTACATGGTGAAGTTGTTGGCTGAAACAGTATGATGTCATGTTAACAGATGAAAATTTAACACTTTTTACATTCCTTTCAGGACCTAGCGCTCCTCCCCAGAATTTAACATTATACGACACAACTTCCACTTCACTCTTAGTGAGGTGGAGTGAAGTTCCATCTGCGGATAAGAACGGTATCATTCGTAGTTATACAGTGAGCTACCAGGCGAACAGTTCTTTACTGGTTGAAAACACAACAGTCTATGTTCCTACACGTGAGGTCAATCTAACTGGGCTGATAAAGAATATGAACTACAGTGTCAGGGTTTTGGCGTCTACCGATGAGGGAGATGGAAACTACAGCGATGCTGAATTTTTTGTCACAAACCAAGATGGTGAGTCAGCATTCAGATTTCCTCGCATTGTTTGGGAATAATCATTCGCTCTCAAGTAAAGGTGTTCAGAAAAGGTGTAGCAAATAAAGGCTAGAGACGCTATATAGTAAGATCTATTATGGGTTGAAAACACGAAATGCTGGAAAAACCTTTAAGGAGTTCAGATAGTTACAGGAAAAAAACCCTGGGCAAGACTGAAATGATAACAAACCGCTTGTAATTTGATTTCTATCTGTTAATTTGTTTGTGATCGTCATTGTCCATTCCCACGCGTAGAGATCCGGGCTCTCTTAAACGTCATATGTAGGTCTGGGGAATGGCTTCTGTTTAATAGCTGCGATACCATTACTGTCAATACCATTTTGTTTTTTAATTCTTTGTTCAGTGCCCGGTGCTGCTCCTGAAAATGTGAGAGGACACAACACCAGCTCAACTAGTATCTTAGTCACGTGGGATGAAGTGCCAGCAGATAAACAGCACGGTAAAATTCTTAAATACACTGTCATTTACAAGAAGTCCGACGGAGATGCAGAGACGATGGAACGGGTTGATGCACCCTCCCGTCGAATTGAGTTAACAGAACTTGTAAAGTATACGACATACAGCATCCAGGTGTTAGCTGCAACTTTGAAAGGTGATGGACCACGCAGTGATCCTATTACTGTATGGACGGACCAAGACGGTAAGTACAAGGAAAAGAACAGTAAATTTTTGGCGCAGAGGTGGGGAGACTCGGTTGGTTTTCAACTCATGCCCTTAACTAAGGTGAAGATCATGCAGAAAAGTTGGCTATAAGGTTATACTCACGTGCAAACCATTGTCGCCATTGAAAAGAAAAAAAACAATATAGAAGTAACAGTAAGGGTTATAGCCTGCGTGAAAGCTTCGTGGCCATCAGGACGGACATACAGTCTTGAACAGAAGAAAACTATCTTACAGGAAATGTCATTTTTTGATCATTGTCAAGATTTTTAAAGAAAAAAAAAATCTTAAGTGGAATGGTATACCATAAAATACGTACATAGACAGTCACTTTGCCTTAAATACCATCCGCACTGGGAGGCGTTGTTGCCCAATGATTTAACATAATAGTAGTTTATCTCTAGATAACAACTGGTATTAAACCTACTTGCACTCAGTTTACAAAAGCTCAAATTGTTGTATGTTGCAGTACCTTCGAAGGCTCCTGTACTTACCTCTGTAAAGGTACTGAACAGTACTAGTGTCCAGGTGGAATGGCAGCAAGTTCCTGAAGAGTTTAGACATGGTATCATTACAAAGTACGTCATATCCTACAAGTCTGAGACAGACACGGGCGAAAAGGAAGTACCTGCATCCGTTCTGAAAGCGGTCGTAAATGGACTCAGTCAGTCTACAACATATTCATTTCAAGTTAGGGCTGAAACTGTGAAGGGTGCAGGTCCAAAAAGCGATCCTAAAAGTGAGACAACTGAAGGTAAGGAAATCAAAATAATCATTTGTTTTTCTTACGAACGTTTGGTCTTAACAGGTAACGTGACCTAATGTACTCCATTGAGTCTACGAAATATTTCCTAGTTTTCAAAATTATCTTTTTTTTTAGTCGTACGTTTTTAGTTTTCGCTCAAAATGGTTTGTTGAACGATTTGGGAACGCGACTAGAATTACTTGATGCTGCAGGCTTGGGCGAGATCATTCAACAGAAAACATATCATCAAATAATTGAAAAGGGAGAGATATATTGGCGCAAGTTAGCAGTTGGGCAGCATAGCATTTAGTGGTCGGCAGGCCCCTAAACTATCCCAACAGTGCCCTCCGCATCAACAATTTTGATATCAAAGACAGGTAAACATAAGGATCGCATTTTTGCTGATATATTTGCAAAATCTTATTATGGAACCAGACATTTATAACTGAAACCTTCAAGTTATTTTGCGATTTAAACACCAATACAGTCAACTCTCGCCTTCCTTACACCCCGCTATTATGGACACCCCGCTATTTAGGACACACCGCTATTTAAGGACAGAAGCTACATCCCCGGGAAAAGAGAAAGAAATGTATGAGAATAAGTCCCGTTATTACAGACTCCCGTTATTATGGAATTGCGGCCACTAACACGTTCCAAAAACAAATGGGATATTCTAAAACGCCGATTTTTTGGCAATGATCAGCCACTTCAATGGAATTTTTACCAGGTGCGGTCAAGAACCACGTAAGGTTGGCAAGATTTCTGAAGAAGAAGTTAAATTTTACAACAAAGTCACTTCCTGTTGTAAAACTTACTGTTGTGTGTGAAGGTACATGGAAATGTCCATGTACCTTAACATGTGTAGTGCAGGAAGGTACATGGAAATTTCCATGTATCTTAATATGTGTGGTGCAGGAAGGTACATGGAAATTTCCATGTATCTTAATATGTGTAGTGCAGGAAGGTACATGGAAATTTCCATGTATCTTAATATGTGTAGTGCAGGAAGGTACATGGAAATTTCCATGTATCTTAATATGTGTAGTGCAGGAAGGTACATGGTAATTTCCAGGTACCTTAACATGTGTAGTGTAAAAAGGTACATGGAAATTTCCATGTATCGTGGCATGTGTATTGCAGGTTTTGCTTTTCACCTGCGTTACCTTTGAAAGAAATCATGCTTTCAGGTAAATTTCCATGTACCTTTTTGTATTACTCTGTAAGGGTACATGGAAATTTCCATGTACCTTAAGATGACACATAAAATGTATGAGGAATATTTATGCAGCTCTTAAATCGTTGCCTGTTATGAACGTGTCAGATAGCCCTTAAAGGGTCCTTAAACGAAATTTAGTGAGTGAGACGAGGTAGATGTTTCGAAAATATATGATATCACACAAAATTTATTGTAAGATGCACAACACCCATTCAAGGTCTTAGCAAGACAGCTCTCTTTGGAAGATTCATGGACCTAGAAACAACACATGTCAATACATTGAAAACATGTTCTGAAATCTTTTAACGTTGCGAAGAGTTCGGTTTAGTCCCTTGTTTGGTTCGTGTTGACTGTGTTTATCTTGGGCTGCATGTATGGATTTCAGCATTCAACGACTGAATATCAGTTAACTGCTTACCCAGAATACGCCATCTCCTTTATATATTTACATGTAATCGGTCTCAAAACGTTTTCTTCACTTAAAGATATTTTTTTAACTTTATGAAGGGAATGATTAGGTTTTCAATGCAACACGTACGTTTTCGAGAATTACAGAAATGGCGCACTTTTGGATATTAAATGACCAGAGTACTGACCCACAAAGATACTTGACACATTCGACTATTTTAATTCCAGTCATTTAAACTTAGCAAGGCAAAATTAATATTTTTTTTACTTGTAAATTGATGAACTGTGAACTGTAGCATGCTCACCGACTGTCTTCTCACCTCACTTGCTGACAGTCCCACAGCAATTAATGGTGTACCGCTTGCCCTGACCTGCTTCCTTACAGCTTATAATTCTACCAGCTCACGTCTACTTTCACCGCAAGAATACGTTTGTTTTGTCATACTAATAAGCCAGTTCAATATTTAGTCGGGACAACACTACGATTCTCAAAAGTATAGCTCATAAGATGAAATTCGACCGTTAAACGAGGCCCTGTTAGGGGGGGTACCCATGTCCGCCGTCTGAAATTCGCCACCAGCCATGTCGGGATTTCGCAAGATTCCTATGTCGCCTGTCGGAATTTCGTCTCAGAGGAATTGTGTCGGGAAATTTGACCTTGTTCGATTAAAACGAAGCTACACGTATAACACATTGTAATACCTTTGTTTATTAAAAAAAAAAAAAAAATACCCGACACAGTGCTCTCAAGTCTCACGCATTGAGCATGAGGCTCACGCAAACGAATTCAATCTTGCGTTCTCACACTGAAACTATTATTTCTCACGCATTGAAGGTTCCTTGCTGTTTTAGTCAAGTACATATAAAATTATAATTAAGTATCTCATTGGATATAACTTACTCCTTGTATGCTTTGCACTTGCTTTGAACACTTTTCAGCAGCACGAATTCTTATGCAGAGCGAGCATTTCTCTGGTCAGTGGGTTTAATGATTACTTTATGGTTACTTTTAAAGCATCACATTTCGACTCAGAATGAAGAAAAAGACGTCTTAGCTACATGTACTTCCATTTTTCAAAATTTTCTAAGGGGGTGGGGGCACGCTTGGGGCATATTGGGGCATGCCTTCTAGGGGCTTGGGCATGCTTTCGAGCGCTGAAGTTGCTAACCTCCTTGGAGATGTGGGGGCATGCTCCCCCGGGAAATTTTGAAATTTTGAAATTTAGACGCTTGGAATTGCTATTTTCAGCCTTTTTCCAGTCAGTATTTGGACCTAAAGTACAATCGGACCTATGACTATTTTTACCATGTTCATGTTTAACAACCGTTCTTCAACTCAAAATCTCAACGGCCTCAATCAGATAATCTCTCCTATCTGAAATCTTCCTTTGAATTTGGCGTAACCCTTACCTGCTACTGAGAATACCTTGGCAGCTTTCCCCTGTCTCTCTTTTCCTAGTCGATAATACCGCTTCATATTCTTTTACTGGTGGCTCACTAATAAAAATATGAAGCCGACTTTCGAAGATCTCTTTCCTTTTTCCTTAAGCGTGTTTTTAGGCGTTTTAGGGCACTGCCCACTCAGCTGAGATTGAGAAAAAATACTCAGCAATGACGGACTCGATTTATTCGACGTGGACGTTTTAGTATATATAAGAAAGTCTGGGTTTAACGACCCGTCGACATCGCGCGTAAGAGAGGAAAACACATGTAAAACGCTGGAAATGCATCTTCACTTCGACTCGGACATTTAAAACAATCACTGCATTCTCAGTTCCGAAATTCGTTGTCAGTCTATCTTGCCATTGGTGTCGATTTCCCTATTTCGCTGGAGTAGTATGTCGTTCGTTGCCAATTCATAGCACTCATGTCGCCGTTTCAAGGCCATGTGGCTTGTCGGAATTTACACCTAACAGGGCCTCTTAAACAGCACAGCGGAAATGAAAGGAGATGGTCCGACGGTTTCGTTTCCGAAACCGCAATGATAGGTTAATTTCTGCGGTTATTAAAAGCATCCAGCTGACCCGGACTCCGCTGATTCTAATTTATAACTCTGCGAATCCGAACAAAACCAACACTTTTCTTAAAATAACACCCTCTCTAGAGTGTAGTGTTTTGCTTTTCTTTTTTTTTCTGGAGAAATATAAAATAAAAATTAGTTATTTTTGACACATACACAACTTGCGTTCAAATAAACCGGCCACTTATTTGCATCCCATGGAATAAGAACTATTGTTATATACCTCGTTATTCAAAGCACACCGACACATGTAAGTTGAGCACGCGAAATCAGCGGACTCTCGATGAGCTTACGCCAAAACGAGGCTATGGGGTCTATCTCGCTATAAAGTACAAGGAAACAGAGAGGGATATTAGAAGGTAGTTTGACGTGTAGGTAATATTTTATCAACTTTTGAGTGTCGTTATCCAGGGTGAAGCATTGCATAGCTTTTGGGTGTCAAAATCGAAGTTCCAAAGTGGAATACAAAGACTTATCATGGCATTTGCTCCCGCTGTCAAACAAGAATTTGCTGGCACAATGGCTCGTGAAACTGCGTCGAGAGAACACTCCGGAAAACAAAAACTCTTATGTCTGTAGTTAGCATTTTGATGCCAATTTCTTCTTAAAACCAATGGGAGGACAAAGAATTCGTTTGAAGCCAGATTCCGTACCGACAAAGTTCAACTTGAAGAAGAAAGAAGTGCCAGGAAGGGGCTGGAATTATTAATCGAGAAGAAAGCCTTCAGCATCGAAACTGTAAAGGATAATGATAAATTATTAAGATTTTACACTGGATTTGAGAACTATGAGGTGTTTTCAATAGTTCTTGACTTTCTGGGGAGGGAGACAACGGCTCACTTGGACTACCAAAACACAGAAAATTTAGGCGAAATTAAGCACAAATATAAACCTGGGCCTAGTAGGGCTTTGACTGTCGAGAATGAATTTTTCTTGGTGCTTTGTCGTTTAAAAGTTGGCTTACTAGAAGAAGACTTATCAGCTAGATTTGGAGTGAGCCAAAGTGTAGTATCCCAAATTGTTAATACCTAGATCAAGTTTATTTTCTTTAGATTCAAAGAACTTTATGTATTTCCTTCCAGAGAGCTTGTTCAATTACACCTGCCTGAATGTTTTTGCCAAAAGTATTCGACAACTACTCTAACTTGTAATTGATGCTACAGAGATATACATCGAAAAGCCAAACTGCCCAGAGGCTCAACAAGTAACATTTTCTTCATACAAAAATAGCAACACCCTGAAAGCCTTGGTTGGTATTGTACCAAAAGAGGGGATTTCATTTGTTTCAACCCTGTATGGTGGCAGCATTTCTGACAAGGAAATAACCCACAAGTAAGGTCTTAAAGAGAAA
This sequence comes from Orbicella franksi, assembly GCF_964199315.1. Lineage (NCBI taxonomy): Eukaryota > Metazoa > Cnidaria > Anthozoa > Scleractinia > Merulinidae > Orbicella > Orbicella franksi. Next base: position 13,619,379 of record NC_138158.1, read on the forward strand.
CTACAGTATGGGGATGTTATAATGGCTGATAGAGGTTTTAATATTCAAGAGATGCTTGCGTGTAAAGGAGTAAAAGTAAATGTTCCTGCATTCATGAATGAATCTGGCCAATTTAATGAAAGTGAATTACTGGAAACAAGAAGGATTGCATCTCTACTGAAGAATCCATGATGAAAGAGCCATGGAAAGAATAAAAACTACCACATTTTAGACTTTGTCCCAATAACCTTGTGCGGGAGTGGTGTAATTGATATATTTTTTGTCTGTGCAATGCTATCAAACTTCCTTCCTCCACTAGTGGATGGTTAGCAATAACAATGATCTTCTTTCTTACAAATGTTGCCTTCATGTCATCTGTTAGACGGTGAAAACAGACTGTACAGTCATGTAATGTTCAAGTGAATATTCTATCAATTTGTCATAAAAATATTACAAAACTCAATGTACATGTGTTGTAACTCAAAATGTTCCTGTTTCTAATCAGTGAGTAAATAGCACATGTTCCTGTCTCTAATCAGCAAGTAATTAGGACATGCTTACAACCGAAATGTTGCATTTGTGTATACTTACAGTATTTCTAAAGAAGAAATAAAGTCTACAATTGTGATTTCAGTCATTTCATTGGGTTAATTTACTCAATCTAGTGAGTCCATAAAATGCTATTTCCAAAGAAATGTGATTGTCATAAAACTTTTCCAGTTTTGGGACTGTCAGAAAGGAATTTGTTGTTCTTCTTCACATGTAAAATAATTAAATCAACAGTGTCTGAGAGTACCAGATCAGTCCAGGTTGATTTAGTACACAGCATCAGCTGCTGGACTTGGTAATAGAATTTATGATTCTTGTTGACCACCAACCCATGAGAAATGTCTCTGCATATATTACGTTTGCACACTGCCTCCTTCAGAGATAGGCCATCTGTGAAGATTCGCTTTATCTCCACTAGTCCTCCATCTACCTCCCCATCTGGAGAGGCCCCAAGGAAAGGATAACTCTGAGATATAACAAAACCTGTTTCACTGACTTTGCAATCCAATTTGTTTTCATATAGCCATATGATCTTCTTTTCATCTTTCATTCCCTGTTTCATGTTATTACTTTGGTACTGATTGTTATAGTGTATGATTTCCTTCATAGCTTTCGTGGGGCTAGTAGAAGGCTTTGTTAATGCTCGCTTGCTCTGAGAGGCTGTAATACGAACACGTCTGTGTTCCAACCATGCCTGACAATTACTTTGAGCTTTTGTGGCAAGTGCAATGTTCTGTCTCTCTTGATCACTGACCATGAGATTTCTCGTAATTCTTTTTGCCCGGTCAAAACTCCCTGTGATTGAAACAGGGTGCTCTTTAATTGGAGAAATAATTGCATTTTTATTTCGGTCAAGTTTCTCATCTGATAGTAGACAAAAGACACCACAATTTGGTTTCACTCTTGATTTTAGCAAGCAGTTCTCTGCAGACCTTTTTCGAATCATTGTTCCTTTCAGATGGACGTCTTGGATCAGTCAAGGGCTTGATATTGCTCCTTTCTTCTCTTCTATAACTCTTTTTTGAGAAATCAATTTCGTAAACTGACTGAGAGCCAAGCTTCCTCTTTCTCGGCTGGTGCCAAGTTTGCAGTCTTGAGGTACATGTTTCAAATTCCCGTGCACACTTAAGTCTCACAAATTCTTCAAGTGCTTAACAAAGAGCTGCTATATGTTTACAAGAGCCACGTGGACCTTTACCAGCTGGGCAAGCACAGCTAGCAAATGTAATTTCACCTTCATGTTCACCATTATTACACAGTGAGAGTTTTACGTTATACGTTAAGTTTTTCCTCATTTCAGGTAAGCAATCACATCGAAAATGTATCTTCTCATCTTCGTCCCGAGCGATTTCCAGTTTTTGGATGTGACCATGTCGAAACAAACCGAAAGCTTTGCTGCTGACATTCTTGTAATCTTTGTTGGATTCATTGTCTTTAGCTTTTCTTTCAATAAAGTAAGACACGATATTTTGAATATTAAATGTTGGGACATCGTCCTTCGGGTCAACCAGTGAAATCCACTGTGCAGATTCAGGGAAATTACAATTGACGGTCGCCGTTTGGTCCACTGGTTTACTTGCTGCCAAGTGTTGCCACTTCTCCGTAAAATTATTCTCCCAACTATTTTTGATATAGCTGATGACCCTGCGGCAAGTAAAACAAGTCGATATGAAACTTATGCTTCGAAATTCCCTTTAAGCAATGGCAATAATTATATGTGACAAAAATAATGCAATTTTTATACCTTTGAGATAACTCAGCCTTCGTAGCTTCGGACCGCGCACTACCATCCTTCGCCGTCCCTTTGCGGAATGACAACCACTCTTTTAGTCTTTCTTTAGTAAGATCACGTGGGCAATTACCACTAAGTAACTGTACCTTCTCCTCAGCGGAAAAGAAGGCCGCTTCTGGAAGATGTTTGGCAGAGTGCATAAGTTTTGCTATCACTTTCTCACACAAGTGCAACCAAGTCTGATCAATGTTGACCCGACAGCCTCGTTTTGATGTTTGTTCGCAGAAAGACCGCTGGATCTTTTGGGTGGCGTACTCAACCTCGATAAGAGCTATTACTAGGTTACGGAAACCTGAACAATAGCACGCCCAAAATGTCTGTGAGATGATGTTGCTGCGGTTTAACGGAATTACGTTCCGTAAATCCTCGAATTAGCGCCCCCCCCCCCCTCGAATAAGCGCCCCTCCTATCGGCCGAAATTTGAAATAAGCGTCCCCTCCCTTCCCCTCCCCCCCCCCCCATTTTGTGGACGAGTAATGAGACAACAAAGGATGTATAGTTTTCGTCATGTAGTATTAGATTTGTACATTGTTTCAGTTTGTGAGCACGTTTAGGGAACACGTTGAACACGTTAAGTACTAACGGTGCTGCGATTTAACTATTAGGATCAGCTTTTCATGTCAATAAACAGCTTATGTTGGTGTTTACACGCAGATGATGTATTAAAAAAGTGATCATGTCAGGCCACGATTTGGGAAAAATTAAACAAGCGCCGCCCTCGAATAAGCGCCTCCCGTACGCGTCTTCTCCTAAATTTGAAATAAGCGTCCCGGGCGCTAATTCGAAGATTTACGGTATTGTAATCCGCCAATAGGGCAAAGAACGATTAGAGCTGTAGCTTCGAGGAAGGAGGTCTGCTCTATTTTGGTTGTTACGATGGGAGCTATGCAGAGGTACTGCCGAGTTTAGGAGACAAAACATCTGTGTACAAGTTAGTGGAATGAATCACGCTCGATCTCCTGAAACCTGTTATTGACATTATCAGTGAGATAAAGCATGGCGTTTCATACGCGGCGAACGGCAAAGGTGAAACTTTTGCTGTCTGTCTTGGCTGTTGTGATCTAGAGTGAAAACATTTGTATTTGAGGTAAATATTAGGAGTCGTTTTGCTATGTTTATGTGTTATATTTAAAGAAAAGAACACGAGATCTGCAAAATCAAAGAGGTAATTGTTTTACCGTTTGCCGTAAGCGTCGAATTGTAGTTACCTGGGACCGCGGTGTGGTCTTCTAAAAGAGTTTCAACGGTCAATATTGTCGAAAAGCATAATATATTAATCAGTTTTTCTGCTACGTGTATTGGCCATTTTAACAGTACGATTCGATATATTTTAAGTAATCACTGCTCTGTAGATCAATTTTTTAAAAAACTATAATACTTAAGTACTGCTTCTAGTCTCCTTCGCAGCCCTAAACGACTCCGAAGGTGACTATACCGCTTCTTGAGCTTTGGCCAAACGGTCGTTCAAAGGAAGTGGCACCCGGGAAGTGGTATCTTCCAGTTCGATTTTTTTGTTAGCGATTTTGAACTTTTTCCAACAGAACTAGTCTTTTTAGTCTAGAAGTCTCGAAGTCTCGAAGGAGATGGCTTTACCTCATTTTGAAATGGCAACTTAAATATTTCGATGGTGAATAGATCATTAGATTAATTGCTACTTGAACCAAAATAATGCTCAAGATCTAGAGAACTACAGTAAGTGTATGTATAACCATCGGTGTTGATGTATTTTGTTTCTTTAATTTCCAGGTTCATGCATGTCTCGTTCAAAGAGAGAAGAGTACTATTGTTCTATACTATTTAATTTTTCAGTAATTTTCAAGCTGTATTTAGATTTTATATTTCCCAAGATTTGCTTGAGCAATGGATTATCAGATGGGGAAATGCTTGTTTATGTGTATCACAAGGTACATGGAAATTCCCATGTACCTTGCCATAAGTGTCGTTGCAAGGTACATGGAAATTTCCATGTACCTTGTCAAATGTTTCGTTCGTAGAAGAAAAAAATTGACAGAGATAACCTCAATTACCGATAAATTTGCCAATCGTTTTTAAAATTGGCAAACTTAACAAAATTCGCGTTCTTTCATGCCAACAGAAAGCTGCCTCTTACATTCTTTACACCAAAAATAAACATTTAGGTTTACTTTTCACCATATTTGTTACCTTCCTTGCAGAAAACTCCTCTTTTAAGCTGATTCTTGCATTTAGATCTTGGCAAAAATCTTAACTTTTCGGGACATTTTTACCATAGCTGTCTTCAAAGCTCCGGTCCTGGTAAAGTCTTCAGTTGTTTACCCATTTCTTACCAGCTGACATTTTCGATACTCGTGGCAAATTTAAGCACTTGATGCGAAATTGTGCCAAAATGTTGACCACTCTGGCAAAATAATAGCCAAAAAGGGCATTTAATGCCAGATTTGTTAATTTCATCTGGAAAAAATGAAGCCGATTTCCTTTATATGTTCCGGAAATTGCGTTAATATATTCCGTTTGTTTTTAGAACGTGTTTCACTTCATTGATTTGCACAACATCGGCTAAATGTTGGATTGGAACACGTACTTACTTTTGATTGTAATAGAGTTCGTTCGCTGTTCTTCATAAAAGTTTAGACAGGCTTTTGTCATTTATGTAATATTTCCTGCGTTAGTTAAACTTTAGAATCCAGATCACTAAGCAGAATTTGAATTTTTCGAACAGAACACAATATTTTTTTTTGTCAAATCCACTTTTTCATGTTTGAACATGCATATAATAATAATTGTTGTTTCAGATCCGCCGGAACCTCCCACGCCTTCAGGTGGCAGCATCGGAACAACAGAAGTCTCTGTTGTCTTTAACACTAAGCAAGAGTTGAGTAACGGTGATCCTGTCAGGTCAGTGTAGTAAAATTTTGTCTTCACTTGGTTCTCTGCTCTTCCGATTATGCCAAGTAGCATTGAGTTTGTAGGCGATTTTATTGGTTACTTTGCATCGACAGAGATGAATGGACCAATTTCGATATATTAAAATTCAGCCTAAAACAATAGACCTCAGTACGAGGCTCTGGGGAATAACTACAGAGTTTGTGAGGTTTATTCCCCAGAGCCTCATGCTGAAGTCTATTGTGTTAGGCTGAATTTTAATGTATCGAAATTGGTCTATTGAACTTTGCATTCCTTTGTAGTTGACAAGTACATGTATGCATGCATGCATGCATGCATGCATGCATACATACATACATACATACATACATACAAACAAACATACATACATTCATACATACATACATAAACTTTATATGAGTGTCGGAGTATTTAGCTAAAGATAACTAATTGGGGACACTAACATAAATATAAATATAAAATGTAAAATACTAATATTATATAAAATATATAGGTAGTTAATAATTAAAAATATGTTTTATAGGTCTAATTAGTTAAAAAATAAGTTCAAGATTACTTAAATTGGTTGTATTATTATTATGTTGAGCAAGCACAGCAGCTGCATCTTCCGTCCAACACATCTGTTAGGTTCATGGCCCGAACTGCTTTTTTAAATTCACGAAGGCTTGTTTTGTTGAAATGAAGGCTTGTTTTGTTGAAGATGAAGCCCAAAGGGCGGTTACTGGGAGGGAGGCTGTTAGGATCAGTTGCACGTAAAGAAGATCGAAAAGTAGGACAACCAAGGCCTAGCATAGACTCGAAAATTCGGTTTAGCGGAGGTGGGTGGATTTGAAATCAGTAGGTCTTTGTTTCAAATCCTCCCTCCTCTGACCAGATAGCTCTATCCCTAGTAGTCCCGTGTTCAGCTCCACATTTATGCTATGTAAAATAGCTTACTGGTCAGCTTCCCACAAGCTTCGTCATTTTCAATATACAATATTTGTTTATTTACAGTGGCCTAAACTTTTAACGCAACAGCGCTTAAATACTATGAAACTTAAAATAAATATATTTTTTCCTTGAATTATTTTCATTTTGCAAGACGCCTGAAACGTCAGTTGTTATTTCACTCGTCATCATTTCAATGCCCACCTATTCCTACACGAATTTTCGTATTATAATGGATTATTAGGGATAATTTGTCTTAAGGTGAAAAGTTCCTTCCTCCGTCCTCCTATTCCTTCACGAATTTTCTTATTACAATGAATTATATGGGGTAATTTGTCTCAAGGTATAAAAAGTTCCTTCCTCCGTCTTCCTATTCCTACACGAATTTTCATATTATAATGGTTAATAAGGGGTAATTTCTCTTAAGGTATTAAAAGTTCCATCCTCCGTCTGCATCCTACATCCGTTTCCCCTTATTATAGAGTCCACATGGAAGCTACAACCAGTTGCAAAAGTAGTTGAGACATCCTACATAAACGAGAGTAATCTTTCCCCTCTCTCTCCGTCTTTCCAATGTTACTAACTAAGCATTATGACGTACAAAACTTAGATGAACAACATTGAAACGGGAAGAGAGGGGCTAATTGTTCTTCCGTGAAAAATTTGCTATTTGCGATCCTTTTAAGAAAGTAAAGCCATTTTCTGCACAAAGTGTATCAACATTTTTGCAACTGGTTGTAGTTCCGTTGTTTTCTGAAGGAAAAAAAAACTGAAAACGTTATTTTTTTGTAATTCGTTGTTATCCTTGTTCAGTTATTATCGAATGATTGTCGTACCTTTAACGGAAGGACAAGATCCAGGCAAATCATCAGACAAGAAATATGTCACAGTCACTCGAACTTACGACAACCAAGAGGACGGAGAACCTTATATCACAGCTGAGTTTGCCAATGATAAGCAAAGGACAGAGTTTCCTGTTGGGGATGGGAAGTACTACTCAAGAGATGGTGTAACTGAAGCCAGAAGAAAGCGCAGAGCCACAAGTGAGTTGACTGTCAGGTGTTTACAACATTAGGTCTCTTACTGAGCAAACATTTTATTTATTGTTGTCGCGAGGGGCAAAGGGGCACTTTTCAGATTGGTGCAATGTAAATACTCTCCGATATCAGTGGGCGACGTAACCCTACACACTTAAGGCTTGTTTCCTTATGATCCCTGCGATCGTTGCGACCGCTAAAAAGTTAAGTGATCCTTACCACTACCGGAGCACTACTGGAGCCCTACCGGTTTCCATACGATGGCAAGGGTCGCTGCCATCACTGGAGATTGGTCTCCATTTGATCGCAACAATCACTTTATTTTTTGCAGTGATCGAAGCGATCGTATGGTCATATATGGAAACCAGTCTTAACCAAAAAAATTGGCAACTTGAAAGGAGTCCATGAAAACTACCATCCTTAGTACGGTCTTAGCTTTGTATGAAGGACGACAAGGTTTTGCAGCACATGAATCATACAGTAATTTGCATAACATGGTAAAAAATTTGTATGATGCATTAGCAATGAGTTGCTGAATCTTTTGTTTTACCTTTATACAAATTTTTTATATCTCTCGGTTAGTACGCGCGCTGTGATTGGTCAATTTAGCGGGACGTACTTTCCTGTACGGCCCGCTAAAATTTAAAGTTGGTTCTGTTGCCAAACTGTTTCGTGATTTATCGTCAAGTGTTCTTGACTTTTATAGCAAGTGAAAGTTTAAAACTTTCTTATACTCTAAATTATGTAATAAAGCGTGCTAACGACTTAAAAACAATTTCAAACTGACTCGTTTTGCTTTCGAAATGCGTCAGAAATTTGAAGCCTTTGCGAGTCCGCGTGAATAGAAATCGTTTCCAGACCCGTCAGGCACACAGTAGAGATATAATAAATATCTTACTAACCTCGTCTTCTCGGTCCGTACTGTAAGTTACGGATTCGCGTTTTTTCCCCTTCGATTTATGACCCGCGCGCTTCGCGCTTGGGCCATAAATCGAAGGGGAAAAAACTTGTTCCGTAATTTACAGTACGGACCTCGAACTCGGTTGGTAAGAGGTATGTATTTTTGCTCAGCAAAACTTAGTGACCTTAGTGGCTGCCAAGTCCTGCCTGAAAGCCTCGTGTAAAGTCGCCTACTACTCTGTTTAGGTGCAAAACTGACATCCATGCCGAACGATTGCAATATTTTTGTGTTGAAATGTTACTTGCGTTTGGCTGGGCCTTTACAGTGCCAGTAGATAAGCCAAGTTTTATATCGGTTGCCCTATACATGTTATTTTTTCCTTCATTTCTACTGAAAAAATGACGCCATTTTCTGAGTGTAGGTAGGACATTGAATTTGACTCCTTCACGTCTTCCTTCGCTCCCTGTGCCATTTTGGATGACAATACTTGGCGGAACTCAAAATAACCTCTGTGTCAGACATCCACAGTTCTTATTATTGAACAATGATTGTGAAAATATAACTTTCTGTATTAAAATTAAACTTTTTTTCAAAAAAAAAAAAAAATGTCCATATGTGGTAATGAAAAAAGAAAGATATCGCCCATTGACCAAGGGATTACATCAGTGGTCTCAACACTCCTTCATAATTCACTTTCTGTGTTCGGTAGCTCACAGCTACTTTGATTTGTTTTAATGTTTGCGCTAACACACACATAAGTAGCTAAATCTGTTCCTGTCTATTTTCATTCTTTTAGCTCCCACCAAGTATCTTAATGGAAAGCTTAAGGATGCCACAAAGTACGCTGTCTTTCAACGGTCTTTTTCGGCGGATGGTGATTATGAAGACGAGGGATTTGTCGAATTCAAGACCGCTAGGGACAACACGGGTCTAATCGTGGGAATAGTTGTATCGCTTGTTGTTGTAGTAGCGGTAATTGCAGTTGGCATTTTCATCTATCGTCGACGACAAAACAGTGCTCGAGACGAAGAAGATGGAGAAATGCCTCTGAAGCCTCGTAAAAGGACTCTGACAAACAGAATCCGAGGACGAGGTTCAGGCGCTTTCGGTAAGTCACGTTTACAGTATCCTTGTCACGCTCCATCGTGACAATGTGTTTAACATGCGTTTCGTAGTGTAGGCTCACTTTTGGGTCACACGCTCCTTTTTGTTATGTGAACACGAATTGAGAAATTGTCTTAATTTCCCAATATCCAGACAACCCCAACCACAACCCTGGAGAGGCGATACCTGTGGAGGAATTTGAGGAACACGTGCGACGCCTACACGCCAACGGCGATCTTTTGTTCTCTCAAGAGTACAGCGCCCTCCGTCCTTCAGCAGAATTCACTTGGAATGCTACCTTAGCTCAGGAGAACAGATACAAGAACCGCTACAATAACATTGTTGCGTATGACCACAGCCGTGTGCATCTCACGCCGGTAACAGGTGTGCCAGGCTCCGATTATATCAACGCCAACTATCTTGATGGTTATCAGAAAAAGAAGGCGTACATCGCTACTCAGGGACCCCTCCCTGAGACCACAGATGACTTCTGGAGAATGGTCTGGGAACAAGGGACTAAGACTATTGTCATGGTTCGTATTTATGGACTCTTCAGTGCGCCTTAACGTATTTAACAGAAGCGGATATCTAATAAAAACAGACTATGATTGATTTGCTATTAAGGAATGTTCAGCACTTGAACTTTAAGTTGAGGTTATATTTAAGCAGTAGAACACTTTTTCCGTGTTTACATGCCTCATCTAAACACGAGGAGGGTTGGGAGAATTCGAGACAGTTTTCGGGTTTGCATAACGTTCGAGAATTCTTCCAGTCCCCCCGAGTGTGTAGATGAGGCTGTGTCAACATGGAAAAATTATAAAATAATTCTCAAAAATTCGCGCGAATCTAAAACGTCACAACCGTGTTTACATACTCTCATCTAAACACACCTATCGACCAATGAGAGCGCGCGTAGTAGCTCAATTATTTTATAATGTGACATTAGAGATTTTCTGTCGTGTGACCGGGCTTTTAGCCAGGACGGAGAGGTGGATTCTATATGGTAACAGTGGGTAAGTTCATGAATACGTTGCAGAGGCTGGAATCGTGTTTTGGTACCACTTAGGCCGGGTGTATTACCGTTTCAAACTTTTACGTTTCCGTCGTATTATTTCAAATCTTAGGGTACGTTTTCAAAGAGTTAAGTTGTATCTAAGACTAAAAGTAGTTATGAAGAAATCATTTCTATCTGTTGTCACAATTGTCATCATCATTATCATCATCTACTTTTCCCATTATTACTCGTCTATAAAGGAGTGTTGGTATTGGCACCTAAAAGGGTAAAAATAAGTCATGTCCAAGGAAATATATTCTTTTACCCTAAAGGGCTGTTTTACCTAATGTCACATTTCAAAATTTCTGTTTCAGATTTTGGAGTTTGTATATTTTTTTTCAACTGCATGAAGCCGTTCTCTTTTTTCAGATATCTATCTTGCGCTACTTTTACTTTCCGCTATATCACATACGTTTTTCTTCTGCTCATTATTGTCTCCTTTCCGTTGTCTGTACAGTGTTTGCTTGTTAAATCTCAAATCCTGTCTGTTCGTCCAGGTGACAAACTTGGAAGAGCGAGGTCGTGTTAAGTGCTATCAGTACTGGCCGTCTGAAGGCGGAGAGGCTTATGGTGACATTCAAGTATCGCTAATGCAGACTGTTGAGCTCAGTGATTTTACTATCCGCACACTGTGTTTGAAGAAATCCAATAGCAGAACTGAGCGGACGGTGAATCAGTATCATTACACGATATGGCCTGACCACGGTGTTCCTACTTGCGCTACTTCAGTGCTTACGTTTGTTAGGAAAGCTTCTGGTGCTAATCCACCTGATGCGGGTCCTATGGTAAGTTACCGTCAAACCTTATAAGGACGATACTAACAGGCTAAAACTGAGCGCAGAGAATGCGTCCCCTCCTTACAGTTTTGAGTGAAAAATGAGACTGATCGCAGTCTTCCTAGGTAGTCGCTCTCTGACCTTCAATGATACAATCTCAAAGTCTAGATAACTCCAAAGTTTTTGTTACTGGTGTAGACGTTCTTTGTTACCCCATATTGCTTTTTCGGTAGCTTACTGGGAAATCATAGCCTGCCCTGTCGTTTGCAATGGATATTTAAAATATTTTGACTGCTTCTAATATAACGTTAATTAAGTTGTCAAACAACTGAGAAGAAGTCAAGCTCGTTGCTAATGGCTCACGTGGTTCTTTCAGGTTGTTCACTGCAGTGCCGGTGTAGGGAGGACTGGTACGTTCATCGTGGTAGATTCCATGCTGCAGCGCATAGCTGCTGAGAAAACAGTGGACGTGTTTGGATTTGTTATGTCGTTACGACGTGACAGAAACATCATGGTCCAAGTAGAAGAACAGTACATTTTTATTCATGACGTTGTGCTGGAGGCCATCCATGCCGGATACACTGAGATACGAGCAAATGATCTTAGAGCCCACATTAAAGACCTCATGCAAGTCAATCCAGCTAGCGGTGAGTATTTCTCTCTGTCTAGTGCCAACTGCGCGATCTCACGATCTTGTTATAACAGGCAGTATGTGGCACTTTACAACGCCGTTGCGAACGGTACTAGTTGCAACGTAGATGATAGTAAACAACTCATCGCTAACTTTCCGAGAAGTAACATGCATCTGGTGTTAATTACTTCTTTTTATCGCTAGACGAGTTGCGGATGGGGGTGTTACAGGCACTTTTACCGCTCTTGTTATCATTGTGATATCACAGTTCAGATAACTGTGTGCGGCGGGCTCTCTTAGGTCGTCCATATTCCTTTATAGCGTTTCGTGCGTAATCGCTAAACGATGGATTTACAAGGTACATCTGCCAAAGACTAGAAAGTCGTGAGACCCGTGGCGTGAAGTAAGCTATAATTGGAGGTAAATTTTTCTTAATCGATGCACAAACATTCCCAAGTAGAAAGTCTACGTCCGGCCAGGTGGTGCGTACCACTGGAGCTTATCTCAGTTTCCGTGGCATTAAGCTCTAGGAGTATTTCTACTCGCCCCTGGATGGGATGCTAGACAATCACAGGGTTAGTCTCTGCAAAAACTTCGCAGGTAGCCATTCATACACCTGGGTGGGGAAAGTGTGTTGTCCAAGCCGGAACACAACACACTGACTCCAGAGTCCATCCATTAGGCCACCGTGCCTCCCAACTAGCACTGTTATTGTTTATTATATGGCTAGCTCCGTGAGGGGGCAAGATGAATCAAATCCTGCGCTGTGGTTGGCTACCCGAGCGGGCAAGATGGAGCTATCTTGCCTGCTCGGGACTACCCGCCGTGTCCCGCAAGAAAAATTTATTCGAAAGCCATATAATAAATTCTTTATTGACTAAGCTTGTTCGGTCAAGATGGCTGGATGTTGGCCTCGTTTTTTTGCGAGTTTATGGACCTCGACTCCGTCTCGGCCCATAAACACCCAAAAAAAAAAGAACTTGGCCAATATCCAGCCATCTTGACCTCACACTTGGTCAATAACCCATACTTAGTATAAATCTACTAGCTATCTATCACGAATGTCGTTTTCTTATTGGCTACGCTACTCTCTATCTACAACAGAATGGATAGTGTGCGCTCGTTAACAAACTGACGGCCGCTTCTTTGCTTCTCAAAGTGTCTGTGAAGAGGATTTAGATTAAAGTTTTAAACCGCTAGTGGATTTATACTAAAGCTATTATATTATTCGCTCTCGATTTCTGTGCGTGGGTGCAGCCAGAGTCAACTACCAGGCGATAAAAATCGAGAGCGAGTAATGTAATTGTTAAGTAGACACCAGTAGGGAGACTTTATTACCTGGCATCAATGTATATGGTCTGCATTTTTTAGGTCAGACAGAAATGGATGAGGAGTTTGTCCGTTTAGGACGCGGCGGTAATGCTACTCAAGTCAAGTCCCAGAGTGCCAACATGGTCTACAACAAGACAAAAAATCGCTATGCAAACGTTTTGCCGTATGATGACTCGCGTGTCAAACTGAGCGTAATCACTGGTATTGAAGGCTCGGACTACATCAACGCTAGCTTTATCGACGGCTACATGATGAGGGGGGCCTTTGTTGCAACCCAGGCTCCCATACCAGACACCATTCCCGACTTTTGGCGTATGATCTGGGAACAAGAGTCTTCCACCATAGTTATGCTCTCCAAAGAGACCGAAAGTGGCAAGGTACACCTAATTTCCGATAATTTCTAGTCCGTCGTGTCTGGTTTAGTAGCAATCTTAATATACTCCAGTAGTTAGCTTAGGAACAAGCTCCTCGCCTACTCGCAGGGGCGGATCTAGGGGAAGGGTGCAGGGGGTGCGCCCCCTCCCCCCTTCTGAGATGAAGCCTTCATCTTCGTATTCGGGTTTAAAATTTGTTTACCTCTAGCTCACCAGTCAGTTACGCCATTACTTGGTGGTGCACCCCTTCTAAGAAAAATCCTGGATCCACCCCTGCTTAGGGGATAGAAAGGGAAAGGGGACAAGGCCTTCTCCCTCTGTTCTGTGCATACCCCGGGTGTACAAGATATTTGCAGACTATCTTGTGGTTCAAGAAATAGAGGGGTCGAAAGCGGAGCATTTAATTTACTTATTTCCTGAGAGCTGTATTACACCTACAACTTAGTAATTGTTTGTTTAGTGTTTTTGGCTAATAATATAGATACAGCGATATATTACAGCGTTAAAGGAAATAATCTTTCGGTTATTTATGACCAGGGAAACTTAAAAGAGAAGGTCACTCCAGAAACCGTGTATTTTTTTCCATCACCAATAAAAAGTTCACATTGAGTTGAGTTACTCACCGTTGTTTTAGCTTCTGAAGTGGATGCGATCCCAATGAAAAAGAAGTGAAAAGCTCGACACCGGGAGCCGCCATTTTGAAAGGATCTTGCAGGCCAGGCCGCATATCCGTGACGTCACTCTGTGCGAATTGGCGCGAAGCTCAAAGGCTGAAGCTCTTCCTTTCTGTTCTAAATTCTTTTATTCAGTTGTGAGCTAAAATGTTCGGCCCCAGGCTGTAAAACCCGAACCGAAAAGGATAGGGAAAGTGGAGTGACTTTCCTTAATTTGCCAGCAAAGAACAAAAAATTGCCAAAGAAGTGGTTCCAATAGCTACGTCGGGATCGGATGAGAGATTCATGCAAAAAAACTCGAAAATGTGTATGTGTCCAACGAGCATTTCACAGACGACTTTTTCAAAACTGAATACCGATTTGAGCTTGTGGGTGGAAACACAAGAAAGAGGTCATTGAAGAAAAATGCATTCCGACAGTTTTTCAACGGAAGGCCCTTGTAAAGGCACGCATTACAAGCGAACGGCGCATCGCAAGGAACGAAGAGGTAGCTATCAGTTACACTTTTCATTTTAAAAAGTAATTTTGCCCGGCAGAACTGTCGGACTTGATTTGGTAAATATTATTTCCGCGCAAGAAATTGAAGCTCCTCGCTGGACTACGGGGCTCAAATTTCAAGAAAAAACCTTGGGTCCAGCTGGCCCCTAAGTCTTCAAGTTTGGTCGCCAGCACAAGTATTTTAGTCGCCAAAAATTTTCGACCCTTCAAGCTTAATATATTTTCAAGAAATACGCGCTTGAACGGCGTGAATCGCGGGTCAGTTTCATGTATAATCAGTTTGCCGCTTTTCTTCTACAATAACTGGGGAAATGGCTAAATGAAGTTCTTTTCTTCATTTACCAGTCTTACCAGTATTTATAAAAAAGCTTCCATGTTGCAAGCTTCAATTCATTGTTTTTCGTAGCCTGGCGCTAGGTTTTTCGTGTTTTCGTTTTCATTGATGCATAGCGACTGCACGCGTTTTTTGGGTGAATTTATTAAATTTCTTAGGGTACTGTGGGAACTTCAAATGCCCAGCAGATTTCTTTAAAATTACAAGTCAGACTAACCCGCTACGGTTTTCTTTTATCGAAAAAGTATTTTTTTCGATTTATGAATCTCTTGTGTGGGCCAAAATCAGAGCGTGTTTAATAATCGGCCTTAACAGCCAGGGATGAGTTAAAAATCCTTACAAATTTTTAAATGCTGTCTAATTTGATTTGGAGTACATCGGAAGAAGTAGTTAATTGTACATCATCAGTCCTATCTATATATCGACAATTACCGATAACAAGTCCTGCTATAGCGAAATCCGATATCCGCATGTAAATAATATTTTATCTGAAATGTGTTACAATTTGTTTTCAACTTTCCTTCAGCTTGTTTACGCATGTAAAAGTTCTGTATACTTTTTTCTTCTATCCAAAATCTATTACATATGCTTAGCTTTCCAACAATACAAATGACAATTCGCACAATAATTCTTAGGTAATGATAGGCAGGGGTTTCAATAAAAGCCGGTTACCGGCTGTCTCCCGCCGCCTGTAGGACCTCTTACCGCCGTCTGTTTGGATTTCAGTGATGAAAATAAAAATGATATTAATAAAACAAAGCAAATGTAACAACAACGGCGACCACTGAATTTTTTAAATGCTACAAAAACGCGGGTAAACTAACGTTCCAAAGAAATAGCGTACATGTTTGTAGTCGCCGATCAGTGGTATCACTGTTCATCTCAGGATACCTAAGACATCTGAATGATTTAATCATATGATTTAACTTTTCATTATTTTATGATTATTGAATAACTTAATAATCAACCGTGGGAGAATCAATGAAAAGTTGAAAATGAGGTTTGGTTTTGTAAGAATATTAGTAGAAAGAATTTTGTTGTAAAGTTTATCTCATTTCATTTTTTTCTGAAGAGTCAAAAACCTGTTTGTTGCCATGTTTGTACATTTGAATGAGTAGCAGAGAGGTTGTACTTGTTTTAAGAGAGGACTTCAAAGAAATTACTGCCTGAGTGGATATCAAGTGTCACAGAGAGATATCTGCCTAGAAAGGTATTCAAAATGCACCTCTTTGCATCAAAAAATTATTAGTTTGTCAAAGAAAAAAAAATCCTGCTTTGTGGTCAATAAAAATGCCCATCAACAGCACGCTTTTTGATGCCCAGAACGCTAGAAATCGCATTTCCGAGCTTCTAGATTTCAAATTTTTGGGGGGGAGCATGCCCCCAGACCCCCCTACGGGAAAGGGGCCCCTTTACTGGTCACAGCCGCCTATTACACCTTCAGTGGCCGCTTATGACTAATGTTATTGAAACCCCTGGATAAGGAATGTCGTCAATTTCACATTTCACGTCAAAGACGTCGATTTCACTTCGCATCTTACATGTAAAGTCACTGCGTATTTCACAAAAGTCCACGTAGTAAATACATGTAAAGAAACCTAGGCAAACACGTACGAGCACGAGCAAAATGGATCCAAATTTTATAAGTAAAAACACAGACTTGTGAGGTGGAAAGCATTCGCCCGATTTTAACACACCTTCGAAAACTTGTTAGTTTCTGTGATGCCTGCTAGAACTCCCTCCGCATTGAACCACCAGTAAAATAAAAATGGAGACAAATCAGATCGAAAGCACTAAACTGGGGGTTTATTTAAGCCACCAGTTCAATTCTGAGAGCAATTTACAATTAACAATAAACTTCCTCTTGCGCTAACTGCGTCCATTGCAATTGTACTGCAAAATGTACCTTCCATCTTGGTGACCTACTCGGCAACAAACACGTTCTCTTTGTATCGGCATGGTTGCACATCTCTCACAAGTACACCACAGAGCATTTTCCAACCGATCGTTCCATTCACCTTGATAATTATCTCCCGCGGAATCACTAGCACGTTCTGGCTTCAAGAGCAGCCATACTAAAACCCAAAAGAACAAACACATTCTCGGACGGAATGACGTGACGGATATGCGGCCTGGCCAGCAAGATCCTTTCAAAATGGCGGCTCCCGGTGTCGAACTTTTCACTTCTTTTTCATTTTGATCGCATCCATTTCAGAAGCTAAAACAACGGTGAGTAACTGAACTCAATGTGAACTTTTTATTGGTGATGGAAAATAATACACGGTTTTTGGAGTGACCTTCTCCTTTAAACTAAACGTGAGTGCAAAACATGATACAAATTGAGACTATCACGCGTCTAATTAAGATAATTTCAATGTAGCTGTCATGTTGATATGTTATATCGTGTGTGCACATTCAGGTCAAGGTGCACCGTTACTGGCCCGCAAAACAACCCGCCAGCATTGGAACTTTGGTGGTGGAAATGACCAACGAAATGGTTTATGACGACTATACTATGAGGGAAATAAAACTCACCAATACCAAGGTATCGTTATGGCTACCACAATGTGTTTATTTTTTTTATGTCTGTTCTGTTTAATCCGTTTTCTTTCAGAACGTTTTAAAGCAGAAAATCATAGCCTGATGCGAACACGAGAGTTGGACGAATTCGAGAATTATACCAAATCAGCAAGTACAGACAATTAAAACTGACCTTATAGAAAAATGAAATAGTTCGAAAACGTAAGACTCATAAAGATTAGACTTCGTCGATTTCAGATTAAAACTTCTTATTTTTTGTATTAAGTACCTCTTACTAACCAAGTTCGAGGTCCTTGCTGTAAGTTACGGGGAAAACGAGGATCCGTAACTTACAGTACGGACCGAGAAGACGAGGTTAGTGAGATGTTTATTATATCTCTACTGCGTGTCTGATGGATTCGGGAACGGTTTCTATTTAAAAGAAACGGCTTCAAATTTCTGACGCACGTCGAAAGCAAATTAACGAGTCAAGCTGAAATCGTTGTTAAGTCGTTAACACGTTTTAATGCACAATTTAAAGTAGAAGAAAGTTTTAAACTTATATATATGTTTATATACATTTATATATATTTGTATATAAGTTAAGTACACTTGGCGAAACATTTTGGCAACAAAAACAGCTTTAAATTTTGACCAATCACAGCGCGCGTAGTAACTGAGAGATATAATAAAATACAAGTATTAGACATGAATTAAAATGGACGTCGTGCCTCTTAAAAATATTTAACAGAGCAACATAACGTTGTTGGATAATGATATAATTATGCAGTGTGCTGTATAAACTGTGTTGTTAACGTATTAGGAGAGTGCATCTCGAGTGGTTCGTCAGTACCACTACACTGGATGGCCTGATGTTGGCTCTCCAGACTCAGGTACAGGATTGATCGATATTATTGGCCAAGTACAACGGTGGCAGCAGCAGTCAGGCAATACTACGATCACTGTACACTGCAGGTGAGTACCATGCGCTGTTAATTCACAACAGTTGGCACCATAATTTATGTCTGATTAAGATAATCATTAGGACATCTCCCAGTTGCCTTTTGTCTTTGTACCAAAACGAATCTTCTTGCAACATGTGTTTTAACTCTAAGTTCATTTACATGTAAATCAATCTCAGTTTTAGTTGAATGACTTCGCTCGAAGACTTTGTTTGAAACTAAGGCAAAAATCAACTCGGAAATGGTCAATTTGAGCACTTGTTCATCCAGTTATTCATCCATGAGCTGGTTGTTCAGTTGTCGACCATTCCTTGACTAGGCCGTCACCTTGAAATGACTCCAAATCGAGCCCGAACATTCTGCAGCAAAGAATAAGCTTTAGTTAGTCACTGTATCAACGCTTTTCTGTCTATTTCTAATACTGCCATTAGTCTTTGCCAACACTGAGTTGCTCCAACGTTTGGGCGTCGGTCAGATGTGTGCAACTGAGAGTAAAGAGTAATTTAGGGAAAACACAGGGTTTTGGAACATGAATGAACCTTGACTATGGAGTCAGGGTGTGGTGTACATTTTGAATTACTGCGGGCTAAAAATTGAAGAAAGTCTATTTAATCCCTTAATATTCGTGGCGATTTGACCTTTTCAAAAATTTTTTTTTTTTGAGGAAATGTCTCCAAGTGAACGCGTAAAATAGCATTTCAGAGCCTCTCAATTTCAAACATTTTTGGGGGGTAGCATACCCCAGACCTCCCTAGAGGCTTGTGCCTTCGGCATTCGAATTGGTGCCAGCCGTCTTCCTTATGAAACTAGCCCTCTACTCCCTTAAATTAATAAGAACCTGCCTTACTGGCTGTAATCGACAATGAACATGTGAAGCAGTTACAGCTAGAATGCCGTATCGTTTGACTTAAGGTGGCTCCAATGTTGTTTCTTCTTCTTTTCCTTGACCAGTGCTGGGGTCGGTCGAACAGGAGTATTCTGTGCCCTCAGTATTTTGATAGAGCGATTGAAGAGTGAGGGTGTGGTGGATGTCTTCCAGACTGTCAAGCAGCTGAGAGCTCAGAGACCCGCCATGGTGCAGACCAAGGTATGTCCTCCTTTTGTGAATAACGTAACCTGCGATTTGGCATCTTTTTGTTCTCGTGGTAGTTGGGAGAGGAAAAAATGAACGCCTGATCGCATGTTAGAAATAACAAGTTATTCCTAAAGTTCCTAGGCTGTTGGTATGTACTGATAAAAATGGTAAGATTTACGGGTTTATAAACTCACTAGAGGCTAGCTTTTCACTCTCATTTTCGCCAGTGGGTTGTGTCTGTCTCCTGGTCACGTTACGGTTATGGCCTGAACCACAGTTTGTAAGGAGACCATTGCGATGAACAATATAAAACTAAACCTGCAGTGTGAGTGATAACAATGAGGCAGTAGAGAAGAAGTGTCTATTGTCCTTAATTTGTCTTGACCTTTATCATTCTTTGATGACTGGATTTTGACTTGATTTGTTTCTATTCTAGGAGCAGTACGAGTTTGTATACTCTGCCCTCAGTGAGTATCTGGACTCTTTTGATGCGTACAGTAATTTCGAATAACTGCACTGAATTAAGAGGTGGATCAGTTTGTTACTCCTTTGAAGAACGTCAGTTTTTTTCCTCTCCAATAATTCAATTAACTAAAAACATCACTTCGAGCAAGTGACAGTTTTGGAAACGTAATGCTTTGCACATATCACAGTAAAAAAAAAGGTAGTACAATGAATTTTCAATCATTATGTTATCAAATATATCCGCTACCGATTTTAAAATTCTTAAATGCGATAGGAATCGGACGTTGTCGCCTCCTACATGCGATGAAGATTTGACTGTTTTCACTTCATAAATCTACTTCATAATTATCAGTTATGTAGAAAGTAATCGTCATAGCAGTTACGCGTTGTATTGTAAAAAAATAAGTAGATACTTTTTTAATATCAAAATAATCCAGCAACTTTTGCAAATTTTCGCATATTAGTGATAATTGTGCAATTTCAAAGAAGTATTTAATAGGATGAATACACAACGGCTTTTTTCAGAGGAACGGAATTGATTATCACTGCATTCTGATACACCACATATTTGTCCAACAATAATATTTCAAGCGTAAACGCTTTGCG
The DNA here is from genome assembly GCF_964199315.1 of Orbicella franksi. Lineage (NCBI taxonomy): Eukaryota > Metazoa > Cnidaria > Anthozoa > Scleractinia > Merulinidae > Orbicella > Orbicella franksi. Next base: position 13,639,852 of record NC_138158.1, read on the forward strand.
TGTAGATAGCGTTGTTGATATAATCAATTTGTGGACTTAATTCAGAATTTTGATATTTTTGTCTTCTCATTTAAACTAGAAAGGAAGACACTTTTCCATGGAATTGTAGTTTTTGTATAGATCACTTTCCACCTCAAACTCGAGAGCGGAAATATAATAAGTTAATGAGTTGTTTTTGTTAATCAATATAAACACGTGATCTCTGAAGTTCAAAACCTAAACCCTTGGCTGCCGTCAATCTTAATTACAGTTTCGACCCTAAAGCCCACGCATTTTCGGTTAGTAGCTACCAATCGCTCGAGCTTTGGACAAGATTTAAACGAGAACCAGAAAATCCTGGTTTCGGTTTAATTGTGCTCATAATTTGAGTTCAATTGTGGTTTCTAAATATTCGTAGAGGTAGTAACCGCTGTGACTATTTCGCCCAGAGGTCTCGATTCTAACCAAAAAGATCGCGGTCTCTGAGAACGCAATTGTTGCAATCAAGACGACAACAGACTAAAAACAGAAACAAACAAAATGGATCGAAATCTAACCACAGACGTGACTTTTTGGACCCGTTGAAGTAAACCTCTGTTTCCTGAGAGGTCTGCTAAGGTGATTAAAGGCAGCGAAGCACGAAGCCGTTGATTAAGCAGAGTTCGCGTGTCATTGAAAGGCACAGTAATGTGCTCTATACTATTGATAATACCGTAGCTATTTTTTACCCCTAGGCGAAATATTTTATATTTTTGTAATCGGCATAAGCAAGTATAAATAAAATAGTAAAGCAATTCGGCAATGTCGTTTTGTACCATGCTATGTTAAAAAGGTAAGCGAAAAATATTATAGTGAGGTAGAACCGGCAGGGCCGTGATTTTTCAGTCTGCCCAATTATAAATGTTATCAATTGAATAAGAGTTATCTTTCTTTGTAAAATTTTTATTGTATTATTACTGATAAAATAAAATAAAAAAGTGGTGAAGGCTTTGTAAAATGATGTTTTTCTTTAATGTCATAAGAACCATTTTTTGAGCCAGCGGGGTACACACTATCTTCGTACAAAAACTGTGTTGCGCAAATCCGTTATAAAACTCTCGGTAGCGTTTTGAAGAGTATTTTGTCTTTAAGGGGCCTTGGGAGAGGTAAATGTTGGACCTTAGTTGTTAGGTCATTTCTTAGTCCCTGTCGCACAGCTAGAAGACACAGATGTTCAAGCCTTGGTGGCATCCTTTCGAGCTGTCTGAGAAAGTTTTTTACTTCTGCAAATCGTGCAACGTGAACAGCGGTTACATTGCCATGGTTGCGGTATCTGATGCTGGCTCCAGCTGCACACAGCAAGGCCGCACACTCTTTCCTCTCGCAATGCATGGCGACGTAATGAAGAGGTGATATACCTTCACTGTCCCTTACGTTAGCACTTGAGCCAAACTTAAGTAAGAGCGCTAACGTGGTGTAGTGTACCTAAAAGAAAGAAAAAAGAAGTCTTTGGAATACTGCTGAAGGAATCGCTAAAAGCTGCGAAAAACGATACAAATAACCTCAACTTGTCGTGCAACATTGTTGCGTTGCAAGTTTTGGGTCGATTTTTCGCGTTTTTCACCTTGCGTGATCAACTTGTCGCGCACCAAAAACATTTGTTTCGGGTTGAAGAAAGTTGTTGCGAAAAGTAGAGCGTGGGTCTACTTTGAGCAACAAATTTTGGCTTTGTTGCTCGTTTTTCATCAAACTTACAAATTGTTATGCAACAAATGTGCTCATGTTGCGCGACAAGTTGAGGGTTTTTGTATCTCGTATTTCGCCGCCTTGAGATCGGAGTTTATAATACAGTAACGTGTTTAATAACGAAATTTAACTGTTCGTAGTAGACACTTGTCGTGTCCCATTGCAAAGCTACGAATGTGCAAGGTTCTTCCGGGTAATTATGTTATTCACATTTGAACTTTTTATGGAATTTGCGCAATATAAATGATATTCAGTATTATCGTTTTCTCTCTTTTATGGAGATTCATAAGGCCTGATTCATATTTGCAAGTGCCTTGGAAACGGGATTATGGGGCCTTATAGAGCGAGGGAGCAAAATACTTAACCCCTCAAACAGGCCGCCAGGGAGTTCTCTTGGCTCGTTTTATCTCCATCAGTCTCACCTTCAGTTTTTCCCGAATTCGAATGCCAGATCGCGTTGCCATTTGTAATGATGTTTCTTGATACGAACTCCGAGCATGGACGTTAGCGCCGTGTTCACATAGAAGAGCCACCAGCTCAGGATAACCATATAAAGCAGCCAGATGAAGGGGGGTGCACTTGGAATGTTGGGTAGGATTTACGTCACATCCAGAATCAAGAAGCAGCTTGGCGCAGTATGTGTTAGCTCCTTGGACCGCGTAATGGAGGGCGGTATAGCCAAAGCTATCTGATCGATCTAATGTCTCTTTATCTTTACAACAATGCTTGCACAGTAGTTTGAGACTGCTATACTCATCATGAGAAGCTGCTATGTGTAGGGCTGTCCTCCCATAAATATCAACACTGGAAATAATTATTGAATCGTCTGATAACAACTTGTGAAGTAAATCTGTTTTTCCAGTAAGTGCTGCGTAGTGAAACTTAGGTAAACCTTGCATGTGTTTTGCCAAATCCTCAAACGGACGTTCATTTGCACGGTTCATGATCGTCTTGCCTCGAGTTTAAAATACTTGATCAGATTTAAATCGAGGTAGGTTCGTAAAAGATCAAGGAGAAAGCCGCTACAGCATTGGCATTTATAAACCAACCACTTCAATGAACTGACCACGCGATCTATAGAAACAGTTAGATTTTAAATACTTCGAAGGTGCTTACGCGCGCAGCGGATCGGAGCGGGGATGCGCGCGCCACAAAGAAATTTCTTTGCTCCGTGTAGTCAGTCTGTCAGTTCTCTTCCTCACACGCTAACCGCACAGAAATCTCTTAAGGTCATTCCCCAGTATTGTACTGCGCATTCCTACTGCGCGTAATTTCCCGCGTGATTAGCGCGCGCGCATCAAAAAATGGCAGCTGCTTCTTCACAGCTGGACCTCGGTCTAGAGGTAAATCGTCATTTTTTCGAAAACGGGTATGGTGACCTATCATTTTTTCTGTTCTTCTGAATCGAATCATAAATTTCTCCATGTAAAATAAATGTGGACCAATTCTCAGTGTAGAACAAGAAACAACCGCCGGAAACGTGAATTTACAACTGAATTTAGCAAGCAATCGTCTCTATAATCATGGTGCTATTATAAGGATTTATTGGGTATTAACAAGATGCTGTTGCTCCTAAACGAACACGGGGACACCTCATTTTTATTTCAAAATTGAAGTTCCTATAATATAAACAATCAATAGACAAAGTTTCCCGGCAAAATTCTCAGTGTAGGTTCTATTTCAGTGGAATGACCTTAATGAAATATAAAAGAATGCTTAGAGTGAACCAAACGTTTCGTGCTTAGCAACGTCTTTCCAGTGGTAGATGATGTTACCAAGAAAAAATGAAGAACGCCTCTGAACACGGTGCAAATCTCGAAGTCGGAAATGGCATGTTGTTCATAGTGCCCATCTTCTCCTGATTAAAATATTCCGGCATGGAGATGACAAGCCACCACTTCTTTCTCTGCCCATCTTGTTAGTTGTTTCCTGAAGCGTTTTCCGAGGGTCAAGGGCACGTCTTTTCTCACCAACATGTATAAAGTGCATAGAAGCGACAGCAAGAAAACAGTAGTTGATGAAGTCATAATGAAGTAACTCAGAAAAATATTCTTGGTGAGTTCGTTGTAAGGGTGGTTAAAATAAGTACTGATGGTATTCTCTTATGGCGGGCTGTCGTCCTCTCCTACAATCTTAACAGTCCCAGCGATAACGGCGAAGGGGTAGAAGGGGTATCGAATGGCGGCAGGGTTCTTTCACAGGTCACAGGTCACAGGTCACAGGTCACAGGTCACCAAAAAATATGTCAAAACGTCATAAACCAGATGTATACAAGTGCGTCCCAAATGTAACTATAACAGCTCTTTTCTGAAAAAAAAAAATCAGCTGTAGCACTGAAATGATAAAAGAAATTGATACAAAGAAAGCCAAGAGTTATTTCTGTTGCAAACATAAATTGTTTGTAGCCTTTCAATATAATATGAAAACGAAAGAGGTTCACACTGATGTTGACAGTGAACCAGGGGGGCCTAGAATCTAGTCTGTCATGTGTCACACACGGCATTTTGATGCATCAAAATGGAGGCTTCTGTATGTTTTGCGAAAGGTGGATAGAATTTGTATTTTTGTGACACATGATTTAGCCTTTGCATCTTCACGTGAAAAGTGATTGTTCCTTTTTTCTGTGAACGTGAAGCTGTTTTCGAATTTTTTGTGATACGTGAAAAGGCTAATTACTTATGCGTGAAATTGTTTTCAGAAGAGGTATAGGGGACCCTCTTGTTTCTGTTTAGTACATACTCGTTGCAAAGATTTCAAAAAAAGATAGAAATAAAACAGTTCAATTTGCTATCATAATGAATTATCTTATTACGATAAAATATATGTAACAATACATGTCTGAAAGCTACATTTCAACCCATTTCGTATATATACCACCCCTAGAAATTTTTTCATTTAAATTATACAGTAAAACATTTTTAGTTAGGGTTTGTTGCGTGGAAAAATCGATAAACCTCTTGGGAATCTCGGAAAATTGTTACATCGCGAGTTTTACTGAGTGCTTTTTGATTGTGACCTGTGACCTGTGACCTGTGACCTGTGAAAGAAACCTGCCGATCGAACGGCCCCATTCAATTTAAAAGTGTTCGCAAAATTTGGCCTTTGCTCGAATTGCCGCAAAAATTAGATAAGTGCTAGCTTGCTCGTACTCGCAACATTTTTGCAAATGCTCGCATGCTCGGATTCTCGTTAATGCCAAAACTGGGAAACATTGGGGAAACATGCACGCACTACAAACGTTTCTGGAAACAACAATTCTTCGCGAGAGGTCAAGGAACCCGCAAAGGTAGAAAGTAATCTAGAGACATAAAGACAAGGAGGAGTATTACAATTACTATTCGACCTTCAGAGCTTGTCAGATCTGGCTGCAATCCTAGAAGCCTCCAAAAGAAGCTTCATTGAGTTGGATCTTTTTCATTCAATCACGACAGCGGGAAATCGGTTCGCAAATCATCGAAACCGAAACTGGAAATGCTTGTTAGACTAAATGCCATGTTGTTTACATTTCCTAAGAATTATATAACCAAAAACCTTTTATGCCACAACACTTCAAAGTCTGGTAGCTTTTAGCTTCTTCTCGTAGTGTTTTCACAACGTTGGGTCAGAAAGTTTTAGATCTCCTTGAGCGTCCACCCACTAAAGGACCTTTCGCTCACTGACTCACTTGAAGCTACGTGACGTAACTTGGCATCAAACAAGGCACAACTGGCTGCAAACTGCTGTGATTGGTTCAACTATTATTGCGATTTGAATTAAAATGTCAATCAAGTAAATTTGATCTCGCCATTCAACGTGATTGACACTAATGGTTATCAAACATTTTGGTGTTTTCAAGGGCGTACGCGATTACCAAATAAAATATTTAGTGGAGACAAACTTTGTTGACATTTTTGGCAGAGCCAAACAAATCTTGTCAACCTAGTGCGTACAGTACCTTACTAAACGACAAACAACTGACACTAAAACAGTCCATTTCATAACAATCCCAGTTTAATATTCAAGAAGATTTACAGCGATTCATAATACTGAGAATTTGAGATAAATGGACCTTTCGGAGAATACCTGTGAGTAGAAAATCCGCTGTGGAAAAAACTATCTACCTATCCCTAGCCTGCGAACGCAAGACGGGTTTCCGGCTGTCGCTTGTCTCCGCCGAAAATAACGTCTGCGAACCCGAGCCAGGAAACGATTTCTAGGATGTAATAACTTTTGTTTCTCTTTGGCCAATCAGATTCCATGATAGAATGAAACTCGAGTGCTCCTCGCAGCGAATATCTCGCGCAGTAGTTCTGGGGCCACTTGAGCTTACTGTGATTGGCTTAAAATTCCTACGTCACAGAAATCGTTTCCTGGCTCGGGTTCGCAGACGTTATTTTCGGCGGAGACAAGCGACAGCCGGAAATACGTCTGTGTTCGCAGGCTAACCCATCCCATAAGCGGAGATATTTTAGGATATTTGCCAAGTCTATATGCACACGCACCAAGGCATTGTTTGACTTGTAATGATTGCAAATATCACTAGCCACCAAAAACAAAACTAGTTTTTACCTTCTCTTAAAAGTTTTGAATGATGAAGAAAAATAATAGTTAATGCAACTAAAGTTTATAAATATTTGCGTTTAAGCAAAAGTTGGGGTCTTTCCGAAAGGTGTATGGTAACGGTTTCCATCTCTTTTCAAAATTTGGTGGATCAATACAATCTCGTTATACCACCGAGGCTACAACTGTCTATAACTGAACATTTTCTGAAATTCAACGTGGCTTTGAAACCGTTCCCTAGAATTTTCAGACTTAAGAAAAAGTTTTGTCGTTAACATGTTCATCATGATTCAATAACAAAATGGGCGTCATCGAGGTCGTTTCTTCAGTTACAGCCCCTATAAGTGGTGATGCATTACTATGGTAACCTGTTGTGACAAGATAGTGACCTTAACCTGTTCACCACTGACTGGGTTTTGGTTTGGTTCCATTATTGTAACATTACCTCGTAAACAGAGGTAGCATTGATCCATCAAATCATAATGTCTGGAAACTAGCCACCTTAATTGAACTATACAATTTCAAATCATGAATAAATAAAATGGTCCAATACTTTACACAAATAAAAATAATTTGTTACCTCTAAGAGATAAAAAAGAAAAATAACCGTGTGCCATGTTCTTTAACCTGTTAAACCCACATTAATTAGGCTTCGAACTGAAATGTAATGAATGGTTTAACTCTAACATTGCCCTTTGACAGACAAAATGGAAAAGGTGGAAACACTCATAGTTTTACAATTGAGAGAATAAATGAACATAGCCATACTGACAAATCTTTGTTAAGACTCATCGCAAAGTTTCCAATTTTTATGATATAATCAAACAATAGACCCTTTTCATAAATGCCGCCTGAATTTGAATAACAATACTTTGTTCATCCTTAGCCTTGTACTTATGTTTCAAGACAAACGATTTTTTACATGAATGTGGGGCCTAGGATGTATAAGTATTGTTATTCAAATTTAGGCACGATTTATGCATAGGGTCTATTAGGCAAGAATTCAAAAGTATTCTAAAAGTTGTGATACCATCACAGCATGATCACTATGAAAACTATCTCATCATGAACCTTGTATTCATCCCAGTACTGTTTTTTAATTAATTGGTGTCTCACTTGAAGGCCTTTAAATGAAATTGAAAAAACTGCCTTTATTACCAACTTTCTGCTCAATAATAATACACACTGAACTGCATTTTACTGCTGTACAGTTTTAGTTAATTGTCATGAGCATTTTAATAAACTCACACTAAAGGCTTGCCATGATGGACACTGTGCACTGAAATGTCTAATAAGATTTAATATATAACTTTACTGTTTGTGTCAAAGAAATAAACACAATTCTTCATCTTAGAAAAGATGTCTTGGAAATAAAACTAATACCATAGTAATAATAATAAACTTAATATGTACAACTCTCTGTTGTGTCCCTCAAGGACAAGAAGAGAGACTCATATGGAAGTGACAGGATTAGTAATCTTTAAGTCTTAGAAACTGTGATCCTCAAGTGAGTGAGCACAGTATTAGTGTCAAACATCTGATCACATTGTTGGTACAGACAATTTAAGGTGATTCTTTAGTATTACATTGCGCATCTCTACTGCGCACGATTTTCATGTCATTAGCGTACACACACAAGTGCGTGCCATATAAAACGTAAGAGATTTCCCTCAAACTAAGCTCAATCGCAAAATAAATGCTCCTTTTCTCTTAAATGAGCACGGTGACCCCCAATTTTTATTTCATAATTTCAATGAGAGCAATATCCTCAATAACTGAGAAAAAATTAGCAGAAATCTATGGCTACTTTTTGTACAAATGAAATAAATACTACAAAGAGGAGACAAAAAGGGCCCAACAGCGCATGTCCAAGTTATGTTTCCTTTAAAGGATAAAAAAATGCAGGGTTTTTTTCTGGGACATAGATGAATAAACAATCAAAGAAAGTCAAACTCGGTGTGATATAACATGCTGCATTGAAAAATAATTGAGCTTATTTGTTGCGTACGGAGATTACCAAAAGTCACCTGAATAACTGTATTTGTCAGCAGTGTGGCATGAAAACAAGCACAGTGACCCTCTCTTTTTACTATTTTTTAATATCTCCTTGTCCTGTAACAACAGCATACCAAGTTTCATCTGAAATCTATGGCAGGTTCTTGTACTAGGGAATCACCTTAAGCTAATACTGATGTCAAATGAAAAAAAAATTTTGATTAAGAAACTACTGCATGTATGCCTGTCAATTTCACACAAGTCCCTTTCCCACCCCTCCCCTTAGAAGTACAAGACTTCCTCAATAGTATTTAATTTAACAATTCTGTTCACACCAGACATTACTGATCCAAGCAGTGCAGGCTAGGTTTCCCCTTCAACCAATTGGGTCTCAGAAGTTGCTTCATAACTTGGCTTGCTAGGGAGCATGGGATACTCGACATGAGAGGCCGTCAACATGTTGTTGGGCTGAACTGCAATCAGTTTTGAGGATGACAGCGACAGGAATCCTAACAGAGGGAAAGGACAGTTAAACATTTCCTGGTACATAGAATTTTCCAAGACCCTAAGACAAACACTCTGGTACAAAAAATACTGTTATTATGCATAGCCTGAATCTCTCAACAACACATTATTTTAACTTAGAACACAAACTTTGAGCAAATAAGGTGTACAAACTGAAGAAAGATTTTTGTTTTCGATTTTCAGCTATTTTCATCTCTATATCAGGCCTTATACACATGTTGCTGAGACACCAAATTATTGATTCCCTATGAGATGTATGCTTCTTTTTCACATAGTTATTAGTATGATGTATCCAATCTCTGTTCTCATCACTTCATTTTAATCAGAACTTTTCTACTTCATCTTAAGCAACAACCACAGAAAGATTTTGAACCCAAGAGTTGAGCTGTGTGTATATTTGTTATTTTTATGATTGTTAATATTAATTTTTAACAACAAAGGTACAGTAGCCTCATGGTCAGTGCGCTCTACTCCAGATCAAGCGGTTCGGGTTCCAGCCCTAGCCAGATACATTGTGTCGTGTTCTTGTGCACCTCTTGTTCACAGTGCCTCTCTCCACCCAGGTGTATAAATGGGTACCGGCGAATTTAATGTTGGGGGTAACCCTGGGATGGAATAGCATCCCATCCAGGGGGGAGTAGAAATACTCTTAGTTGCTTCATGCTACTGAAACTGGGATAAGCTCCGGCAATCGCAGAAGGATGAAAAGCAAGCAGGGCAAGCAAACTACCCCACCCCTTAGCTCAAGGTCTGGATCTGCCATTGCTTACTAGCTAAGCTTTCAATTCCACATTTTTATCAAAATATACTGCTCTCACTATTTACAGTTTCCTAACAGGAGAAGAAAATATTGTGAACTGAAATTAACTTGTGCAAAGTTGTCAGAAATTACTTCAAAGTAGCCAGTTTAAACAACTTATGATGCCTGCTATGAACACTATACCCAGAACCTAAAGATACTTGCACTTCCTACACCCACCCACCCCACCCATATCACAAATCAACATACCAGGGAACAAGTCTGCATTTGTGAGCAACAACTGCTCATCAGATTCTTCTTGTTTTCTGTCTGATGTAATGTAATACACACCAATAAATGACAACACACACCTGCAAAAAAATGAAATATATTCCACTATTCCATATCTGCATTGTTATCAAGAAACTAAGGACACAGCTCATCACATGATTTCTCTTTGAACCAGTCAACACATACCAGTAAAGCCTGTTATCATTGAAAATTTATATGTAGTAAAGTATGTTATTTTTGACTATTTCTGACAAAACACGTTAAGACAGTTTGTAGCAAAATATAATGACATTTTGTGGTCCTTTTCCTGCCCTATTACTAGTCCAAAGACTTCCAGAGATGATTCCCTGATTCCCTCTCCTCCCTTCGTCTTCTTCTCAATGTTGCACAGCTGCAAAGCTCTGTGCTGTAAGAAACTCGATATTGGTTTGGTGAAGAGAGAAGGCAGGGGCACAAGATAAAAGGCAGACGCTTCATAACTGAGGTTACAATGCACTAGTTACTCTACAAGATGTGTATTGTCATTAAATATCATTTATTTATTTATTCATCATCACCCTTAAAAATAAGTGTTTTCTAGTTAACTATTTTGTTGATGATGGTATCTAAGAAACTATATGATAACAATACAAGAACTAAGTAAGTTTACACAAATAAGAAGATGCTCACCCAAAGAGAAACATAAATATTTCCAGGAAGGTAAGTCCATAGAATTCTTTATATAAAACAATACCTGAAAGTGAAAGGGAAATCTTAGTTGGCTGTAAAATTATGTTTTTTGTTCAAACAAAACAGTCCATAATACAAGTGACAAGATTTTGTCTTATTTTATATTTTGCATTTTGGTTTTTCTCCTGTGAAAGCAACCCCACTGCCTGTAACTTCAACCTGCAACATCAAACAATGTTTGCAGTTATGTTGCTTCAAGGAAATAAAAAATGTTTCATTCTCCACATTCCCTTATTCTTCTTTAAAGCACTACATGTATGTATTTTGCAAAAAGACAATTCTCTTTGATTTGAAAACTAAAGAATAGTGGCTACATCTTTGTATTGTACTCACCACTTATAATGGCACTAATTGTGAACAAGACAAAATTGGTGGGGACCACAACAGTGGCATCAAATGATTGCATAGCTCTGTTCAGGAATCTAAAGGCAAACAAAACTGTTTCAGAATTTCACTATTTTTAAAGTAAAACATCAGATGAAATCAGTTATCTACAAGTAAAGGACAACATAAACATTACAATCAAGATTTGAGGAATGCCTTGTATTGCATGACCAGCAGCCCTGCTCATTAAACAGGTCTATGTATATTCTATATATTTTTTTCAGTCTGTCACTGGTCAGAATGATTTATTTAAAAAACACTTCTTTTATGCCCCAGTGTCAAAATACAATTTTTATCAGATTGGGTGGAGAATTGACTACCATGCACATTGCTAACCCAAGTAAAGAGCTGTTATTGTGCACAACTGTCCAGAGACAAGAGAGCCAAAATAATAATGTTTGTTTCAATCCAGCTACTTGAAATAAATTCAGCCCCATCAAAATCAAGGTGACTTTCATTCAATATGTGACAAGATGAATTTTCTGTATTCTTATGACCAGAAGACTTACTTTTGCAGGGATATTATTAAGAGAACCTCAATGTTGGTCATGAGAAAAGTAAAAGATATTAACTTACTTGACTTGGGCAATTGCCGTGGTGATCATTACAATCAACATGACATAAAACAGTGGGTGCCCCAACTGACTGTTTCCACCCAGTGTGATGTTTATCATTGACGACACAGCTTTGGCTGATATCACAGTCAAGGAACCTGAAAAACAATAATTATAACAATAATAAATGTCTAGCAACTTTTGATGCTCAGAACATTTTTTGGTGAAGAAATATCAACTTACACTTAGCACTAAAATAATTGTCAATTAATAATAATTATTTATGCATACACCTGTAATTATTACAGGTGTATGCATTCTTTGACTAGTTATTTTTAAGAGACAGGAAGGGGCCAGTTAAAATTGCTTTCTCCCTCAACTGTAAACTTCAGTGTAAACACTTCTTTTTGTAACCCATGTTTGGTTTGTTTAAAGCAATTCAGAGACTCAAATACAGTACATGTACACGTACAACGTTGCTTTTGCCTTAATATGTATTTATTGATTCATTGATTCTTTTATTTAGGCCAACTGACTGCGAATTACTGATAAATGACTAAAGACTAATAATGATATAATACAGTTGAACCTGTGATTGCGACCACCTCTTGTAACCCACCACCTCTCCTTAGCGACCAGTTTTCCAACTCAAATTGCTATACATTTGGAACCTCTTGTATGCGACCACCTCTCCAAAGTGACCGCAACCACTTTTAGAGCTAAAAGTTTGAAATTTTCCATTGTTTTAAACCTCTCGTAAGCGACCATTTAACAGATAATAGAGCAGAAATTGAGTAATAAGGTGTTGCAACATGATCGCAATTCTGGATAGCTACAGTACAAGGGACAGAAATTTCTCAATGTGAAGCACCGGATTTTTTCTCGAAACTGACTTTTCACATGAAAAAAATAAAAAAATATTGAAAACATGGGGTAAGTCCAAGCAGTTACCTTATGCTAATGAGACAAAATTTTGACCCAATAATTATGATGTAAGCCCTTGTAAGTAACCACCTCCCATAAGTGACCACCTAGGCTTGACATTTTGGGTTGTCGCTGATGGGAGGTTTGACTGTATACTAAATTAACAATGGACTTTTAAATAATTATATCAAATAGAACACCTTCAGGAACTCAGACAGGTGTCTGCTTTAAGTAGCTACTGCATTATACCTTATATAACCAATACTTTACTCTAACAGTTTTCACTCCAGTTTTCACAGTATTTAAAGGAGCAACTACATATTGTAGTAGTAATTATACCCTCCTTGGATGGGACATACTTCACAGCATTAAATTGTAAATTAATCACCATGTAAAAATCATGTGTAAGTATTATGTCCAAGAACACAAAACAAGAACCTGACCAGCTTTGAACATGGAACAGGTCTTTAGATTTCATGCCAGACACTGTGCTTATGATGTTAAAAAAAAATTATGTAACAAACCATACAGAATTTGTGTCATAAGAGCACCCACTCCAAACTTACCTAACAGTGCCACAAGTAGCAGAAAGATAACCACATTTTCTAGGTCATAGCGCCATTGAACAAGCAGTAAAATACAAAACAGTACAACTTCCAGACCCTAGAAACAATAGGTTATAACAATTAGACTATCAGCCCAAGCTTTCTCTGAGTGAATAGTCAACAAGGCATTAATTCATTGAAAACTCATGGTTTTAGACCAATTGTTTAGCAGACTCTGTAAAGAATAACAGTTCAAAACCTCGAATTTTAATATTAGGTATTTTCAGTCAAAACAAATTCATTGTTATTAAATCAATAAAATAGAGGGCAAAATTACTGTATGCTGATTGGTCAATGAAGAGGGTATTTTTTCTTAATTTTGCTTGTGAAGAGGGCAGAATTACTTGCTCACAATTGGTCTTCAGGTTGCTTAGCAACAGCTTATGCTATTGAGAAGTTGTTGCTAAAAATTTTCTGTAACAATGGTGTCTCGTTTTGAGATACTTGACAAGGAATATATCAAAGAATTAAAAGACAAGAGCAAAAATGAAAACACCAGAAAAAGCACAGAGTACTGGAAGAACGTTTTCAAAAAGTGGGCAAATGAAAGAAACTTTCAAGCAAATTTAGAAGAGTACGAGACCGATGTCCTCGACCAAACACTCTCGCAGTTTTATCCTGAGTTACGAAAAGAAAACAGGGATGACTACGAGCCCGACTGCCTGAAAGTAATGCAGGCATCACTGGAGAGTTATCTAAATCAAAAGCCTCTCAAAGTCCATCATCCAAGATAGGGAGTTTCTTAAGTCCAGAGAAGTCCTGGAAGGCAAGGTCAGGAAACTGCAAGAGCAGGGCAAAGGAAAGCAACCAAACTGACCCAGAAGTTAGAAAAAAGAGGAGCAAGAAGTCCTCTGGCAGAATGGCCAGCTTAGCGTGAAAACCAGACTAGTCATCCCCAAAATGTATGCCACAAGGAGTGAGGAAAGGTGTCCTGTCATGTTGTTCAAACGATATCTGGGGAAGCGACCAAGCGAAATGAAGAAAAGCGGTCCATTTTACCTCACTGTCATTGACAAGCCGGTTTCAAGCGTTTGGTAGAAGAAAACCCCAATGGGAAAGAACACCATATACACAATCATGAAAACCATGAAAAAGAACTCACTGCTGAAGGATCTGTGTCCCGAGGAGAATTTGACCAACCATAGTGCACGAAAAACCGTGGTAAAGAAGCTTAAAAGTTCTGGTATCCCGAAGTGTGAAATAAAGAATATCACAGGCCACGCATCTGCCAACGGGCTTGACGATTACGACTCAGGAGACGAACGTGAGCAGCAGATCATTTCACGAGCCATTGACAACACCGTTCCTGTTCTTTAAGAGATGCTTTAAGTCAACTTTATCCTGCAAATTCCACTGCATCTTGGTGTGCTCCGGCCATGTTTACAATTTCAGTCACTGCAGCATCACCTTGAACATTGCCGGGAATGATGCCGTTCAGAAGAGCACAAGTGATATAAGGCGAGGATACAAGCATATCTTCATCGCAGAATCAGATTCTGAGTGATCTGAAGGCGTCTTGAATGTTTTAACTTAGTTTAAAAAAGCACTAACTTTATATTCTCAAAGTTGAAAGTTTGTTAGCAGGCCTGGTTGTCAATGTCCTGGTATCTTTGTGCAAAGAGCGCATACAGAAATTCAGTAATTTTCCCTCTATTTCATTAACAAGTAATTGCGATTAGTCCTCGTAAAATTAAGGATTAATATCACTTGTGTTTTCAGAAGTAGCTGAAATTGCCCTCGCTGCTGCATGACTTGGGCAATTTCAGCAACTTCTGAAAACACGCGTGATATTAATCCTTAATTTTACTCCGCCCCATGCGATTACCTATACAAATTTATATGTTAAGTGAAACAGAGAGACATACCAGATATACAAGAAAGGGCCACTGACGCAAATAACTAGCCAATTCTTTTCCGGTCAATTCTGAAAATTCCTGTCAGATAAGAACAAACTCAAATATGATTTGAAGGATAGTGGTGGACTAAGTCATGTCAAAAAACGGTTGATTGGTAGGGGGTGGGGCAGAGATGGAGGATCCCTTCCTTACTCTAAATAAGAGCAGAGGTGGGTGGGAGAGCTGAAAAAATTTCAAGTGAGTGCTTTGGAGCTTAAAGTGCATATGACATGAAAAATAACTTCTGCTTACTTGAAAGGCCTTTTAAAATACAGAAGAATGGCGTTTTTCTTTTTGAAATATCTTTTTTTGTTTTAGAGATATTGACGTTTTTTATTATGCAAATCAGATCATTGATGACGTCATATTGTTTGCAACTAAAAACTGGTAAAATACTGAATAAACGATATCTCAGGAAATATTGAAGCAGTGTTCTTGAAACTTGGCACCAGAAATGTGTATCACAAAAGAAACAAAATGACATCCTTAATGCTGTTGCCATAGCAACTCTTTTGGCTCCAGTCTTTTTCTGTCAGAAAACCAAATATCCCCATTTGCAACCTCTAAAGTGAGACAAAGGGTCCTAATTGGAACAGACATAGTTCCCATATTGTCTTAACTCCCATCATTAGATCGGGTGGGGTAGATGGTTCTTGGTTTAAGACAAAAACTGGGAATTCAGTTTTTATTAAGACAGCACCAGCGGCAAACTTGTTGTCATGGCAACAGCACTAAGGGTGTCATTTTTTTCAGCTGTTGTGATAACTTGTAGGATGTGGCAGATACAACTGGTTTACAGGTCACTGTAGCACAATCTCGTAGCACAAAGCGTCCGGTTTCCTTGAAGCAAAGGGACTCGAAAACTCAAAGCACTGTTGCTGCAATTCGTGCAGCAGCACTACGGATAATATTTTCAACAACCGCTTTCTCTTATTTTCATGTCTTTTTTTACTTTATGGGTGAAGATATTGTTTAATTGAGGGCTGGCCGTTTGACCAAGTGTCCCAATCATTTTGCAATTTAAGAATTCGCACTCATTTAGCTGCCTACATAAAATATCATGAAAATATCCAATTAAATAGACTGAAAAGCCCCAGGATCGACTCTCCACCTCTTCATGTCTAAGGTTACTGTTATTATCTGCTTAACAGCTCTGAGACGTTTTTTGGGGGGCTTTGAAAAGTATTCTCTTCTCCCATAATCACTCTAAATTTTCAGCGCAGCATGAGAGTAATACAACCAGTGACGTCACTAGGCTGTTTTGGCTGCACCAAGATGGCAGCCAATTTTAGGCTTAACCAGCCAACTTCGAACGGCCGAAAAAGCAGTTTTCGCTTACCGCATGCGAAAAAAAAGTCTTCATTGTTTCCAAGTAAGGTTGAAACTTTATTACTGAGCAAAAATCTCACATAAGAAAATTTCGTGTCAGTAGTACTTTAAGCGACACAGTTGTTAATTGAAGTTAATAATCTTGAATATTCATGCATCTTTAAAACAATCCTTCAAATGCTAACTAACTAAATACATTTTACTATACCTTGGTTGAGAATGTTATGAGCAAGAAAGCACCAACTATTGCAAGAGTGACTCCTGTAAAAGGCAAAAAGAATTTTATTTTAGACACTACACTGCAAACAAGACCCCAAGGGAACATTCCTGGACCTGACAACAATCACATGTTGTGCCAAAAATACTACTGACATGTTGTTAAATATCATTGTACATGTAATAACAGACGATACACTTGGCAAAAACCTACCAGGGCTGTCATTAAGTTTTGAGTCACCTGTACCCTTGTTCTCCACACCTGTAGCAAACTTGTTACTTTGTGGGTGAATTTTTTCAGCAACAGGTAATTTCACCTGTAGCATCAAAGGAAATCAAGCATACTCAACCGTAATGACAGGTGTTACAGGCTACAGCCCTTAATGACAGCCCTGCCTCCAGTTTGTAAATGCCTGTTATAATTATAATAAAAATTGTGGTTATTTTCATTAATAGAAATGACATAGTTTAAATATATAATTTATTAAAATATCTCAACTTTCTATCATGCTTTCTTGACAGAGTAAGTCATATTGGCTACTGCAATGTACTCTATATTAGCAGCACACATTAAACACTCTTTGTTTGCACATGTACACTGTACACAGTGTATTGTCTGCTTGTGATTTACTTCTCATGAAATTCTTGTGTTTGGATTACCCTCATTGGCTTGTGAACCACAGACTGAAATGAATGATGGTCCACATTTACTTAAGTTGGTGGCAAAATTACAATTAACACATACAGTTATTACATAAGCCATTTATGTGTTCTTTTGTTTGCCTTCAAATTACCCCTTCTTGCCTCGTTCTTAAACTCGAAATTCAAAAGAATATTTTCCCTTGAATGAGGCAACAAGGGCTAATCTGCAAGCAAACAAAAGAACACTAAAATGGCGGCGATTTTGGAATAAAGTGTATAATTACCAAAAACATCTTGGTATCGTACTCTTTCTCTCAAGAATACAACAGCAATGATGGCATTAGCTGCAACACAAGAGCAATAAATGTACCATGACACTGAACAGTAGAACAAGCTGAAAGTCTACATGTTATTGAAATATAACTGACTAAAAATATCAAGAGCTATGTGCATGTTTTCAACAATCACTACCCTGTATCATTATATCTTTTTTCCTTTACTGCCATGTAATGTGGCTAAATATCATTTAGGCAAGGTTAAACTCGAGCTAATGCAGCCAGCTAGCGTGCCCATCCAGCTAATATCATTTAGGCAAGTTAAATATGAGCTTATGCAACCAGCGGTTTCCGCGTTTGGGAGTACGTGACCTGTGGGGTGGCCTTCAGGGGTTTTGCAGGGGTTTATGGTTTACTGCATAATATTGTTGTAGTGTATTCTGCTGATTGTTGTGGATCAGTTGGACTGCTTTGCTCGCGAATCATTGCGGATTCTTGCACCCTCTCCTCCCTCCCGTTTTGTTCTTGGTCAGGGTAAGTATTCTCCAGGTAAGTAGATTCCACTGAATTTCTTTCAGTGTGACGGTGCCTGTTAGCGGACGCTCATTGGGTGGTTCCTGCTTTCCAGGGTTACCATGGATACCTCCTAGCGGCTTATGGCTTTGGCACCCCGCTAACCTTTAAGGCACCAGTTCCCAAGCTCATCTATTTGTGATGAGTTTAATTGTAATTAATCTATTTATTCTCACAAGAACAAAGAAACTCAAAATAAGGAAAATTCAGTTATTTTCAAAAAAATCACCTTGTTTCAGAATATTGAAAATACAATACAGTAACTACATACAATACAACACAAACTTTATTTCAAGAGGATCATGCTAAATACATGTTAGTAGTACATAGCTCTAATTAACCTGCGGTCCTCAAATAATAAATGTCTCAAAAAATAACAAATGTCACCATATTTCCTTCCTTGTTCGTTCAATTATGAGTTACCTTACCCTTAACTAGCACTGGATGACTTCATGCCATGAAAATTACACAAATAAACAGCATACACTGCTTGTTATATTGTACAATCACCTAATTGTGACTGACCATGAAATCCACTATAAATAAAACTCATATTGAATTTTTTATTTGTTTGTTAATGTCTCGCACAAAACTTTGTTTATGAAATAAATAACATACCTATAACAGTGGTGGTTCCTAGAGGGGCAACAAGCGATGCTGGAGAAAACCCATAGGCAGAAAAGTTCCCTATTTCTCCAAGAACCATTAATATCAGGCCAACCCTAAAAACACACAAAATATAAACAAATTGTATTATAAACATGCAGACTAAAGCCCTGCTGTGAATCTACAGTATCTGCATGTATTTCTACTGTATAGTTGAACCTTCCCTTAAGACACCAGCTCCCTGACCGTAAAGCCACTTCTTGTAAGTGACATGTGCCAATTCTCTCTCAGGAATAAAGAATGAATCTCCTGGCCAGTCTCCAGTATGCAGTTCAATTCTTGTCAAAGGAAAAGGGGAGTCTGGGACCAATAACTTACTAGACCAATAAATATGGGGAGATTTGCAATGATTATTTGCATGGCCTACTGTAGCCTAAAATCAGCCATTTTGTTTTTAATTGAGGAAAGGGAGCCTTTTCTGTGTCTGAATATAGAGAGGGAGGGTGTATGATTGCAGGTTAGGCCTAGTGGAGATGAAGGTGGACTAGTAAGTCAGACATCTGGATGTAGTGTTGGCCTACATGTAGTAAGGTATATCATAGGGGTTGATATGGGATCCTGGTGGGGATAGGGAGTGACTGAGAGGGGTAGGAAAGGATAGGGTAACGGACTGACAGGGGGTGGGTGGTATGCATATTATTCTTTTTAAGAACCCCCCAAAAAGTAAAAAAATAATGATAGTAAACCTGGTTTAAAAAATATTAAAGCAGGCTGAGGTAAAAATTATACCACAACATATATATATAAATGTACATGTATACACAGAATCATTGGCCTTTCTGTTGACGCACAAATATTTATTGAATCTCTAATTTAGTCATACAAGATACATGGAGTGCACATTACACCAAGAATAAAACACAATACTGGTAGTTATACCAGGCTATGTTCCAGGTGAAACCTTAACTAAAGGCTTTTTAAGTCAAAAACCCCAACTTTGTTTGATTAAACCCTTGAAATGTCAGATGTTTACAAGTCTACAAGTAAAAAAGTAATTCCAAGTTGACAATAAATGAGGTACTAAATACTAAAACACTGTATTCTTTCAACCTCGAACATTAATATTTAAGAGTGCCTGCCTGTAAAAATCAGACAAATTCTTAATTTCGCGGCAAGGGTCGAAAATTCGATTTCGCTCATATTCTTATGGTAGATAGGCTAGGGCATGACAAAAACTACTGGATAGTTTTTTTGGCAAAATATCCTTTTATTTCAAAGAAATATGCAAATTACCAAATTCCGTTAAAATCGTCGTTTGACGCACCATTTTATTAAGCAAGTTTGAGTATGGTTAGCCAAATGTTGCAAAATTCAACAACTTGGACCTTCATATTCAACAACTTATATTTATGTTCAACAACATATATTTATATTCAACATTTTATATTTATATTCAACGATACGCATTTTCTTTCAACTTCAACCCAAATTATTTTCATTCAACAAAAATATTTGTTCAACTTCAACCAAAAATAATATCATTCAACAAAAATATTTGTTCAACTTCAACCAAAAATAATTTCATTCAACAACAATATTTGTTCAACTTCAACCACAATTATTTTTATTCAACAATAAAGTTCCCGGACATTCAAAATAGTCATTCAACAAAATTCCCCGTCCCACCCCCTGAACTACCCCGAACGCTGTCACAAATCCCTAGTGTTTTGGGTACCCAAAACACTGAAAGCGTAAAACTGATGCAAGTGAAATCATCCACAATTCTGCTCAAAACCCATTTATCTTCTTACGAAGCTTTGTCTCAATAAATTAAAGCGTTCTTTAGCTTGATATAAACACAATACATCTCTGAAAATAGTCGCAATTCATAACAGACTGTCTGATCCGAGTCCGCAGTTATAACGACATATAAAACCGAATTCACGCGCCAAAGATCCTTGTATGAACATGCGCTTGGTGCCTATTGATAACCCTTGAAATGCACGTTATTCAAAACGAGAAAGGCGCTTTCTAAACCTCCGATAGTGCGGCGATTAAAATCAATATGCGAACGAACGGCCGTCACGCAATATGCAGGTCTCAAGCTGTGACCGACCTCTGTATGTGTTGCCTGTCGGAAATAAACTCTGGCTTAGACTTGTTTGTCGCTCTTTCCTGAATTCGGTTTTATATGTCGTTATAACTGCGGACTCGGATCAGACAGTCTGTTATGAATTACGACTATTTTCAGAGACGTATTGTGTTTATATCAAGCTAAAGAACGCTTTAATTTATTGAGACAAAGCTTCGTAAGAAGATAAATGGGTTTTGAGCAGAATTGTGGATGATTTCACTTGCATCAGTTTTACGCTTTCAGTGTTTTGGGTACCCAAAACACTAGGGATTTGTGACAGCGTTCGGGGTAGTTCAGGGGGTGGGACGGGGAATTTTGTTGAATGACTATTTTGAATGTCCGGGAACTTTATTGTTGAATAAAAATAATTGTGGTTGAAGTTGAACAAATATTGTTGTTGAATGAAATTATTTTTGGTTGAAGTTGAACAAATATTTTTGTTGAATGAAAATAATCTGGGTTGAAGTTGAACAAATATTGTTGTTGAATGAAATTATTTTCGGTTGAAGTTGAACAAATATTTTTGTTGAATGAAATTATTTTTGGTTGAAGTTGAACAAATATTTTTGTTGAATGATATTATTTTTGGTTGAAGTTGAACAAATATTTTTGTTGAATGAAAATAATTTGGGTTGAAGTTGAAAGAAAATGCGTATCGTTGAATATAAATATAAAATGTTGAATATAAATATATGTTGTTGAACATAAATATAAGTTGTTGAATATGAAGGTCCAAGTTGTTGAATTTTGCAACATTTGGCTAACCATATTTGAGAGCCTCGCATGCAAAGCCACATCATTCTTCCGTCTTTAAAACACTCAAATATTTTTGTGCAATGTTTAAATGTGTACTGGGTTGATTTTAGGGAAAGTTGCGTTGTCGTTTTGGGTGCAAAATAATTAAATTTCGAAGACATGTATTTCATTCACTTAAAAGTACTTCATGAATATAATTAATTTTCACCATGTGCGAAACCTTCAAATGGATCAAGCTTCTGGTGGTTGAATCGCAGAAGGATGGTCTACAGATTCCTGTAAAAACTTCTTTGGGCAAATGATTGTGAGCGATGCAAGAGCTTTTCAAAGTACGTCAAAAATGCAAACATTTGACCATCCGTCGTCAAATTTCAATTTACGGGTTAGACATATATTTTAGCATGCGCCACATGACTTGACCTATGTTAAGTTGAAATAGACACAGAGCTGATAATTTCAAAATGTTCTAACCTCATTTGCTGTAAAAGGCAGGTCCAAAGCCGATTTGATGTGTTTCTGTCACCATTCGTCGCACATAAAGCAGAAGTTTGCTTTTGTTTACATAACGTCCGATGTACATCACCAACTGTCAACTTATTTAAAGGTCGAATACCATGAATCTGTGACCCTCTTTCGACACATATGATCACCACTGCATCTAAGTCAAAAACGGCTAAGTCATTTGTAGATAGTTGCTTGCTTTGCACTACACCAAACTATTACGTTTGATCATCATGGTTTGATGGCTTGAATCCTTACTTGCAGCGGTTCCTTGTTCGTCACGCAATGCTGTCATCCCATTTTAGGGGGTAGGGGTAGGACAATTTCTATCCTAATACGTAAGGCTCTGTAAGGCTTGGAATCACTGGGAGCATACAATCGTGTTGAGTAGGAAGAGATTGAAATAAGAAATGAAAAGAATGAATAGTTTACCATTGCCCCTGTTGTTATCTTTTACTTGACCACCACTACCTACATGCCCTGCGTAATACTGTAACGCTAAACTCATACCTAGGTCTTTTCGCGCTATGCAATTATTTTTGTTTATACATGTAATACAGTGGGCTACCCCCAGGGAAATGGGTGGTGACCGCTTAATGGGGCTAGCCGCTCAAATAGAGTTTGGTGTACCTTGAATATTTAACTTTTCACCATCTTTCTGCGCTTATGAACATCACTGCATCTAAGTCTAAAATGGCTGAGTCATTTGTAGATAGTTGCTTGCTTTATGCTTCGCCAAAATATTGCGTTTGATCGATTGCTGACCATTGTTGATAAGCATGTCGGCGCAGCACAATCTTACAGCCGTTATTTGTTCGTCACACAATGCTGTCACGGCATACGCTGCACATTATAATCTATTTTGTATAGAGTGCTCTCAGGATAAGTGAAACAATTTAATCATTGTTCATCTGTTTGTTCATATATATAATAATATGTGTATATTTATATAATCGTGTTCTATAGAGTACGTGGCGTCGGTCCAAATCACGTTTGTTGTACGTTCTGACGTTTCAGACAACAGCTGATAAAGCTAGTGCCTGTACTCACTAGAATTTAAAGAAAATCGCCATAAACAAATTATAGATCAATGAAGCAAGAACTACCTGAAAATAAAAATAGGAAATCACAACATGTCTAATTCGTGAGAAAAACAGACTAAATTTAATTAGTAATTACGTGAGTAAATAACCCTGGCCATGCCATTTTACTTGGCGTATTTTGTTTGCTTGGTAGTGAGGCATTGGTATGTAACAGAAAATAGTGGACTGTTGTCAATACAGTCCAAAATTATCATCAGTAAAATATTGTAAATAAAACACCTATTGACCGGTTACCTCCGCGGCCACCATTTGGTCATTCCGATAAGGGTTTCATTATTGTCTTTACCCCTATTAAGCGGTCACCCAAAATTTAAGAACTTTGTTTTGGAAAGGGCAATGGCAGATAAGAGTCTGAAACTGAAGTGCATGACGAGTGATAATTCAAACACACGTCTATCATGATTGTCTTGAATTGACTCCATGTTCGCCAAGAAATTTATAGCCCGACAGTGAAAAATTAAATATTCAAGGTACACCAACCTCTATTTGAGCGGCTAGCCCCATTAAGCGGTCACCACCCATTTCCCCGCGGGTAGCCCACTGTGTTACATGTATAAACCAAAAGTAATTGCATAGCGCGAAAAGACCTAGGTATGAGTTTAGCGTTACAGTATTACGCAGGGCATGTAGGTAGTGGTGGTCAAGTAAAAGATAACAACAGGGGCAATGGTAAACTATTCATTCTTTTCATTTCTTAATTCAATCTCTTCCTACTCAACACGATTGTATGCTCCCAGTGATTCCAAGCCTTACAGAGCCTTACGTACTAGGATAGAAATTGTCCTACCCCTACCCCCTAAAATGGGATGACAGCATTGCGTGACGAACAAGGAACCGCTGCAAGCAAGGATTCAAGCCATCAAACCATGATGATCAAACGTAATAGTTTGGTGTAGTGCAAAGCAAGCAACTATCTACAAATGACTTAGCCGTTTTTGACTTAGATGCAGTGGTGATCATATGTGTCGAAAGAGGGTCACAGATTCATGGTACTTGACCGTTAAATAAGTTGACAGTTGGCGATGTACATCGGACGTTATGTAAACAAAAGCAAACTTCTGCTTTATGTGCGACGAATGGTGACAGAAACACATCAAATCGGCTTTGGACCTGCCTTTTACAGCAAATGAGGTTAGAACATTTCGAAATTATCAGCTCTGTGTCTATTTCAACTTAACATAGGTCAAGTCATGTGGCCCATGCTAAAATATACGTCTAACCCGTAAATTGAAATTTGATGACAGATGGTCAAATGTTTGCATTTTTGACATGCTTTGAAAAGCTCTCGCGTCGCTCACAATCATTTGCCCAAAGAAGTTTTTACAGGAATCTGTAGACCATCCTTCTGCGATTCAACCACCAGAAGCTTGATCCATTTGAAGGTTTCGCACATGGTGAAAATTAATTATATTCATGAAGTACTTTTAAGTGAATGAAATACATGTCTTCGAAATTTAATTATTTTGCACCCAAAACGACAACGCAACTTTCCCTAAAATCAACCCAGTACACATTTAAACATTGCACAAAAATATTTGAGTGTTTTAAAGACGGAAGAATGATGTGGCTTTGCATGCGAGGCTCTCAAACTTGCTTAATAAAATGGTGCGTCAAATGACGATTTTAACGGAATTTGGTAATTTGCATATTTCTTTGAAATAAAAGGATATTTTGCCAGAAAAGCTATCCAGTAGTTTTTGTCATACCCTAGCCTATCTACCATAAGAATATGAGCGAAATCGAATTTTCGACCGTTGCCGAGTTATAATTTTCCATTTTTATGGACAGGGACTCTTAAAAATTATAAATAATATGAAGACCAAGAAAAAACATACCACCATATTTTACTCTTTAAATAATGAGTTTCACTTTTCTCTTCTGCTTGGCGTAGATGGGAATATTTCTATAATAAAATGAAGGAGAATACGCAGTCAAACTTTAACATTCTTCTACCGCCAGGCATGAAGAATTCATGTAGGGAAGTATTTTTACAATTATTATAAAAATAATCTTACTGACTAATGATATTCTGCATAATGTGAATTATTAATGGGTGCATTCATCCAGTAACTGTAAGGGTTTCATAATTCAAAACTGCTATTAAAACAATCATGCAAAACTAAATAAATGAAAAATCTTGCTCAAACAGAATAAAACCACTCATTTTCACTTTTTTTATTGAATGAGATACTGTGGCTATATTTTTGCATCCATTTGACAGCAGACATACACTGTACATGAAGAGAAAATGCATCAAGAATCTCTCTTTAAACAAAAAATAGATAAAAATATTAATAAACGTATCTTCTGCCCAAATTTCACTTCTGTCCATTTCCATTCCTTTAAAGACACTGATGATACAATACATGTGTATTGAAGTTCATATAAAATAACCCATAGTTTCTTAAAAGGAAGGAAAATTTATATCAGAAACTGCTTACAGTACATCAGGCATTGAAAGTCAGTTAACTGAAAGGTTCAGAAGAAACGTTTCCATGCAATTTTTATATTTATAAAAACTCACATCTCAAAATTACACATGAAAGGACATAAAAACTCCATAAATTTTGCACAGAATAAGCTTAAAATCAAGTTACACATAAAAATACTTGAAAATACTTGAAACACACGTATCAACGAAAAATTGCAAATTAAAATAGCACAGACTACTTTTCAATTTGCTTGAACTGCAGAGAGAAGACAAGATATAATAATGGAAGAGAGATTTAAATAATTGATGACTCAAAACCTCAAAGACTACTCAAAACATAAACATTCACAAGTAACCTGTATATTCATTGAGATGCTGATAAGAAGATTTCCAACAATTGCCAGTGCAGCTCCAATGAAAATGTTCTGTGGAAATAATGTTATCACATTGTTATTACAATGCAAAATTACATTTAAATAATTATTTACTTTCAAAACAATATTCTATGGCTAAATTCATACTCTATCTGATCAACAACATGCAAAAAGTTCAGATGAGAACTGACTGAAAATTACCTACCTAATGGAAAAAAAGATAAAAAAAACCTTCCTAATAATTTGATGGAAAATACTTCCTTGATGAAGAGCAAAATAGATTAAATCAAATTGTACATTAAAAAATCCAATTTTTCAATTATACAAGAAATGTGATGACTGGTCTGTTACGTACTTCCAGTATAAAACTTTGCCTTCTGAAAATGTTTGAAAAGGTGAAAATTAAATTTGAAAACTCTACGGACAACAAAGCTCTTTAGTTAATGATAACATCTTTTGAAACTTGTTTGTGGAAGAAATAAAGGGTTACAAAATTAAACCAAAAATACACTAGGAAAACCCTTTTTTGCCTATAATTCGAATTTCTATTAAAATTTTTCCACTGGAAATAGGACAAATC
Source organism: Orbicella franksi (assembly GCF_964199315.1). Classification (NCBI taxonomy): domain Eukaryota; kingdom Metazoa; phylum Cnidaria; class Anthozoa; order Scleractinia; family Merulinidae; genus Orbicella; species Orbicella franksi. Next base: position 13,666,256 of record NC_138158.1, read on the forward strand.
ATTTTTAATGGCTCTGAAAACTTAAAACAAATAGAATAAAGCAGAATATAGAATTTCATTTCCTTGAAATATTAGACAGGTGAATTGGTTTCTTGAAACAAAAACAATCCAGTTTTCTTTCCATAGCGGCAAGAGTTTACAGTTAAAAAAAGAGTTATTGTTTCAATTGAAGAGAGCACAGTGATAGATAAAGAAAACTCAACGCGGATAACACTGCAAAAATAATAATATTGTAATACTAGTAGTATGAATTCCCTTGGCGCGGGAAATATGGTGTCAAAATTTGTCAAGCATGTAAAACGCGTCAAAGCTGTTGCCGAGTCCTGACCGACGCGGGACTAGAGTTGTGTATTTCACTTAAATTTCATAATATAGATATATCCCTGGCTTTGACAATATATTCTTATTTAAAACACTGGTTACGCGTGTTCAATCAAGTCTAGTGCATTAGGAAATAATAAAAGAACCGAAGCGATAAAACTTGAATTCCACCCTTCGATCGCAAAGATATTCGATCGATGAAATTTACAACGGTTGTGCATGATCTCAAGACTTTTACCGAGCAGATTAGCGATCGAAGCTTCGTATTCGAATCTCTTGAGAATAGAAGAACAACTAATCAAAGTGAATCTGTTCGTGATAGTTTTGCTTTCCATCGCTTGTAAAAATAAAAAGTTGAGTTTGAAGGCCGCCACAAAATTACGATGAGCGTTCCATTGAAAACAATAGCACTGTAACCCTAAAGCTCAGTGTTAACAGTTTAGAAAGAAATTGTCAAAATAGGTTTATAAATTGTAAATTAAGCTTATTCGATCAGAGATCTAGATGACATAAACTTTTAACACACCTTTGACGAGAGCCCTTCGGTGCCCATATTTTGTACACCATCCATATTTAGCCAAACTCAACATTGGCGGCTTACAACTCAGCAATTTCGATGAACAGAGGAGATTCGTAGCACATTTTGTGCCTGCGTCAAGGTACAACCTGTCGTCTTTGGAAGGACCAGAGAGCGAAGCGATTCCCGTTCAAAACGAGAGCAAACCACTTGAACCGTGGCTTTCAAAAGATACGGCATAAATTAGCGCGAAGATTACATTCGCTCTCAGTCTCCAGAGAAATCATCGGTACTTCCTTTTTGCCAGGCTGCCAAGCTTATCCCCCCTACCCACTCGGGTTAAGAAATTTATTTTTTGATGACGAGAACATTTAAGGTACAGTTTTAACGCGAAGACCAATGACCGATTGAGAAATTTTTAAATTTTTAAATTAATTCTGCAAAAATTGAATACAGTTGTCATTCTTCAAAACAAAAACTAAAAATAGTTTGATCTTAGAATGGATTTTGATTTGATAAATCTTTGAAACAAATTGGGTGTACAAAAATACTTAAAAGTAATCTTAAGCGATAATACTTTGAGTTAAATATGCTCGTCTTGGCTGACAAGGCCTGACAATGCCGTTCGATCATTTATCCGGCTGGCTAGGGCTTGAACCTTCTCCCGTGTTACCCCTCCCTGGTCACAAATAACCATCGTTTCTAAGAAATTATTACCCAGAGTTCATAGCAAGCTTTTTCCGCCATCTTAGAAGCATCGGGGGAGGATCGGTTTTCGTTTTGGAAAATGCCGTAGAAAAAGTACTTTGTGGAGGAATTTAATCAATATTGCCCTTTGTGTGGCTTTGAAGAGGACTATCATCCATAATGTTTGAAAAGAATCTTACGGATCTTGTCCGTGGCATCAGGAACAACAAAAGCAATGAGGTACATAGAACTAGGTTATACGATTTCCCCTCATCACATGAGCATATTTGTTACGGTCAATTATATGGACGACGTGGCATAGACAAACATATCATTCAGTTTATTTTGATCTCTGTTATGTGAAAATGTGTGCTTAACCCGTACATTAAAAAGCTCGGTTATGTATTTTTGATGCTTATTATTTAGATTTTTTTGTTGATAAATGAAATGAATTGAAATGCTTGTCTATTTGTTCGCTGTAAAATTGACCTGGTAAATGGGTTATTACGTTTCCTTGGAACTAAACAAGATTTATTATAATTGTTAGCCATGTGTGAGTTTTAAATAGAGTATTAAGTTGTTGCAAACTTGTTTCAACTAAATCAAACTTCACTTTTGAATCATTACACTAAATTGAAACTAATAATTCCTGTTGTATTACATGACAGGCTAAATACATTGCAACCTGTCTAGATGAAATAAAACAGGAGCTTAGACAGGAAAATGCTGCTGTAAAGGCCAATGCAGTCTCCAAACTCACTTATGTAAGTATATTTACCCTTAAATGTATGGCTTCAAATGCTAATAATTTCCCTAGTAATGAATGTTTCTTTGAGTGTTATGTAGGCTCTTAATTTAAAAGCACCAAAGTTGATGATATCCCTTTATTAACCAAAAACTAGAGCTATTAGTTTCTTAAGAAACTGCAATCCTGCATCACCCAGCAAGTGAAACATTTACAGCTGATCTGCTCTATTAGAGGGCTAACACTTATGAAATTTCAATGCACTGTCTTCTCATGCCTGTCCACTGAACTACAACATTTAATAGAACAGTTATCTAAAACTATTCTAGTGGAAAGTTCAAAATTTTTTTGCATTTACTCACTGGCCCTTTTAGGCTCTTTCGTCATCATAATCAGTTCTCATCGCGCCATCGGACACATAAGGCCTTTAGGCTCTTTAAGGCCCTTTAAAGGGATACAAGATTAAACAAGAAAACGGGACAGAACCAGCTGCTAGTTTAAGTTTAATCCCTTTCATTCTTATTATGACCTATTACAGGAGGCTCAATATTATACCCTGATTTATTAAAACACCACTATGCCGGACTGATACCGCTATACTGTACTGATATGTTTGTTTTTTTTGAATCATTGTATAAACCACTAGCTTCAAATGCTGGGCTATGACATCAGCTGGGCTGCATTCAACATCATAGAAGTCATGAGCTCTTCAAAGTTTACATTCAAGGTAACAAATTAAATTTGACATCCCATTTAATATTAGTATGGGAATTAAATTGTAATTCCACATGTACATGTATGTATGCACAGTTGAAAAGCCTCTGTACATCAACAGGTGACATATTCCCTAACTATAACTAGGAAATTTCTATGGAGCTATGGTGTTCTGGCTGTTAGTATATAAGGCTTCAAAGTTTGAACCTAATCTTACATTGTTGTTATGTCATGTTTTATGGCAAGAAACTTCTCAGGTATTTGTATATGCATTTACATTTGCCCTATCAGTTCAGACACCTTACCATTTGGCGAGTTGTTCAGCTGGGTTTAATATCCACAGCCATGCACTCTGCAGTCTGGTACCTTATCAACTACACTACTGTGGTGTAACCAGGTAGTCGTGATCAGGCAAACATGCCGTACAGTTTCAGGATATCACTGATAATTATATGAATGTGTACTTTACCCACCAATTCCTGAAGAAGAGAGGAACAGGAGCAGTGGATTATCAAAAACTTGCCTGTTCTCACATAACTGAAATATACACATGTAACATAGGATCTATAATTTTATAGAACTTTGTTTATTATTCCTGGATGGTTATCAATGCTTGATATTTGCAAGTCACATTGTCCGTTGTTGTCTTTTAAACAGAGAATTGGTTATCTGGCAGCATCACAATCATTTCATGAAGATTTGGATATTCTCATGTTGACAACAAATATGATTAGAAAGGTGTGTAATAATTCTTTATCGAACATTGTGTCATTATTCGCGTGTACATTTATTTACTGTTGGGTCACCACTGACTGTCCATGTTGTATATTGGACAAATGATAATAAAATTAATTTTTGTTATTATTGTTCCTCAGGACCTGTGTAGCATGAACATGTATGATGCTGGTGTTTCATTATCAGGGTTTGCTTGCTTTGTTACTCCAGATTTGGCAAGGGATTTAGCTAATGATGTTATGTCATTGGTGAGTGTCACAATGATGCAATTATACATGAAGTGGGATCCCCGTGACTTTGAAATCAATTGCTACCTAAAGTGATCTGATATGACCTTTTTTATCTAAAATAAATTAATTATAGGCTTCATAAAAACTACCTTTAGTTTATTTTTTAAAATTGTTTTAATTGTTTCAAAACAAGAAGATCTTTCAGATCTTATAACCGCACTTTTAAAATTAAACTGTTTTCTTAACACTACAGTTGCAATGCAGTGCACATTCCAAAGCAGTCCTTGATGATTCATTGACTACCATAGACACCACATCACTTGATCAACACAAACTGTATCATTGCACCATCAGTCGTAGCCGTTATGAAATCTCTGATGACGTAATGACTTCCAGCACATGTCATAATATGGGATCTTGAGTGACTGGAAGAAAAAAAAAAAGGAAAAAGAAATCGGTTTGAACCTCTTTCCAGCAAATGTGGCACACTGGAAGCTGAGAAAATTACCCTATTTCCGGCCATCATTTTTCAGCTCTTTTCGTCATATCCCCCCTTGGGAGGGTTTTGTAAAGTTAGCGAATTAGTATGCAAGCCACTGTAATAGTGATTGCCGTCGGCGAAATGTTTATTTGCTCAAAAATTGCGGCCAAATCTTTTGGAGATGGATGTCAGGACATTTGTAATGATACAGAAAGTAATTTGGGACCAGTTGTTGGCTTGTAAGGCTGAGATTATCCAGAAGTAAGCTTTTTTTAACTTGAACCTAACGAAGGCCATGCAGTGAACAAATTGAATATATTATCAGCTCTTCTCACTGTGTCGTTCTGTTTTTTGTTTCGTTCTCTTTTGGAGCCCATCAAGGTCATTTTTATGTCTAAATAACCTGAGAAAGTTCAAAAAAGATGTTCATCTTCAATTTTCAGCTCTCAGGCAATAATCCTGGATTTTTTTGACCGAAACGTTGGTTTGTGTTCTGTTCATGTGTTTCGGTGGGTATGGGCGACCGTCGCTTCCTTTGTTGACTCAAGCAATGAAGCGAGGTGACAAACAAAGTATAATTATATTTGGTTCTGTCGACTGTTCACAGTCCCCTATTTTTCCATGAGATCGTAAATGTCGATCGTCGAGTTCGATAAGCCGCCATCTTGGTCTCTTGATGCGAGCAAAACTGGGGAGAGTACAAAATGCCCGTGGTTAGTGGCGGTAGGGTTAATAGTGTGGGGGTGATGATGCGGAAAAAACAGGGAGACTGTAACAGCTTCCCTCTGTCTCGTGTTCGCTGTGTTAGTTGCTCCAGCAACGGCAACACCTGATTGGTCAAAGGGACAATAGAGTTCATTAGAGCGTAGCAGAGTGTTGACAACTTGAGTGACAGAAAGTGACATACATAACTTCACAACTCAGGCCAAAATGCCTTTGATTTCAAGAGAATTTTCTGGAGAATGTTTTGATTTTGATCGTCTGTCTGCTTCTTGTCTTGGAGGATTGGTGTTAAGGCGTGAGCAAAAGGAGTCTGTTTCTCGTTTACCCGAAGGAAAAGATGTTTTGGCGGTTCTTCCAACTGGTTTTGGCAAGAGTTTAATATATCAAAGTTTCGTTTTGGCGAAGGAAATGGCTAAAAGCTCCATTGGTTGTTCTTATTTCCGACTGAAATTTTACAATTAATGCCACAAAGACGGCACGCATCTGAATAATTGGAATTCTCCGCGGGCTTTGCCGCTTTTTTTGGAGTCAGAGAAGAGTTCTTCCATCCTGCGTTCATTCGACTCAACTTGGTAAACCTTCAAAATGTTTCGAAATTCACAACACAGTATAGTAACATGTATTCATATCATCATCCTTGATTTGACAGGTTTTTTCTCAGGGGAGGAGATTATTAATTGATTTGATTAACAGAGGCACCAAACTGGCGGCAGCACCCCTTGAACACGAGACAGAGTGAAGCTGTTACAGTCTCCCTATTTTTCTGCCAGCTGTGCCCTCAACCATCCCTACCAACGGGCATTTTGTACTCTCTCCAGTATCGCTTGCATCAAGAGACCAAGATGGCGGCCCGTTGAGCTCACCGATCGACATCTACGATCTCACGGAAAAATAGGGGACTGTGAACAGTCTATTGGTCCTGGTTTTGTTCGGTTTCGTTGAAATTTTAAATATGATAAAGCTAGATTGTTAAGGAATAGATTTTACTACTGCTGATATGAGGTGGCTATTAACGCTAAAGTGATATATTGCTTCGAAGTCAGGGTTTTGAAGAGATTTTTTTGCAAAGCGTGAGTTCGGCGTGACTTTGTAATCTGAGATTTTTGTTGACCCTGAAGAAACAAGGTTTGGCGAGTAAACATTACCGATTGCATAATTCAAAGTTGGCCGAGTGGAGGTCTGCATCTGGTCGCCGACAGAAAAAAAAAAAAAACGCGGGTAGAACATGAACCGCGCTCGGCCCATGGCCGCGTGGTTAATTAGTTTAAAAGGTTTGTCAAAGGAATTTAGATCCACTTTAAATTTGCCCCCACATTGCATTAAACTAATAGAGAAAGTAAAATATAAAACTTTAAGGTAAAAAGCTGTTAAAATTATGAGTCTTAATGTTTTCGATCTGTTTGATCATCATCAGAGTGAAATAATCTGCATACACTCAGTGTTCTTATAGTTCAGGTAAGGCCAGTTATGTAATACTTGTTCCCATGGGGAACAAGGTGAGGTCCAGTGATTGCACTTGTTTGTTTAGTTCTGGACGGAAGCGTGCGATGTAGAACACTTCTTTTATTCTCCTTTTTAACCATGAATGGGCAGTGGTTAAAACTTCCCACGTGAACTTGTGGTTGGGGTGTTTTCTGATGTGCTTGGCCGGCTCCGACTGCTTATTAACATCTGAATGTTCATTAATACGAACCTCAAGGTTGCATGCTGTTTGGCCAGTGTATGTTTGTCCACAAGTACACTTGCCTTTGTAAATAACATGTGACGGGTGTGTGTTTTTGTCTTTTAACTTGAAGATTGATTCCATCTTGCGTGTTTGCTTCATGATAAAGAAGTTGGACCTCCATTTGGTGTACATGTTAAGTTTCTTTAAGAATTTTCTACTTTCTTCTTCATTTGTTCTTTCATCGAACCAGTGGACAGGAATTATTGTTTTTAACAAGAATTCCTGTCCACCGGTTCAATGAAAGACCTAAACTCGGAATCCATCTCTCTTTCTGCAGAACAAATGAAGTAGAAAGTAGAAAATTCTTAAAGAAACTTAGCACATACACCAAATGGAGGTTCAACTTCTTTATCATGTGGCAAACACGCAAGATGGAATCAATCTTCAAGTTAAAAGACAAAAACACACACCCGTCACACGTTATTTACAAAGGCAAGTGTACTTGTGGACAAACATACATTGGCAAAACAGCATGCAACCTCGAGATTCGTATTAATGAACATTCAGATGTTAATAAGCAGTCAGAGCCAGCCAAGCACATCAGAAAACACCCCAACTACAAGTTCAAGTGGGAAGTTTTAACCACTGCCCATTCATGGTTAAAAAGGAGAATAAAAGAAGCATTCTACATCGCACGCTTCCGTCCAGAACTAAACAAACAAGTGCAATCACTGGACCTCACCTTGTTCCCCATGGGAACAGGTATTACATAACTGGCCTTACCTGAACTATAAGAACACTGAGCATATGCAGATTATTTCACTCTGATGATGACCAAACAGATCGAAAACGTTACTTAAGACTCATAATTTTAACAGCTTTTTACCTTAAAGTTTTATATTTTACTTTTATCGGCGAAATGTATATGTAATAGAGAAAGATTAATTATACTTTGTTAATGAGTAAAATATTAATAAGTGATTTCTTTTTCAAATTATAAGCCTTTTTGAAATGCAAATAACTGGACTGTTTATGTTTGTTTTTTGTTTTTTTTTTCAACCTCTCTTTGAATACTTGTTTTATGTTATAAGTATGGTATTTCTAGTCACTGATAAATTTGTTGCGATTCTTGTCACAATGTTGTAATATTATTTCTGACTCACAAGCAGAAAATTGTTTGTGTACTCTGTTCCTCAGGCACCACTGGGAGCCATTTCAAGTCGACTGCAGCAAGCCCAACCTTTATTCTCAAAATACCTCCATTGAACATAGTTTTTACATGGTCTTGAGCAAAAAAGATAGAACTAGTCTACGATGATACAGTTACAATCTCAAAAGAAGTGCTGAAAAAGACTAACAATTCTAAAGGGTGAGAGGGTGGGAAGGACAGACTAAGGCAGACAGCTACAAGAACAACTGACTGCCTTACACATCACATGACCTTAATTAGCACCAGGCCCCAGCAGTGTGTGAAAAACATTTTCCACGAAATATTTTGTTCTACTCAGCCAGTGGAAAATAAAACTTAAAAGAAAGTGTTATTTCATTTTAAAAATAGATTACAAATAGAAAATTTGAATAACAAATGACCAAGGTTGTGACATTTAGTGACTCTGACAAGAGAATGAACGTTGAATGGTGAATTATTTCCTATGAAAAAGTCTTATTATGCTTGCTTTCTTCTTGTTGTTTTTAGTATGAGTTCGATTGAATTTCTAATTGCTAATGATTAACAAAATGGAGTCATTGTTTCCACAAAGTAATCTGCATTTGTTTTGGTTGTGATTTTGTTCTTCAGCTTGTCTCAACCAAACCTTACATCAGAAAAAGAGCAGTGTTGCTTATGTATAAAATATTTCTTAAGGTAAGGACATTTGTTGGTTGTCATCACCAGCACATGTTGTGATCCAGAATCCATAGCATTTACAAATTCCATAGTATTAATACTCCCTGTTGGGAGGTGCAGTGGCCTCACGGTGAGAGTACTGGTCTCCAGATCAAGCGGTCAGGGCTCGAGCCCTGGTTGGGGACATTGCATTGTGTTCTTGGGCAAGACACTTTACTCTTACAGTGCCTTCTTTCACCCAGGTGTCTAAATTGGTACCAGCAAACTTAATGCTGGTAACTAGCATCCCATCCAGGGGGGAGTAGAAATACTCCTAGTCACTTCATGCTTCAGAAACTGGGATAAGCTCTGGCTTGATGGGCCACTTGGCTTGTAAGCAGACTCTACCTAATGCTCCCTAGGTTCTGATCTGTCTTTTTAGGACATGAGCATTTGTCACTCTTATATAAACAGTTTTTTTGTATATCAATTAATGTAGTAATAATTTGTAATATTATTTTGATATCTAGGAATTATCTTTTTTGAACAAATAATTGTTTAAAATCATGAAAACAAAAGCAGTTTCAAGGAGCAGGGTTTCAAATCAAAATAACTTAGTTAGTCTTACATGTGAGAATAATAACTTATATTAAGGTGTAATCAAGTAACACAATATAAGGGTTTATTAAGGGTTTAATTATATGCGGCTGTTATTTGAAGTAACATTAAGTTAAAAATTTGACATTTAAGGCAGTTCATAAGACATAGTTCTATTAACCAAGCGATGCCTTGTAATGTAAAAGAATACTGGCCAAATTATTTTTTACTATTTTTTACAAATACAAGATCAAAAAGTGACCAAAAGTTAATCTGTAGTATTTTTGCACTGTTCTGACCTGGCCTGATGCTTATCTTTTAACTAACCTTTACCATCAGAGATTGGAGTTTGAAATAAATAGGGGTTGATTTTAACCGAAGAGAAGCAAAAATTAGTTCAAAATAGCTGGGAGTGCAAAATTAGAGAGTTTGAAATAGTCAATGGTAAAACCCTGAACAAAGGGCAAATCTAAGGGAAATAGATTTGATTTGGAAATGGTGAGGAGTATGAAATTAACGGAGGACAAATTAGTGGGCTTCAACAGTATTTAGTTATAAGGAAGTGTTTCTAGCATTTAGTAGGCCATGTTTGGAAAACATAGTTATGTGCAAAAAGTTTTTGGTTGCTAGTCAGCAATCTCCTATCATGGCAGGGAGAAATAGTTCTAAGATTTATGCATTTAATAGTACTTAATTAATAATTAGTTTGTGATATGGTGAAATATTGCAGTTCCCTGAAGCACTGAGACCAGCCTTCCCAAGACTGAAGGAAAAACTTGAAGATGGAGAACCAGGTTATAAGATAAAATATACTATGATTACAATTACAATTTTGATCTGATATGACAAGTGTCGACTTGTTCACTTGTCTCAGGACATCATTGTGAAGGGTGGAGAACATTTTGTGTGGAGAAATTTATTGGAGAGCTACGCTTAGGTGTTAATAAAATCAAGAACACAGTATTGTAATGCTACTGGGGGTAAACTCCGTCTGTGTTTACCAGCCACAATGTAGTGAGTAGGAGAGCTATCTCTGCCTAGTTGTTGTGACATCATCCATGATTTCTTTTGTCACTCTAAGGAAAGATGTCATGTTTCTCAGTGCACTTTTCATAACAGCAGGATCAGCTTTCTTTTCTGTGCCTCAAGTAATTGTCTTTGTTTATCATTGATAGGTGTGCAGTCAGCGGCAGTGAATGTGATCTGTGAGCTGGCTCGTAAAAACCCAAAGAACTACTTATCACTGGCACCATTGTTTTTCAAACTAATGACAAGTTCTACAAACAACTGGATGTTAATCAAGATAATTAAGCTCGTAAGTGACAGTCATTGAATGCTAATTATCTAGTCCCAAATAAGTCAAAATTTGGGCCATGGTCAAGAAAAAAGGCCCAAGGAAGAGAATTACTTTGAGCTGGCTAAAAGGCTTTGTACTTACACATTTTGGATTCGAAGAAAAGGGACACTGCCAGTAACTGCAGCTCCAAAATAGTCTTTTAGTTTACATTTATCTCAGGCAATACTGTATACTGTAAGTCTGGAATTAATTTGAACATTTTCAGCTACATGTAGACAATATCATTTAAAATACATGTAGTATGAACCTCACTGTGTAACCTCAAAAGTGCTGTCATTTGTTCCTGTGGATGATGTCCTCTTTCTGGGTCAGCTAATGTAACCAACAGCCAGTGCTTAGCAGTAATGCTGCAGAATCAAAATTGTTCTTACATATACTATTTACACACTGAGAACATTTCCCAGTCATCATTTAGTAATCGAAAATCATTTATAATATATATTTTAGTGTTATAAACAGTACATGTATAAATTATCAATTCTATTTCACAGTTTGGAGCCCTTTGTCCTCTGGAGCCAAGATTAGGAAAGAAATTACTGGAACCTCTGACGAATCTCATCCACAGGTGAAAAATACACACCTGTTACATGAGTCACTTGACTAAACAAGAATACAGCATCACATAATAACTTGGTATTTTTATTCTTGCAGTACTTCAGCCATGTCATTATTATATGAGTGTATCAACACAGTTGTATCAGGTAAAAAGCATTTTATTAATGTATATGTCCTTTCTACTAAGTAGATTATAAAGTTTAATAACTTTATTTCTCAAGTGTTCCTGCTTATTGATTACAAAACTATTGTGCCATTCCAGGAAAACTTCCTCACCCTACCACAGAGGGGTTTTTTTTTGTTTAACACCCTCCCTCCCTCCCCTCCAGATTTTCTGCTTTCCTTTAAATCTTTGGCTGTTCAAACCCTTCTCCCCTTGGTACTTCCAATAACCTCTCTTGGGATGGGTGTAGAATGATTATTTCTTACAACTACACATTAGTAAATATTTGTTTATAAATCCTTTAACTCCCTGCGTGCTCTTGAAAATTGATTCAAGTTCTATTAGTGAGTCAAATAAGCTTTTAAAGTAATCCACAGTTGAAAAATAATTTTCTTGTTGTTCTAGGATTGCCTCAACACAATCCATCAATTCAGGTGGGTTACATTATTTTAATCTTTTCTTCATTTACCCTTTGAGCCCTAAATTTTCCAGGAATTTTAATTTTCACTTTAAACTAATTGACCCCCTATACCCATGTATGATATACCATTTGAAAGCTATTGATCTGTGTATTCCAAAAATCGTATCAACAGCCTCTAAGGAAGTGATAGTTTTGACTAACCATGGTTTGAAAGGAGAGAAGGAAAAAGTTCAAAAAGTCAAAATCTTTATAAATATTAGGTATACCCTAAACTATACCTTATTTTCCAGCTTGCAATGAATAGGTTAATAACAAATGCACTAGGGGCTGCATAATTATTATTGGTGAACTATATCATGTGAAAGGGGGGTCACAATTTTATGCTTTCAACGAGTAGATCTTTACAAGATCATTTTGCTGCAAAAGTTTCATCAAAATCGACCAGATTTGAATCAAACAGTGACATTACAAGCTCATAAGTGCTCTCGCGTGGCAAAATGGTTAATGAGGCTGATTTAGTGGGCTTCTAGTATTGTTATTTGCAGGGTGGAACACAGTCCTGAGTCCCTACTGCCTTTACAAAACAGTGACCAAAACAATGACAAATGTCTTGTTCCTTTGAGAAATACTACAGACTGTACAGAGCTCATTGTTGCAGCCACTGGGGTTGCCAATGCAACCAATTTTTTTTTCACTGGCAACTATTTTTCACAGTTTTCACTGAAATACTTGTGCTAGCGACTAAGTCTGAAAACTGGGGGCCAGCTGGCCCAAGGTTTTTTTCCTGAAAGTCGAAACCTGCTGTAGATTGACATTTTAGTTGGTAAGTTACTTAGAGATCATGAAATTTGGCCTTTCAATAATAAATTATCTGTATTATGTTTTCCTTCTTTCCTTTAGCTTTGTGTAAGCAAGTTACGGATTTTGATTGAAGATTCTGATCAAAATTGTAAGATACTTTTGGTCATGGTTTTATTTTGATTCTTATTCAATTTTGTATCACCTTAACTCATTGACACCTGTGTTGGCCATAACCAACCGTGACAGGCATTGGCCTTTGTTCCACTTCTGACGCCATCGCCTTTCACCAAATTTGGCATCACTTATACTCAAGTTTGCACCAAGAAAAGATCTTTCTAATGACACCCCAGATCAGAGTGATTTGGTCAGTTAAGTGTGAAATGTGCACAAAAATGCTTTGAAATTTGAGTGAAAAACATGGAGCAAAATTTTCCTCAACCTCACTTGGCTACCCCTTGGTTAGAATTTCCAGTCTCAATGATGTTTTCTTGAGAATTCTTGATCTGGAAGCAAGCCTAGTAGAGAGGGTCAGCAACTGCAGCAAAACAATAAGAAAAGGCAAAAAAGGAAAGGTAAAAAAAAAATAATAATAAAAAATAAAAAACCAAATAATTTATAGCCTTAAGACATAGGTCACTTAAATCCCATCCCAACATTTTGATTTGTGCATATACCCAAGCAAAAATTATATAAAAGGTGATGCTAGTGGAAAGAAAGGCACACCGTCATGCTGCAAATTCCTTTTTGAGTAGAATGGAGCTAATTTAGCTCATATCCATGCAGAAAATGTCAAAAATGTCCAAAAAATGCATTTTTGCTAAAAACCTCTAGGTATCAATGGGTTAAGGCATTAAATGACATTAATTTTTCAAAGTTTATTAAAATTTAGGTGTAAGTAGCTTACCTTATCAGGCTTTGTACCTGAGTCGTTTAGACTTTTATCTGGTACACTATTAAAGTCAGGTTTTTAGCCAGGTTTTGAAAAGTGGCCATCTAAAATGTGCTATAGGGCCTACTCAAATGAACAATTTATAAAGCAACATATGAAAAATGACATGATTTTCTTTGATAAGTGGCCATCCACAGGACGCCTGGACGCCCATCTGGCTAAAAGCCTGATTAGAGTGTTGATGCAGAACCCACCTGCATTTCTCCTCTCTTTCCCTGTTTTAGTCAATCAGTAGCATGAGCAAAGTAAGTTGACTTGAATTTAAGGTGGCCGAACACAGTTTTCGCGCGCGCTTTTGCTGATGCAATTCAGCGCGTGCACAAGGATTGAAAAACAAACATGCCTTCAATAGAGCGATCATTTTATTTACTCATCACCCACACTATATGCGGTATTTTTCTCCATTATTGAACGCAGTGTATTGATGCCTTTAGTCTTATATTACAAAGCTATGTTAGAAAAGGTAACGACGCAAAGAACCCAGCAATTCTCGGCTTTTTCTTTGTTACCGAAAGAACCCGGTTAAATGCAGCGCATGCGCAGTTGCTCGAAAAATTGAGACCGATTGCTTTTGCAGAAACTTGCCGATTTCTAACGATCCAGTCGATAGAATTTCAAGAAATTTGGCAAAAAAATAATTCAGAAACCACGCGAATGATCTATTGCAAAAAATCTGAATTTTGACGTAGGGAATTTTTAATAATACAGAACATGCAGTGAAAACGATTTACGGCGAATTACGAAAGTCGCCTATGTCAAAATTTTATTAGAACAGTGTTGACAGAAGGGATTTAATGTCAATTCATAGTGGGCAAATGATGAAAAAAATCTAACGACTGAATTTTTTTTAAATAAACAAAAACCATTTTTTAAGCCTTGTTTTTAACCAGCCCCGTTGCCATGGCAACAGCACTCGCCTTAGCCAAAATGTGAGAATAAACCCTTCTGTGGTTAACCTTGACTCTTGCAAAAAACAGGCGCCAAAGCATAAATAGCTTCAAAGTAATGGTGAATTAGGCAGAGGCTCTTGAAAACTGTGTTCGGCCACCTTAAAGAAGGCAAAAGCTAGAGACCAGCTGTAGAGATGTGACCAGCTGTAGAGATGTGTATCAAGGACTTGGCTAGTACTTTACAGAACTGGAACAGAAATAGTAAAATCCGAACCTTGCTAAGAACCAATCACATTTCAGGATTCATTATTGTATCCTGGCTCTTGGATTATAACTGTTAAATTAATTATTTTGTCATGTAAAGGCAATCATGCTGTACCAGCCCATGAATTTCAACATAACACACTGTATTTAATCATCCATAGTCGATGTTTATTGCATTACCTTTGCAAGGATTTGTACACAAGCATGTGCTACATGTAGTTTTAGTAATACAGGTTATCTGGCTCACATTTTATGCTGATATCCACTAGCATCTTCAAATGGCTGGATTAAATTATACTTATTAACTTATTGCAAGATAATTATTACTTTATTTGTAGTGAAATACCTTGGATTGCTTGCCATGTCAAAGATCCTGGCTGTAAATCCTAAAGCAGTGCAAGTGCACAAGTAAGTAGACTTGAATGTACACTGACAGTACAGTCAAAATAGTGAATACAGGTATGCATTATACATGTGTCACAAACTTGACAGCAAAATCCCAATCCTAACAGGTACTAGGTACGTGTACCTTTTTAAAACTGCAGTGCAATGCAAAAATACTGGTCAGTTAATGGTAATAAATAATTTTGTTGAGTGTCAGATTGATATTTAGTTGTTTCTCACTAAGTGAGGACACTATTGAAAAATAAAACACCATTATGAAATGTTACCCACAATTAACAGCATACAAATTAAAATTAAATTCAAAAATTGCTTTCATTTAATTGGTTAATCCACAGACTTAGAAGCTAGTCGAACAATTTTCTTTGGTGGAATAAGTAATAAAGTGCTGTGCTCAATAGCTTTCAATACTTGACACATCTAGGGTTTCATACTCATGCTTAAGAGTTAAAATCACCTAGTTCAGCATAATAATCAGTACATGAAAGCACTAGTAAATAGCTTTCATTTGAATGGTCACACAGTAGGGTTTCATCCACAGAGTGAAAACATTAGAACCACCTTGTACAGCATGACAAACAGTACAACATGAAAGGACTGCTCAATAGCTTTTATTTGAATGGTCACACACTAGGGTTTCACCCACAGACTTAAAAGTTAGAACCACCTTGTAGAGCATAATAAACAGTACCATATGAAAGCACTCAGGTAAATAGCTTTCATTTGAATGGTCACAGAAACAGTTGACTCTTAGTCTGAAAAGCAGCACTCTTGACTGATGATTCATGGCTTCTCTTGCAGAGACATAGTTATTCAATGTTTAGATGATAAGGATGAATCAATTAGACTTAGAGCCTTAGACCTTATTGTTGGAATGGTAAGGAAACATGTGACTGTTTGACTAACTATCTACATGAAGTAAATGTGCTGTATGTAGTTTTGTCATAACTGTACAGAATGCTAATTACTAAAAGACTCTTGTTACACTTTTAATCTAGATTATAAAGCATACAAAGATGCCAAAACTATATTACTAAATAATCATAAAACATTTGGGATCATTTACGAAATGTATAAAACTTACATTTAGGTTGTGTCCTGTACATTTCTCTTTGTGAACCACACAAGCTGGTATCATGGCTCTACTTAGACCGCATTCTGTCAACCAATTAATGACATAAAAGTTATTCTCTGGTCCATTCAGAGCAGCAGGAAAAAATCAACCAACATGATGTTTATTTCTACCACTTAGGTTTCTAAAAAGAACATTATGGACATCATCAAGAAATTAATGGTTCACATAGACAAGGCTGACAGTCAAAGTAAGTGTGAAGAGTGATCCAAGCTGTGAAGAGAAGTCTGGAACAAGGAGATAGTGTTTTGATGTACCCCCTTAATTCTCAGAACTAACTTAGGAGAAAATGTTTTCCAGTTGGCGAGGAGAATCAATGTTTCAAGCTTTAAACTGGAGTGTGAAGAGTTATTGCCAGAAGTAATATCTTCTCACTGTGTAATTTGTTGCATAATTTCATTGAAGCATTTAGTTTCAATTGATATTTCTCAATAAAAAGTTGATAGTGTAAGTAACATGGTAAAAGAGATTAGTTGGGTATTGTAGATTCCATCCACTTTTTTTGGCAATCCAAGACATCTGCGTGATATAACTTACAGTGCTGTAGGTTTTGCTGCATTGGATGAACATTCACTGTTGACTACTAATTTCACAACTTTTGACTTGCTTTTTATTTATAGCTTACTGTGATGAGCTAGTATCCAAGATTATACAGATCTGCAGCATGAATGACTATCACTATGTTATGAACTTTGAATGGTAAGGTGATGTTAATGGTGTTAACTACATGTGTACAGGGAGGCAGCGTGGCCAAGTGGTTAGGGTGCCGGACTTGAAATCTGGAGGTCCTGGGTTCAAGTCCTACTCTGACCACTAAGCTGGAGTTGTTTCTCAGTAAACTCCTTGGTCATGCTTGTAAGAAACCAACTGTTTTGCCTTCCGCCAGTTGGGATTTTTAAGCCTATGGTGTTTATTTGAAATATTTCAATCTTTCTTTCAGTTTAAGTGGCATGCATGAGAACTAGCTAGTTGTAGCTAAGTGTATTGACCACCATAAACAGTCAATATTATTTTTTTAACAGAGTAAGAAAGTTAATAGATCATTTACCGCAGTTGATTCTTCTACAAATGAATGAATTGATTTGTTGTTACAACGTCTTTGTTGACCTGTAGGTACATTGATGTGCTTATACAATTAACAAGAGTTGAAGGGACAAGGCTTGGCAAACCCTTGGCCTCACAAATGATGGACGTCACTATCAGAGTCAAGGCAATCCGTCCTTATGCTGTGCAGTGCTTGGTAAGATATGCTCACTTGATACCTTTTTGTAACTCATGATGTAAGGATATGTATGAACACAAGAGAACAGATAACCAGTAATAAATGCAAATATAGGGATCAAAATATTTTGTTTGCAGCTGTGTTTGTATGAACTGTTGTGCTTGCCCTAATGCTATTATTGAAAACAGCCTTATTGGATAGTACAAAATAATTGTAAGTCCTGATCTACACAAATTTTACTCTGATTTTCCCGGCTGAATTATGCAAATCATATCACCAAAACACGACTCTTGGCACACAGATGTTTGGTAGTTGTTTTACAAGCTATTATTTTACACAGAACTCATGCTACTGTGTTGTATCATATTTGACCCCATCAGATTTGGCTTGAGTCTGTAAATTAAATATAGCATGCCCACAGGCGACTTTGCTTAAATGTTACTTACAAATTAAAACAACTTGTTTTTCAGTCTTTGTTACTTGATAGCAGTGACTTGATGTCTGGGCAAATGGAGAAGAACAGAGTCTGTGAAGTTCTTTATGCTGCAGCATGGATCTCTGGAGAGTTTTCAGAGTAAGTTAATTGCTACAAGTAATTTCAATGCCAGGGTTTCACTGCATTTATGATCTTACATTTCTTTTGTGCTTCAACAGGCATTTACCAGATATCCACAACACATTAGAAGCAATGCTGCAACCCAAAGTCACCTCACTTCCAGGCCACATCCAGGCAGTTTATGTCCAGAACATTGCAAAATTATTTGCTAAAATCCTTGCCAGTGAGCAGCAGGAGGAAGAGGTGATATGAGTGCCTTTTAGTAAAACTAACTCCACCAGTCCAATATTATAACAGGATTCCCGATTACTAAATTCAATAATTGACTATTTCTTACATTATCTCAATACACCTACACTGTTTTTTTTTTTATTTTTTTCAATTTTTTTCCCACAAATGAATGGTTAAGAAAAGGCAAAATACATTTTTCATTTCTCACGTCCATTGGACGGGTGCTTTCCAGGTTTTCATTGTCCAAACATAAAATCCACTTGTCTGAACAAACAATATATATGTTGCCTACTACAAAAAACAACAACAGATATTAATAAAACATACTTTACAGTATATCAGCACATAACTTCATCTACATGTTCAATAAAAGTGAACTAAAATACTGAACAGTATTATTGTCAGTCTGAAAGTGTAGGAGTCAGAAAGAGTTTTTTCTTAGCTTATCTAGGGGAAGGAACAAGGACACATGACTGGGAATGAGATTGTTTTGAACATTCCTGTTCTCATGCTTTGATCTAAGGATCCCTAGTTAGGTTTTACTGTCTATTTATTGATGCTAAGATCTTGTTTGGTTTTCAAGGAAGAGGATGGTGAAAAGACATCAATTGGTGAGAAGCTGGTAGAGAAGTTACCTGTATTTGTACAGAGTGCAGACCTAGAGGTGCAGGAAAGGGTAAGTTGCAGCTATCATGTCTTTTTGCCAATGAAAAATGGAATTAAAACAATGATTATTGCATTTTTAATTAATAAAGGCAAACCTCTCTAAAGAAGACAATTACATGTATCTACGTGTAGTGTTTGTCCCCATAAGTGGAGATTCAACTGTACATTCAAATCAAGTAAAACCGAGCTGTAATTATTTACAAAGATAAACAAACACTAGAAACAAAAGGTGCACTACATGTACACTGATAGTGAACTACTGAATGCTGCTTTTTTCCTCAAAATTATGTACACCTTTTTCAATGTAACTCCTTTGAGAGCATTTTCTTAGATAATGAACAGTACTTTCCAAACTAGAAATTTAACTAACTTTGGCTTTTTACAAAAATGCATTTATTTTAAAATACCCTTTGTATTTCATATGTTAAACATCATGGCAGAATGTTCAGTAACAGGAGGTGTTCAGTTTTGGAAAATCTCTGCTTGAGAATTAGTTTAATTTAAAAATTTATATTATATTTTTGTTCATTTTAGGCAAGCTGTGTCTTACAACTTATCAAGTATGTCCTCAAGTTACAAGGAAAAGGTAAAAACTATTTTATATGTAAGTAAACTTCAATAGCATTGGGATGTGAAGGAAACTATTGTATGTTAGAATCAAGCACCAGTTAACCATTGAACAGGAAATCCTGTCAAGGAGGTTATGAGGGTAAGGATGGTATCATTTCATATAATGAACTGAATTAAATATTTCAGGAAAATTATGCAATATTACATGTATATAAAAAGAGGAGATATTAGCAAATCCTGCCCTTTGAACTGGAGCCTCTAAGCGTTAATATTAATATTAATGTTAATATAATAATATTGTGTTTCAATCAGGAGTTGATTGCACAGAAGAAGTATCATCCCTGTTTCATGGAGAATTAAATCCAGTTGCTGCCAAAGCACAGAAGAAAGTACAGATTCCTGAGGGGTTTGTTCAAGCTTATTTGTTATTTTTTACTTCATTTTGTTGAATATTATAAAAGTCAAAAATATAATTATTATACTAAATAATGTATGTATGGTTTAGCTGTGGGTACCATCATCATTTCCCTCTCTCAGTAGAGAATGTATACTCGTCAATATTGCTAGAGATTTAAATTTTGGTAATAGCGAACAGTGGTCCCCATTTTTTGGTTGTCATTAACCTGTTGAACAACTGCTGGCCAACATATTAAATACCGACACATTACTGACAGTCAGCTGGTAGTAAACTAGTTAACAGAGTTACAGGTAAGTAGACCAAAACTTGACCCAAAAACTGTTGTAGTTGAAAACGGTAAATAGACATCTTTCAACCCTACCTGTTTGTACACTAAAACAGGCTTGTTTAATCCAACTTGCAGTAGCAAATTAGGAAAGTCAAGGAATAGCCCTATAATGTATTGGGAAACCATAGTCTACAATACTTCCATGTATGTCACAATTTTCATCATGGCATACCCAATATGGACAAGTTTTACAAGCAAACAAAACAAGATAGGCAATGGCTGTAGTAAATTTTGAAAGTGCAGTGTACAGTATCTCTTTGAAATGATTTTTTCCTGTTGAGTTAGTTGTTGATTGGAAGCTATAAATAAGTACTGAATGTTTCCAAGAATTGTTTCAGTCCGTGACTTACAGACAGGCAATTAGTTGCCAGTTGCTGGCAGATCACTGATAGGTTGCCAACAGTTTGACTACTGTCAGACTGAAACTCAGTTCACATTGGCAGGAGGTTAGCTGTTTTTTAGCAAACACTGTTAAGAGGGTCTTACAGTCTTACAGTCTTACATGGCAACGTCAAATGGGTTGTTTATATTCATTTGGTAAGAAATACTTGATAGATATTGGTTAAATGTAGAAAGTGAATTTGTTTTATACTGTATTGTTAGACTTGACCTTGATAAATGGATTAATGATCCACCTTCTGAAAGTTCGGAGGAGGAAGAGGAGATGGAGACAATATTTGACACTCCAAATGAACACAAGTATGAATATACTATTACTTTTATACCTGTTATGATGCCTGTTAGTACATGTACAGTGGCAGCACTTAATGTTAGTACAGTGGCAGAACTTGCTAGTGCTTATGAGGATCTTGTTAGCTAGAAAAATACATCAATACTAATGACTGATTTGTCTGACATCATCCCTTGTCGGTGTTGTTGAATTTTCACTGGAAAAACATTAAACTGACATTATTTTATTTGGTCAGAAAGTTTTACTGTTACAAAGGTGATTTGGGATGCTTATCTATGTGGCATGGAGAAATCAAATGATTAAGTAATTGTTCTTAACTTTTCAGAGACCTGAAGCAAAAGCATGTGTCGGATGATGAGGAAGAAATGAAAAGGGTATGCTTGTATCAATTAATTTTTGCTTATTTATAAGTTAAGTTATGATTACATACATGTCCTTCTTGAGTGTTACAGAATGGCCATCTTGACATTCATATTGAAAAGCCCAAGGCTTGTTACAAATCAGATGGTCTGTCCTTCCATACATGTATGCAGCATGTCATGCTTAATGTGGCTGTAATTTCTTTGTTGGTTCTTCCAGTTTCGTCGATCATGTTTTGGTGTTTCTCATGAAAGTTGTCTTTTGTGCTATTTCAGAGACGTGAGCAGAGAAAACAAGAGCAGCTAAGTAATCCACATTATTTGAAGATGTCAGCCCGTGAAGGACACAAGGTAACTGCCAGGGCCCAGTTGTTTACAGGGTGTATGGGGGAATCTTGTCCAAGGTCATGAGTTTCTTCCATACAGACCAACTAAGTTCAGTTGATAAGATGTTATTATATGGCAAACAAGAAAAATTTAATTCGTTTGATGTAGTTAGTTTGTTCTTGCTGACATTTTGCTTGCAAATGACGGTGAGTGGTCTAGATGCTGGTCTAAAGGGAAAATTTAGATTGCGTTCAATATTGATTTCAGCCCATCAAATTCTTGAATTCTGTAGTTCTCAGTCCTTGTGAGACACAGCCACATAACAAATGAAAACAATGACTGTAGCTGTAAAACTGCATCTGTAGTGTAAAACAAACACAATTCACTAACACGTTTTGCAACATGCCTGACAATAAACAAAAGCAGGAAAAACATTTTATAGTGAATTGTATTTTTTGGTTATTTCTACTGTAGGCAAAAAAGAAAGATGTAACAGTAGATGATATCCCAGTGGCTAACCTTGACTTACCTGTATCACTAAAGGTGTCAGGAGGTATTACATAAAGATGTTAAGGTGGCAGAACACAGTTTTTGCGCAAGCTTTTGCTGATGCAATTCAGCGCACACACAAGAATTGGAAAAAACAAGTATGCTGTCAATAGAGCCATCCAGCGATCATTTTATTCACTCAACACCCGCACTATCTGTGCTATTTTTCTCTATATTTGAACACAGTGTATTGATGGTTTTAGTCTTTTATTACAAAGATATATTAGAAAAGGTAACAATGCAAAGAACCCAGCAGTTTTCACCTTTTTCTTTGTTACTGAAAAAAAGCCCAGTTAAATGCAGCGCATGCACAGTTGCTCGAAAAATTGAGACTGATTGCTTTTGCAGAAACTTGCCGACTTCTAACAATCCAGTCATTAGAATTTCAAGAAATTTGGCAAAAAAATAGTTCAGAAACCATGTGAATGATCTATCACAAAAAATCTGAATTTTGACATAGGGAATTTTTAATAATACAGAACATGCAGTGAAAATGATTTATGACGAATTACGAAATTCGTGTGTGTCAAAATTTTATCAGAACAGTGTTGACAGAAGGGATTTAATGTCAATTTGTAGTGAGAAAATGATGAAAAAATCAAACAACTGGATTTTTTAAATAAACAAAAGCCATATTTTAAGCCTTGTGTTTAACCAGCCCCATTGCCATGGCAACAGCACATACCTTAGCCAAAATGCGAGAATAAGCCCTTCTGTGGTTAACCTTGACTCTTGCAAAAGACAGGTGCCGAAGCATAAATGGTTTCAAAGTAATGGTGAATTAGGCATAGGCACTTGAAAACTGTGTGCAGCCACCTTAATTTGCAGATATTGAAATTAACTAAATTAAATGTAATCTTAAAATATAATTTGCACACTATTGACAAGCAAACAGCATGAATGAAGGCACTGCTCAATAGCACTGGTCAGTCATTGAATGGTTAGATCTGCATTAATTAAGGTAAAATTTGTTTGGTAAAAGAATGGTTAGCAGAGGTTGTGGCAGATACAGGCTTGGAGGAGGATCAATGGCCCCATTCTCTGTGGGGACTAAAGGAATCGATGACACAATGATGATTAAATTAAATTAAAATTACACCTTACGTCTATCATCTCTTCAGTTTACTCAATTTTGGTAGAAATTGCATTTAAGGTTATTAATCCTACTTAGGAAACACAAAGCTGAGGTTCTTATCTTCCTTTCTAATTCTGAACTTGTTCTTTGTGCTTTAACTGATGTAAGATTGATCTTTAGGTGTGTCACTGGACAAAAAATATACATCCAGAAAGATGAAGAGAAGAAAGAAGAAAGGTGAGAGTTTTCAGATTTGGTACTGAACATTAAGTTTTCTTTCCATGCTTTTCTTCTCATTCATTAAAGGAGAAGATCCCTCCAGAAAACGCTTTTTTTGTCGATGCAAATAAAAATCTTGCACTACGCTTAGGTACTCACCGAAGTTTCAGCCTCTTTAGTGCAGGTTTTCCTTATGAAATTCGTCTCCAAAGAGGCCCATTTTGAACAGTACTCAGCAGCCAGGCCACATTTTCGTGACGTTTTTCTATCCAAGGCATTTTGTCTGTGGCTTCTATGGCTGCCCTTTAGCTGTGTTATTGTTAATCGCTTGGAAAAAAAACATTTTGCTGACCAATTGTGAGTTGAATAGAATGATGTCACATAAACATGGCCTGGCTGCCAAGTACAGTTTCAAATTGGCGGCCTCCAGAGTCGAATTTTGGGCTTCTTTCAAGACAAATTTCTTCAGGATAGCAGGCACTTTAGAAGCTGAAACTTTGGTGAGTGGAAAACCCAATGTTTACTGGCTATAGGTGGAGACAAAAAAGTAAGCTTTTTGGAGTGACCTCCTTAAATTCTCAAGGTTGATCAAAAACTTTATATCTCTTTTTTTATCTGTGAACATACTGTCAAACAGGTAATGTATAAATGAACAATTATTCTTGTCACAAGGTCTGAAAAATTTTGTAAACGAAGCTTTCGACTGTATCGCAACTGCACAACTGTATCACAGCTGCTTTCGACTGTGTCGAGAAGGGATTATGTGGATGACACTTTCACTAAAATGCACGCTGCCAACATTGATAGTGTTACCCAACAGATCAACAGCGTTAACCCTCACATAAAGTTTACCAGCGAGCAAGAGGAAGACAGTAAACTACCCTTCCTTGACATGTGTGTCCATGTAAATGAGGATGGGAGCACAAAAACAACTGTGTATAGGAAACCTCCAACCATCATCTACATCATAAACATTCAGTTGTGAAGACCCTCCTACACAGAGCAGAACACCTTGTTAGCGAGGAGGAAGATAAGGCAAAGGAAGTACGGCACATCCAGAATGCTCTACTCGCAAATGGTTACAAACGCTGGATGTTTAAAGTCCCTTCTCGACCCAGCCCCACAAGTCAGGAGAACAGCACCTCGGAGACACCTAGACCAACCTCCGTAGGCCTGCCTTGTGTCTGGACTCTCAGAACATCTTAGTAGAGTCTTCAGGGCACAAGACATCCACACATACCACAAGCCTTACAACACGCTGAGGTCCATCTTAGTCCTTCCAAAAGACAGGACACCAACTGAAAAGAAGACGGGCGTGGTATACGACATCACATGCAACGATTGCGGAGAGCATTACATTGGCGAGACAGCGAGAACTCGGGAGAAGCAAAACAAACAAACAACATCTGCAATCCGGGAACGCCAGTCTCAGGCCAACCACGAGATTGACTGGGAAGGAGTCAAGATTCTTGATAAAGAGTCGGTAGATATCAAAAGGAAAATCAAGGAGGCCATCCATATCAGACGTCAACGCCCAACACTGAACAGAGACGGGTGCTATGATCTTCCCGCCATTTTTGACCAGCTATTGTCACGCAATTAAACAATTTGCATTCACATGACAACGTGAGCTCACTTTAATTGCTGATGAAGACTGTGCGATACAGTCGAAAGCTTCGTTTACAAAATTTTTCAGACCTTGTGACAAGAATAATTGTTCGTTTATTTATACACCAAGGTCAAGAATGAGCGTACATAGTCAGATAATGTATGACTCAACAGTAGGGGCCTGGATTAATAAATCGATCAAGGCTTTAATTTCTGTTGTACAATTTCTCTTGTTTTTTTTTTTGTTTGTTTTTCTTTTTGGTGTGAAAGTAATTTTTGGAGTCATCCAGTACTGTAGAAAACAGAGGTTTAGCACTGATAGGCTGTCAGGCTTATAACAGACTTTTTCTACACTATCTGTTTGCTGTCAGGTCGTAAAGGAAGCAGAGCAGATGAAGAAGAACCAGACCTTGATATCTCATATGAGGTTCTTCCAGCAGGAGCTGGTGAATTGCCTGAGGTGAGAACTGAAATTCAATTTGGTTAATTTAAAGTGAGAGGGTTTAAAAGTTAGAGAAACATTATCAGTACTGAGTAAGTCACTTTTTATAAGCTCAAGGCAGATGCACCAGTTTTCTTGGTAGTGATTGGAGTGACAGGAAATATTCTGTATACTTTAATATTCCACACAGATCAGTCAGATCTGTCATAGATGTGTTCTCTCACTCCATTATTTTGTTTTCTGAGATCTCTAACCTTTGATCCTCAGGGAGCTGAAGAGTCAGATCATGATGAGAAAGAAAAAGATGAACCAGTCGATGCAACAGCTGATCCACACAGACTGTTGAATGTCGACCTCAGCAAGTAAATTATTAATTAATTTTTGTTAAATTTTTCGAAGTGGCCTTATATATCCTGTTTATCAGGACATATATTATAACCCATGTGTTCCACATGGGTTATAAGGAGAGAATAATTATTTTCTGTTCACTAGATTGGTCATGTGGGATAATGGCTTTGTTATAATACTCTAGATGTATGGAGTGGGTGTTAAGCTTACGTCTGTTTTTTTTTTTTTCTATTAAAATTTGGGCATAATTTCTCTAGTTAACAGATAGGTTCAATTTTGCCATGCGTCTGTTTAGTATTTGATCATAGATGATGTCAAAATGAGGTAAGAACAAAAAAGTGGCAGAGGAGGTAATGCCCGAGCATTTTGAACACTAATGTTCTTACCACATTTTGACATCATCTGTAATCTGTTACTGAACAGATGCATGGCAACATGGAATCTATCTGTTTTATAAAAATACAACTTTAGAAACAAAAACAAAATGTTAATGGCATCATCTAAACATCTGTCATCCAATAGGTCACAAGTGAGGACCAATCAGAATGATAGAATAATTCGACATATGATATAAAGTGTTATTGAGCAAAGTATTTTATTCTCAGCAGTCTTTTAGCCAGGATTTTAATTGTGGGCTTGCTGCTTGCACGTTCCACTAACTAATTGTTTTTTTTACTATAGACCTCTGGAGGCACATGAAACTCTTCCTGTTCGTCAACACCGCGTTGTAACAGAATCACAGCTAAAACATAATGAGGAAAACACTGAGGTTGGTTACACAGGAAGAAATTCTTAAAGTAATTTTATTACTTCCTTTTACACCTCAGTTGCCACAAGTGGACGATAAAATAATAGTTTACTCCATTCTACTTTGAATAAGTTTGAAGGAAAGCAGATTAGTTTCAGTTAGTTATGAAAGGTACTTGTCACAGTCTATCCATTTTCAAGGCTGATATATGGTTGCCTAGTTCCTAGGCCTCAATATTTCACCGCAGTCAATCATTTCTGGTCATGTGGTCTGGGGCAAAAAGTGTGTACTCTGGGCCGTTTGGATACGTCACCAAAATCAATTGACTGTGGAGGCCTGGGAGAAAGGCATACAGGAATTAGGCAAGATATATGGCACATAATTCTATAAGCCATTAATCATAACCAAACAAACCTTAATTTCATTCCATCCCTGTCTGATCCATTTTACTAATTTGTATCTTTTATCAATTTCAGGATATCACGCCAAAAAAGCACAGCAAGGATAAAAAGCACAGACATAGAAAGGACAGTGAAGGCAAAAAGGTAAACTTGTTTGTGGATGGTTCATTTGATTTTTATCTAACCAGTTATTGCAAACAATTTTAAATTACCTAAATTACAAGATCTTGATTAATCATACCTAAGTTTCCAAGCCTTCACTGAAAATGGTCAAACCAATCCTTGAGGTGCAATTTTACAATGTATAGTATACCACAATGTGATCTTCCATTGTATATCAATAATAGTGGAGCACCTGCCACCAAGCAGAGCACCATGCTCATATAGGGAAGAAAAGGCTATCCTCACTAGCAGTATTGCTTGTACGCGCATACACATGACGACGACGATGGCGTCACACAACATGGCGGCCATACTCCAGCTGATAGGGTGACTGAGACGTGCAGCCTTGGTTTATAGTGTACTTTTTTGATATTGGACATCCATGATATGGTCATTTGACACCTGTCAAAACATGTTATCTGCTGATCAGTATCATGTCACCATATGGCAGGCTCAAGCTTAGAGCTCAAGTTTAGAGTTCTTGATTGGATCGCAGCTCAACTGAAGTTAACTTGTTATAATCAGGACCGGGTTGTTCGAAAGCCAGTTAATGCTAACCTGGGATCAAAAGTTAACCAAAGTATAAATTTTTCTTGTATAAAAATGTTTTTCACGCTTATGTCATATGTGTAGTTTAAGATTATTCAAAACAGAAGGCCGAACAATATAAACAGAAAGTCTCACTGCAAAGTTACAAAAATCAAATCAAAATTCTTGTTTATCCTGGGTTAGTTTAATCAGGTTTTGAACAACCCAGCCCAGGAGCTCTACTTTTAGGCTTGGCTAAATCTATATATTATTATTACTGTGGGACAATTACTTTACTTTAATGATAATTTTCCCAGAGTAAACACAAGCATAAAAAGGATGGAACTGACAAGGAGAAGAAATCAAAACACAAGCATCACCACCACAAGGAGGAAGGTATCTATTCTACTATAATACTGAAATCACAGAACCAGTCTTTGAAACCAGGTTTTCTTTAGACCTTTTCCTTAACCAATCGAGGCTATTTTAGAGTTCTGAGGACAAACATGAACAGTGGAGACTGTGCTATTTCAGTTTCAATACAGTGGAACCCCACCTCATGACCACCCTGTTAATATGGCCTCCTCATTATTACTTCCACCTTATTCTGGCCCGAACAAAAGCTCAGTCTGTCATTTTCTTATTTCAAGAACCTCTCTAATGTGGCGACCCCTGTTAATATGGACAGATTTTTGTGGCCCCTTGGTGGTCAGATGAACGGGGTTCCACTGTACTCGTCACACTTCTGCATTTGATGCCTTGCCAATCTTCTTTTAATCCAACATTTTTTTTTGTCTTAATCAAGTTGCAGAGCCTGTTGAGGATAATCTCATGTTCAATGGAGAGGTAGACCATCCTGAAACACCAACAAGAGAAGATGAGAAAGAGGATAGTGAACAAAAAACTCCTTCAAAGGTGATAACAGTACAGGAAGACTCTAAACCAGCTGCAGATGAACCAAGTGACCCACAGGTACAAAGAATGATTCTGAACATTGGCCAAGTAGCTGACAGAGCTTATGCTTATTGAACTCTGGTTTCTGAAGCTTGGCATTTGTAAGAGTGTTGCCATTCCCCCAGGATGGGATGCTAGAGTATCACAGTCCCCCCTCCCCATCCCCCCATCCCCCCATCCCCCCCCCCCTACTATTTGACAGATTCCCTTAACAATTCCCTGGTGCTCATTGCTCATTTGTACTTGCGAGAAAATAAAGTGTCTTCCCCAAGAAAACACAACAATGATAATAACTACCAGATAACAATAATGTTCTACACAGGCCCAAAACCTAAAACTTTTTGTGTCGTTCAATAAAATAATGTTAACACCTCCTTGCCTGCCATACACCGAACTAGGGAAGAAATATGATGGTTATGCAGTAGTCAGAGTTTCATTGATGTAAACTTCTTGAAAAAGACATACATTATGCTCGACTACGTTGAATTGTGTTCTTTCGTGATTGGAAGTTCAATGAAGGCTTTTTTTTTCTCGTTTTACATGCTTTCACCTACCCCACTCCTTTTCCTTTTGTTCAAAATATTAAGCAATGTTAAAAACACTTCAGTGGTTATATGTTGTTGTTAGGATGATATGGATTTCTGGCTGTCTCCTACACCACAAAAGAAATCATCACCTAAGGTGAGTTATGTTATGTGGTTGTCTATGCTTTATGACAGGCCAACAGATACACAGTGAACAGTTTTTATGGCAATTCAGTTGTGTTGTGTAAATGATTAACCTAGTCAACAAGTTAAATGAGTTACTATTTTGAATTGTTGATTAACAGACAAACATTAGGTAAAGGAATGAATGGATGAATTAATTGTGTGGGTCTTTGTTTCACTGACTGACTGATTGATTGATTTTGACTAACTGTTTGACTGACTGACTGACTGAGTGAGTGAGTGGTGGATTGATTGATTGATTGACTGACTGAATGATTGATTGATTGATTGACTGACTGACTGACTGACTGAATGATTGATTGATTGATTGATTGATTGATTGATTGATTGATTGATTGATTGATTGATTGATTACTAGCCTGCTGAAGAGCCCAGTGCACCTTCACCCGACAGTTTAGCGGCAGAAAAACCAGCAACAGAAGAAACACTTGCCAAACAATCTGAGGTACATTCTACAAGTGTATAGATTAATTGTCACATTAACTCAGTCTCATCTAGCCCACAAACAACACAGCTGCTTTTCATTGCTGGTAGCCGGTTTGGAAAGGTGGTTATCTTCTCAATCATAACACTTTTTATTTTTTGTAGTTTTGCCAAACTGCTCTTGAATTTTTCATACAATTTTTCTATTTTCTTCCAACAATCAGAGATTTTTACCTTTGGTTTGTAAACCTAGCAACGTGAAGAAAATTATTCCTTTTTCCAGAAACAATTAATTTGATTGTCAGGGTGAAAGCGAGAATGTGTTATCGTGCCGCTGTATGCTATAGAGAATGTTGTAACAATGCACCTGAGTTCAAATAAATTCTAGCATCCCCACCCCACCCCACCCCCTTCTCAGGAATGTTCCCAGAGCAGCAACTCAGAGTTTTTTTTGTACCCTTAGAAAACTGAATCTAAAGAATCCAAACGCAAACACCGCAAAGATAAATCAGACAAAAAAGAAAAACATGAAAAAGAAAGGAAAAAGGAGAAGAGAAAAAGCAAGAGTACTGAGAAGTCTGAGCCAGTGGAGATACCAGCAGCTGAACAGGAAAAACCGGATGAGCCATCAATCATGGAGCTAAAGGAAGAGGCGAAACAGGTTTGTTGACAGATCACAAAACAAATGGGCTTCCCTTGTTGCCTTGGGGAAGGGGGGCAATTAGTTGAGGGGAAATTTGACTAGGGCATGTACCCTGTGTATTTTTACATGTCGATATACAGTAAGTATTGGTAATCGTATGAATGTGAGTGCAATGAAGGATGTACACTACAAGTGATATTTGAAACTTACGTGAGCCTTTAGGTGAGTGCAATTTGAAAGAATAGTCAAATATCAAGAGTAGTGTGAATCCTTAATTGTTTGAGCTTTCGTACGATTGCTCATTTATTCTATGACTGAGAAAATTACCAATGCACCTGTATTGATTTGCAGTGCAGTGCAAATTTAAAAGTTAAGGATAAGTTGACTTGCTCTCAGCCAGTTAGGCGGAGTAAACTTTTTGTTGTCGTCTTTTTTGTGTAATTTTATTTTTCTCTATCATCATCGTCCCTTCTTTTACAGCCGATCATCACAACGTACAAAATTCTGTCAGAAAGCAGTTCTGTTAGACTGGTAAGGAACTAACTTTTACCTGTGATGAACTTCTAATTTCCCTTTATGTTATTACAATGTTGAGCAGACCGGTGATAAGAACAAAGAATACGATCTATAAATTGCCTAACCCTCTGCGTGCATTACGGGCCTATGAAGCTAGTTAATGGAAGATTTTGATGTCATCTTGATCTATCAGCAAATTCTCAGAACTAACATTGAAAGAAATGTGAGACATTCGGCCAGAAGAATAGATATTTTGATATTGATAGTTAAAGGGTTCATTTTTGTTTCAGATGTATGAGACAAGAGTGACTTCTCAACATAGAAATCAAGTGGTAGTTTCCATTATTTTCAGGTCAGTACTGTTTTATTTATCAATTTAACAGCGTAGTGTAAAGTTCATCTTGTCCTCTACTCTCTTCTCCTGAGCAGCTTGTTTAACTGTAAGACTTAATGGGACCCTACCTGATGAGGTCAATTATTTCAGGTTGACCGTTTGCAGTGTTTCTTTTTTGACTCTCAGAGCAAATAATTGTAGTTGAAGATTGTTCGATGCATATGAATTGTTGTCCGATTGTTGTTGTTTTTGCAGTGATAGTTTAATACTTTACATAAATACCATGCCATACAAAATACAACCAAGAATCAGAATACAGGAAAGCCCTTGTATATTGGATGGTATTACATCCAACCTTTCCATCAAGTGCCATGCATATGTCGCATTGACTGTGTTGGCCACTGTATGTTCTACTGCATGGTATAAAATGGTTATGCAACATTCTCTTGTGGTATACCATGAAATATCCCACTTGTCACTTGTATTTTCATGGTATACAGAGTCATCTAAAGGCTCATGCACGTATACCGAGAAAATACAAGTGACTTGTGGGATATTCCATGGTATATCACTCGAAAGCGTTGCATAAGTTTGAAATTGCCCTCATTACACACGTCATTACAGAACTCAATTAACGTACAATAGCGTTCAGCAGACAATTAAAACCACTCTGAAGTTTTGTGCTCATTCCATAGTTTGTTTCGATTTCTTTGCTTTTCCCTGTCTTGATATTTGTCTTGATAATTTATCTCACAGTAATTTGACGGATCGTCATATCAAGTCCCTGGAGTTTAACGTGTTAGATTCTCTCAATACTAAATTAGTACGACCGGTGAGTATTGCCAATAATAGACTTTACAGAAACAATTTAAACCACTACCGAGGGGACCATTGAATGCCCTTTAAAATAAATCTGTATAGACTATCATTGCTGGGCTTGAAATGATCGAGATAGAACAGTTTTGAGCTTCTCAAACTCGTGCTAAGACAGGATTTGTAAACGTTGTTTGAATGAGGAATAGGTTTCCGGAAAAGTAATCGTTGTTACGTTAGTTTAGTTTTGTTATGTTAACTTCTCTACTGAAGTAGTCCCCAAAATAGCCTTTCTCTGGTTTTCTGATGACCAACATCATCCTGTTCTGTCTACAGATCGGTTCTTCGTCACATGATAGTGTCCCAGTCCCTTTCCATCTTCTGCCAGGTGAGTGGTCACTAAGCCCCTTAGTGTGTAACAACCATACACGGAGCTTTTGTGTTTGAGGGATATCACTTACTGTTCGCAGCAGGCTCGCATGTAAAACGGCACAGGGAACTTTTCATCCTTTCCATTTCTTCTCCCTTTACAAATATTGAAACCAGATTTATTTTTACTGTCCTTCGTTGACATCATCTCGTTCAGTTTTCAGTGTGTTTGTCTCACATTTTCTGCATTTACTTTATAACACAGAAGCTATGTTTTTGTGCCAAAAGGAACCAAATGCCCTTACTTAGTGCTGAAAAAGAAATCAAACTCATTTGTCGCAAACAAGGACCGCACTATTGTGTTTATTTACATGTTTAATCAAGTAAGTGTATAAACTGAACTCGTGTTTGATATTCTGACAGGATCTTCAAATGAAGGGCAGTTTGCTTTCAATGTGGAGAGTATAGTAATGGCTCAGAAGCTACGAGGCACATTAACTTATGTCATCAAGGTATACTTTGTTCCTTTTTATTATTTTCAGTTATTTCTGTTCCGCGGTGGAGGAGAGGGAGGGGGTTAGAGAGACTAGTCCCTTGTAGGGTACCCCTGGTAGAGTTTTTGATTCAAACTTTGAAATTCCTGTATGAAGTGTTTTCACCGAAAGGTTGTAGTACGACCTAAACGTATCACTTTGTTATTTCATTTTCTTTTTTTATCCTGTCCTTTTTATTGTAGGATGACGAAGGCTCAACGAGTGAAAAGATGGATTTTTCTGTCTTTTTACCGTGTTCGTCTTTTCTGATCGCCACTCCACTGTCGAGGTATGGATGCATCAATTGATTTGGTTATTTTGTTAGCCAGGGTTGCCCCAGGTCAGGAAATGGTCAGGGAAAAAAATTCTTCGATGTCGGGGAAAAATCAGGGAATTTTATTGTGAGTCAGAGAAAATTGGCATTTTGAAGAAAAGCGAAAGAAAATTGAAATAATTGAACACAGCTGATTTAATACCATCGAAGGCTTGAAGAAACATTTGTGGTCACTCTGATCTCAACGATATTTTTCCTTAATGAAGAAGGAAAATTTGTTGAAAACTTATTAGTCTTAATGAACGAGTAGAAAGCACGGCTGTAAGTTGAGTCGCTAGTAGATCTAGCATGTTGTATTTTTTATCAGGGAAAAGTCAGGGAATGTTGAAAAGTGATGCCTGTGGCAACCATGTTAGTGTTTTAGTCTTAAATCTATTGATATTGTACCTTACTTGTGTTTTTTGAAATTTTTCGTTGTGCTATACTTATGTATACGTAATTTTCTATTGGGTTTCTACAGCACGGACTTCGCTAATCTTCTAGGAAGTGGAACGTTAGCTAACAAGAGTTCAGTAAAGGTAAGTTTTGTTTACTTGTTGATATGTCGTCTGACCACCATTGCATGGAGGATATTTAAGATGTTAAAACCGCGAGGAACTGGGGAATTCTACAAAGCTAGAAGCGGAAAGGCCTGGGTAATAGCACAACCTTTGGACCGGCGTGCAGTGCGTCCTAAGGTCACACTGTGGTAACCAAATGAAAACCCACATTCTTTTCTCCTTATAGTGTTAGAATTAAAGTGATTATCTTTTATCTTAGCAATTTGCAACGTTTTGTGTCTTTTCTTTAAATTGCGCGGATCCAACTCGGCAAGACACAAACCAAGGTTGGCTTAGGCACATTTTTGTCTCCGGAGTTGGGATTCAATTTTTTTTTTTTTCCTTTATCTTTATAGAAAGGCGGTGCTTATTATCGTTTTTGTTTCACATGATTTCAAGTCGTGTTCAGTATTCAATTTCGTGGGTGTTGGATGAAACCATACTCTGAACTTCAAGCGTTATTATCTGCAATGGAATTGTTTTCTTGCATCATTTCCTATATTTTTTGTACCTACATCATCCTTCCGATTTTCTGGTATCTATTCCGGTCGATGTTACCCGGGGAAATACCCTGGCGCCATGTTGCTTGTGTCGGGGGATTAGCAGTTTCCGCAAATTCTTAACTTTGGTGACCGACTGTACACTAATATTGTTTTGGTTTTGTCATGCAGAAAAAATTTTTATTATATTATAAGTGAACAAATCATTACACCAGCGCACGAATCTCGACTGGAAAGCAAAAATGACGGTTAAAGTAGTTGCTGTTCTCGCACCGCCTTGTTTTCTCCCATGCTGTTCTCTGTTCTCTTCTCGGTGAAAGACCCTTGAGGGCTAACGGGCAAGCAGATATCGTTAATAAAAGCCATTAGCTGATAAAAGTTACGACGGGTCTTCTTGTTTCTCTTGTGCTCAATGCTTGTACTTAACGTCAGTTATTGTGAACGAAATACAATACGTAATCATGATTTGATTCTTAGCTCTTGCGCTTCTTGCTTGATAAGGACAGATTCTTCTCATCCCTTCTGTAAGAACTGTATGGAGAATTTTTATATTGGCACCAAGAGAATCTTGTTAATTCAGTTCACCGCCATGCGACTGTTAACCTGTGTTACCGCCGCCCTCCCGGAAAGAAAAAAAATCAGAGAGAGCGTCTGTGTGTTGCCGCTGATATTTTTTCGGGGAGGGCGGATGTAGCACAGGCTATGCGGTTGAACTGTTAATTCCCTCTCAAGCTGATATTTTTTGTTTGCAGGTCACAACTCCAGAAACAACAGGGTTTAGATCAATTATCACCAGGATTTGTGTCCTGTTACATTTTGCAGGTAAACAACATCTATACTGTAATTGTCTGTATCCTCTTTCCCGACCACGCGCGCACATTCAACGCGTGTCTCGCGTGTCGCTCTTCCTCCGCTCTCTTTTCAGAACCCCGCTTTTACCTGTTGACAGTGAAACTTTGGCCCAATCCACTGGTAAAAATCTTTATCCTTAAACCATACGAGTAACGAGTTCGGTAAACTCCTCTGCCGGCAAATGCGCTTAGGGACGATGAAATTTGTTGGCGTTGCGTTGCGTTTCGACACGCCCACGCCTCGAGGAGGCGAGAGTAAATTCCGCTATGCTCCATTGTAACACTTTTTTCTCGTATCGCAATTTACTGTAAATCGGTTTATCAGGAGACAAACTGTCTACCATCGTATGATGGTGCAGATCGTATCTTTTGAGAGTGTCGGAAGGTCTCCAGCTGTGATCCTGTTTGACTTAGCGTAGCAACCAACTTGAAATTAGTAACATTTACAGCAAAAATCAATATCATTGCAATATAACGAGTGTTTACTTCAAACCAGACATCAGGACGCCTGTCGAGTGCACAATATTGTCGGACAATTTGTAAGGGTATGTTAATTGGTAGATTAGTTAGGAACTATATTTATATAAACTTTAACAAATGTTAATTGGATAAAGAAAGCTGGAAAAACATAGATATTCGACTCAGAAGTTATGATCATGTCATTATATTACAATGATATCGATTTTTGCTTCAAATTTTACTAATCTCAAGTTGGCACAGGTTATTCGTTCAATTCACCAAAAATAAACCAAACAAAAATTGTTACTTCCGCCAATACAGTCATGATTTCTCTTGGTTGTGCATTCTTCTGACCAAACAAAGGCGTATAATGATCTTTCCTTTTTATTTAATTGTGTGTTGTAACCTGATTTTCTAAATATCCGCTTAACGGATCGTATGAAAGGAAATTGTCTCAAGTGCCTCGTGATAAATTTTGGAAGGCTTCCAGTACAGATGTCATGTTTTGTCTCTGCAAGCATTCACTATGTTGGACCAGGTTGGCTATCGTATTGTTTAATTATTCGTGCGTTATATTGGTATGTTGGTGCTGTGGTAAAAAATAAACTAAAATAGGACTGAAAAACAACCCGAATTGCGGGCAGATGTTGTTGGAATGCAATTCATCTTGTTTTGTTTTGACTAGACTTGTGTTCGAATTCCATTTAAGCTGCAGATGTTTCCTCTGGTTTACGTTTCGTTTGACTTTCAAGAACGTCTTGGAAGAACGAAATCAACTGAAATTCGTTCTTCGAATTGTCTTAAATGAAACCCAGGCCTAGTTCCCAGCTCTCATTATTTAGCCGCGCGCTCAATTCAAGGGGGATTGGCAAGCAAGTGCATTCACCTTACTGTAATATATTACTTTGCTTTCCTTTTTCTAGTCGTAGAACAAGTCGATAACAGTGCGTCCTTATACGCCAGTTCAATTCAAGGACATCATCTCTGTGTGCTTGTAAAACAGCTACCGGTAAGTTAATGTTTTATTGTTTAATGCAATCCCTTTTGGGGGCGTCACGCTGTCTTTCTGACTCAGCAATCATGAGGTTGATGATTTTCTTAAATCTCATCAATTGCCTCCTTGATATTTTTGATATTGTGGGGGAAAAGCAGTTTTTTATCAGGAAGATGTTCTTTTGTTTTTCACAGGATCACTCGGTGTCTGTAGATGGTAAAAGTACAGACTTCTCTCTTGTATCGAGTGTGCTTGAAGAAATGAAATCACTTCTACTAACGCCGCCATGACACTGAAGACCATCTATAAATCGACAAGTTGGAATGAAAATCGAAATCAGAGTGAATCACCAGGCCGTTCACGGTACAGAAAGCCCGAGTATAAGGAAGAAGGCGACTGGGCTACAGAAGAGATTAACATTTTAACTGTGATATCAGGGGACAAAATAATTAACTCATTTCAATGTGAATTTTTAACAATTGTCAGGGAGAGTTTGTACTTACACATAGATATCTGAAACAATAGACCCGTGCCAAGAGGGTCATTGCGTTCTTTACAGGGCAATAGTTGCGTGCAAGATAAAAAAAAAATTAAATGCTGTGCGCATTCCGAGGCCTTTGAGAGTAACTACCATATGGAACAGAAACTAGTGTGGGAGGGGGGGGGGGTGGGGAGGGTGCTCGGTGCTCTGCAGATAATTGTATGGTCGTATCGATAGAATATCTCCTCGCTCTGTCCCCAATCCTAGAATACGCATGTCCATCTTGTTGGCCATTCATCAATATATTTTCACAGTCGAAATGATGTCGGATGGAAGCCCTTCAAGTGATATAGGGACAAGCCCTTCCCAGTCCCTCCGTGTAGCAGCCTAATTAAACGATCGACTCTAATGATCTACGTTTGTGTTAAAAGTGTTTTCAGGTAGGAACTGGATTTGAAATTAAATCCTCAATAAATAGCTAGAAAATAAACTTGACCTCGGTCCGTTTCAACAGAGTTCTGGTTGTGTTTCGTTGCTTAGACAACTAACGAATCGCCGTCATTTGTGCCAGCGTCATTTTGACTGCGTTGACCGTAGGCCTGGTTACTAGTGCAGCTGATCGGAAGTCTGTTGATTGTCTCAAACAATGTATATTTAGCTTCCTATTTTTCATTCTCTGTT
Source organism: Orbicella franksi (assembly GCF_964199315.1). Lineage (NCBI taxonomy): Eukaryota > Metazoa > Cnidaria > Anthozoa > Scleractinia > Merulinidae > Orbicella > Orbicella franksi. The sequence continues at coordinate 13,704,031 of NC_138158.1, forward strand.
CAGCATTGGTTTTTCAGTCAAATACTTAAAATAGTCCAATTGAATTGAGCCAATGTTAATATTAATAGAATAGTGCAAAACGATCGAACATGTAAAGCAAAATTTTCGTTCCTCTGCTAGCTTGTAAACAATTATTGGACAAGGTTTTTATGATATCCAGAATAAACCGGCGTGCCCAATTAGTGAAAACCGATAATCGATATAATCAATATCAATCAATATAATCGATAATAATAAATAGATTAATATCGGAAATCGATGAAAATGGATGAACAAGAAAGTTGTGACTATCGATTTTCATCGAGTTTCATCGATTTTATCGATTTCTCTTCTTTCATTTCACTTTCAGCGAAAATCAAAATGGACAAGAGATTTGCTTTGTTCACGATAAAAGAAAGGTATTCAAAGAAAAGTTTTAATTGTTGGAGCCCATCTTAGTTGCTTTGTTGACCTTCTCATTATATTCACGTTTTTTAATTAACCCCGTATGAAAGTAGCATCGCACGGTTAATGAACTATTTAACTTCTCAACAACAAACAACGATACACGTTTTATTGTGTGATTTGCTTAGCTATTCATAAAGCCACCGGACATTACTAAAGTTAATGGTGAAAACTTTTGCGTGAGCTACTGAAAGGCAGATTCAATTCATGTGCCTTAACAATCACATACACAAGCGCCTCGACAAAACCAACTCACACATTAAAGACAATAACAAGTTACACATGAAGCCCATTATAAAACGCATCCTAGAAACTCGGAAACAAATCAAAAATGAAAAAAATATCCATTACGATAATCAGTTTTCTTTCCTTTCTGTCATCAAGGTAAAATATAACTTCTTGAACCCCTTCATAGACTTGCCGATGACAATCGATAACAACCGATATAATCGATAGCAATTACGAGGATTTGAATTGTGAGTATCGATTTTCACCGATTATTTGAGGCAATCGATAATAATCGATTAATTATCATCGATTATATTGAGCATATCGATTGCCTTCCGATGATCGATTTTTATCGATTGGGCACGCCGGGAGAATAATCAAGGTCGAGGTCGAGACCTTGAAAACGGAAAAAAATGGAAGTCATGTTTTTGCTTCTTTACTGACGGTAAGCAACACAAAGCGCGCAAACTTGACATGATTACCCTTAGAAATCATGAACCGCAGTCAAACATGACATGATTACCGTGACCTTGAGTGTCCTTGACTTGATTATTGTATAATCTGCAGTTATGACGTCACAGGCGCTGATTTCGAAAATTCACTGTACGCTTTCGGCTAATCGGAAAAGAGATATTGAGTTCAATGTATAATAATTATTGTTATCATCCGAGAGAGCCTTCCTATAAAGCCAAACCCACGCGCAACACGGAATAATGACTTTCACATAGTACAAAGTCTCTGATTGGCTGCCTTGTGTTTCTGCTGAGATGTTAACAGACTGGCTGTATGTTAATTTGGTTGGTTGTCCATTTTCCATTGTTATTGTTCCAACCGACGCTCTAGCGTTGAAAATAGGCTCTGCGGTTTTGTACACGGACAATAGAACTTGTCCGAGGCGAGAAAATCATTGCAAGATAAATATTGCGTGTTTTGATTTTAATTCCTGGCCAAAAAAAAAATTTGTAGGGTAAAGACATGCTGGTGTTTGTTAGCTGGAGATAAGAATTATATTGTGGAAAATAAATTTCGTGTATATTGACTGAATAAACAAAGTCACGTGGTTACTAGTGGTTTTTTGATGTGCAGGTGGGAGAGAGAATTTCACCAAGTTCACTTTCTACCCCTATTGTTAAAACTGACGTCAAGGAATTCTATACGAAAATTTATCGCAAGTTCCACACGAAAATAATATGGCTCTGGAACCAATCGGTGAAAAGCAACTTACAGTTCATGAAAAATACAGGTAAACTGTTTTGAATTGCAGCTGATCAGTCATTGTTCCTTATGTAAATAGAAACACGCTTTTTCACCGAGTATTAAAAGTCATGAAATTTGAACTTTATTTAATTTTGTCACCCAAACAAACATTACAGAATAGTATTTTAAACATATGGGTGCTTGGCTAAAGCCATATTTCCTGGAGGGAAGATATCCAATGGACAGTGGATTAAGACTTCCGTGATAAAAGGTGTCAAAACGGTTCACATGTGACATGGCACCGACTATAAACTGCCTCAACATTCCTGGTTCATGCTTGTCACAACTAAGTTACCCAGGTTCAGTGGTCATGAATGGATTTTATGCTTCCGAAAAGAAGGTAAGTCTATCTACACGCGTGTAATTATTTGCAAGATATTTCTTGTTTCAAAGTCGTTCGGTTTCCACGAGAGGTTGTTTGTCTCACACTTAACTTTTTCCACCATGCTTAATTCCCTTTATTCGCCGGTTGGGCTCCAATCCTCTACGAAAGATCATGTTCCGTTGCACGAAATTCAAAATGTAAAACGTGACTCGCGATGTCGGAGCATACAAAGAATGTTTAAAAAAACAATTAAAATTAAAACTGTAAAAACCTGCTGGACCGCTCTGTGACACTATTAAATGTTGTTTGCAGCTCATTTAAAAGCATCACGTACTCCCACATTTCTTAGTCCTTCCTCTATACCAAATTTCGTGCGGTCCTCAGAAATAAGGATTTTTCCAAACCCCTTCAGCTAGACATTTCAATTTGGCTTATGCGGACTTGAAGCATTCCAATATTTTTCGGGAAAAACCTTGCTTTTAAGACCAAGAGTAATTAAATGGTTACAAGGCACTTGTTGTGTTTTACTGATATATTTACCTTTCTTTATAGACTTTCAATACTGATTCGGTTTTGATCCGCATTATGTTTGTTTTTCCATGTGACTCTGATTGCCGCTGATATTTCCTCGATATTTTGCATATCAGCACGCAAGGCTTTGGTATAATTTCTTTTAAAGCAAACGCTTAGGTGCATAAGCGGTTTATTTTGACCAACAATGTAAAATATAAACAAAACTAACCTACACGCCCATTTGGAGCAGACTCATAGCACCAGGAATTGTATTCCACTAAACAAATGACACCACCAGAATTTTGATGAAAACCGGAAACTAAATCACCGAATGGTTCGTGATATTTTGAAAATAACTTCCCTTATTTAAGTTACGACCTTAGTGAAGTAAAAGCAATATTTGGTATTAAATTTAATTTTGTTGTTTGGATTTGTAAACATAATTTCGTGGAAATGGGTTTCTTCCTCGGTTTCTTCACAAGCTGAGGTGAAGGTTATTTTTGTGTTGGTACGAAATTACTTAAACTATATCATCTATTTTGTTGCCTGTAGGGGTTACTTTTGACCGTGCTTGCATGCCATCAGCTAAACGTCCAAAATAAAATTATTTTAAACAAGATCATAATCTCCTGTTTTAAACTAAAAGCACGTGCTTTGTTTAACAACAGACAAAAAATAAAGACTGGTTATGATGCAAGAAGTACCCAATATGTTATCCATAGCCAACGCCCAAGCTAGTCCTTTGAGGGGTTTTCAGGGTACGGGAATCCACGGAATACAGGACATTTGGGGGGGGGGGGAGGAAATGGGATAGGGGATATTTAGAATAGATATCCCGGGATATCAAGTAGGAAAATTGATAATTTTTGGAATTGGAATTAACGGAATACGGGATATTTAGGCCAAAAATTGACGGGACTCAGAACCCCCTGATAAGTATAGGGCCTCAAGTTTTTAGCATCCTTTGTTTTTTGGTCCTTTCGTCCACTGCTGAATGAACAACTGAAGGAAAACACGGTTAATTCTGATAAACAGTTTTAAACCATTCAAACAGACAGAAAATAAACCTCGTGAAATTCGTTTAAGATTAGGGGAATGAAGCCAGTCTTTAAGATAGTTGCGTTACTAGATCACATACATACATACATACATACATACATACACGCATACATACGTTTATTCCACGTCCCCAAGGGGCTTTTCAGTGAAATATGTAACAAAACAACAATAAAATACAATAAAATTAATTCTATGTGAATAAAATTTAAAATGCAGTTAAAAATTCAAATCAATAGAAGGGAAAGAAGGAGAAAAAAAAAATCATTTTTAATATCGGTCGAGGCAAAATGTATAATTCAAGTTTCTGCTTTTGGAATCGAAATTGAAGTAATTAGAGGTGGAGCTTTACAACCGGCTTTGTTTACTTCGCTGCTGCCACTATGCATGAGTCAAGACTGGTTCGAGGCCAAAAAAAACCACGAGTTACCCACTAATGCTAACGATGTCGTCGAAAACAACAATAAGTGTATAAAGTGGCCCATTGTATCACTACTAAACTCCCTGACTAAATTTTCAGGTCATTCCGCAGCATCTTTCAGAAACATTGCTCTGATCGCTTTCACGCGCACGTCGACAAAGTCACGTTTTTTCCAGTGTTGTTTTATTCAAATTGATTTGACAGTTGTTAGTTTACGTGACTGTGATCAACTGCAATATCAGTCAACCCTTGATCCCAGAGAGCTTTTGTTCAAGCAGCGAGGTCGCGATCTGAGAGCTGGGAGAAGCTGCTTATCCTGGCTTCAGCCGGTTCAACGTTCCTCGCGAGAAAGTAAAAAAAATAATCTGGCACCCAGGATAATATTTTAGCCTGCTAGATCGAGCAAATTGGTGAAAAATTACCTTCAGATAAAAACAATCGTGATTAAGTGGATACTTCAAAGAAGTAAAGCTCGTCACTTATTGTTACAGTGACGTCATAACACTGGATACGAAAACTTGTCACCGGCACGTTTTAAGAATCAAGTTCTAGTTATCTTAGCTTATTTTGAGTTGGAATAATAAGGTATCTAATGAAAGGTCAATCAGAAACGTTGTCGAAAAGCTGCCACATTTTTATGAATATTATACGTTCTTTTATGGGTCACGAGTAAGGTTTTTACTCTAAACTGACAATGCGAGTTTTTGTTTGGAATGCCGATTGTAAGAGTGCGCACGGAAGCAAGTTTAAAATGAACAGGGCAAAATATTAGTCTTGGAGAAAACGTGCGTTTGGCGGTCTTGGCCGTTTGAGTAAACAGGGAGATGCAGTTAGTCACCAATCCTCCGCGACTGAACATGTCACTCTGCACGAAATTCAAACTTTCAAAGTGAGCTCGTGATGTCGGTCTAACAAAGCGTTTGAATAGATCAATACAAATTGAAACTTGAGGTTATTAAAAAAAAAAAAAAACGACAACGGCTGTGTAGCCAGCGAGTATCACGTAGCAGGGAATATAGTTTTGTTTTGTTTTCGAGCAGCCAAGCACCAGCTAATTTATAGTTTCTGCAATGCAGCGACGTCTTCAAAGAGTTCAAACTCATTCTTTTTCGCTGGCACACATTTAAGTTAAGTTGTCTTTCCAACACACGTCCTTCCTTTTAAGTTATCCTTCCAACACGTGAGGAGGACGAGCCCTAGCCCTAAACCTGGACCCTTGGATCAAGAGAAGGAGATAAAAATAAAATTGATAAAACTGAATATCTTGCATCCGGAGCCAATAAGCGCGAGTTTCGCAATCACGCCTCCCTGGTCCTTGCTAAGGGTCTCTACTCTGGTCTGTCGGAATTGTAAGTGAAAAATTGCTAAAATTGTTAGAAGCGAAAGAACTTTAATCGTTAATTCTAGCTCGTGCTTTAAAAATCGACAAAAGTTCAAACTGCCCGCATGTTTGCCTTTATTTGTTATCTCTATACACAAATGAAACTGCCTCAATTGAAACTGCTGTTCAATTTGAATTATTTGTTTCATTTGTTTGCTCGGCCCCACTAGCACTTTTGCTATAAACATTGCCGAGGGTAAATAAAGGTTATATTTTATTTTTCTCCGAAAAAAAATTTCTTAAAGAAAACGTACTGATAAACTATTTTCCCACCATGACTTTTTTCTCTTATTCAAAACAGAGATTCAGTTATATCTCTCTGTGATATCCTTTATTTTCTTTCCTCCACGTTATTCTCGTTCTTAATTGTAACAGTAAGTTTCTGCGTGCGAGATGGATTCTGAGACGTTCAGGTCGGCGCTAACCGATGAATTTTGACAAAACGACTTGTTTTGCACCAAAATATAATCAAGCAAAGTTGAATGCTGATTGGAAGCCGTTGATGACCTTATTCTCTTTCATTCACTTAAGCTCCACTAGGTCGGGATTTTTTGCTGATTGTTTGTGTCTAAGAATTTAATGATATTAAATAACCCTTGGAACAATATCCCTCGCCCTGGAACATGGTGGATGATGCGCAGTCAAAGTTGATGTGAAAAGATCGCTATTTAAAATCATTTTACAATAGGGCTGGTGTATGATACGCACTTTTACTGTCAGGAAATTTCAGGTAAAAGATGTTGAATACTTGATTCAATTTAGGCAGTGATGTAAAGGAGTCTTGAGGGAATGCGAATCGATGTGCAAAATCAAACCCCGTTTTGTTTTGAGTAATTCAAAAGGTTTACATCTCACTTATTATTTCGGCTTCAGTGAAAGGTTTCTTTTTGTTGGATATCTTATTTTTAAACAACAACCAGTGCCAAGCAATCGGACTGGACCTAAACAGCACTGAATCACTTGGAATCCAAAGAAAACGCTCTTGGAAATAAGAAACTAGCCAGCTTGCGGAATTACAAATCTGGAATTCCGACAATATTTGGTTTTCAACAGTTTCTACTCTTGTCTGAACTTGTCCTCGTTAAAATTCATGGTTGTTTTTGATCTACTTTCCGACAACAAAAGCGAAAAAAAGGGTTAAACAATAGTTCCCAAACTTCTTAGCACATACAGGAAAAGGCCTTTGTTTCCGTCTCATTTGGCTTGTGGGTGTTGTTGTGGGTGTGTTTAAATCACATGACAAAACACTGCTCCTTTGTACGACCCCTTGTGCGACCTCGAAATAAAGAAAATGAAAAGGCAATAAGCCAACTTTGAAACGGTCCGGTCTGAAAAACGTCATTGTTTCGAAACTAATTTGCGACGGTGGAACAATGATATGTAATGCTCTAAAAACCGCAACTTGAGCGAGGGAGCTGAATACAGCGAGCGGTGAACCGCGTATCCTGCATGCGATTACAATTTGCCAATGGCTATTTTTATTACGTTTAATGGCCTAGGTCCAGAATTGTTTGAAAATATCAACAAGTTATGACTAATTCAACGACTGGCTCAGCTCAACTCTGTCTTGTTCCTACGGACAATGCAAAACAAAAGAAAAGCATTCGGCAAAATGCGGCAACGGCCTCAAGAAATATTGAAACGGACGAAAGTTTCGTGGGAGGCAATATCGGTGGAAAAAAACAAGGTACGTTCGATATTGGCAAAGTGTAGTCTCTTGTATTTGTCGATTTTTACCAAGATTTACATCTTTGCAAAGTACGATAAAATGATAAATGGTTTTAAATATGCACAGCGTTTGCAAATTTGCAGTGAGCGTGAAGGAAGATAGGTCAATTTCCAGCACAGAAAGTTGACAAAATTCCTCGACGGGACACCAAATGAAATGTCACGTCCGTAAAGTCAGACACGCACGTACTTTATTTGTATCGCGTGTGCTCTGAAGAGTCATCAATAAAAAAAAAACCTTGTAAAAAACGCTTGGAAAAGATGATCTTGCAACAAACACATCAGCGCAAATGGTTTAAAACATTCTTTCTTTCCTCCTTTTTTCAAGGAAGCGAAAAAACAACTTTAAATGCGCTCTAATCAGTGAAATTAATCTCGGTCACCAAATGTGATAGAACAACTTAGCTTTGTATTCGAATCAACCTATCAGCTTCAAGATCAGACATTTAATTACCTTTCTTGCTTTGTATGTTGTTTTTCCGAAATATCACAAGTCTTTTGTCTTATGGATGCAGAATAACAAAGCGTCCGTATTCAAAGTGATTTCTTTGTTCCAATGATCATGAATATTCCAGACTATTCTTCTATTCTCATCGACTTGGCTTTGGCCCTTGCCGTCATCTGGGCTTTGAGCCCTTGAGTCAATAACGTCAATTAATTATTGTTACATGAACCAATCAGAACGTGAGATTTTAATCGGAACGTGCTAGGTGTGATATTGTAGATGAGCTACTGTCGTGACGTCACAGAGCTTTTCAAAGCGTATAAAGCCTTGACGAACAAGTGGTTTTCCGTGCTTCTTGTTCTTGCACGGGCTAGGGAAGGTTTTCGAAAGTGGGAGCAGAATTGAACAAGCTGATTTTAAGCAAGATGTGCAAAGGAAACACAACAATGCCTAGTTCTAGCCTGGTAAGTGACTGCTTTCGATTGAAGTTCAATTTAAAATCCGCGGCGGTTTGACTAAGTTCCATCTGAAATTGTCAGTCGATGAACAGAGCGTAGATTACGGTCGCTCGCTCGCTTCTTGTTCCACGCTACAGTTCGATCCCTGATGATCGGTTTAAGCGAAGATCACAGTCATGTTCAAAGTAAAAATCTTCAGCTGCTAAGAATTAGCGATTCGATTCGTTAGTAACGATATGCGAGAAGAAACCTGGAAGGTAGAACTGGAAGCTTCAGCGGTGACATGGTCGATTTAAAAAGTGCTTTATTAGCACCTTCGATTCGCAAAATTGATGCGCTTGCAATTTCTTCATGCGTTTTGCCAGCTGAGCTGTTTTTCTGTTCATATTTTCGCTTCATCCTGATTTCTTAACTTGAATTGAGCAACTTAACGACGTGACTAGATTTGAATCATGTTGTTGTGCACGGGTCGAGAGTTTGGCAACTGACCAGCCGTCTTTCAACAAGTGATGGACATATCTGTCGATTTGAACGATTTCCTGACCTGCTGCTGTGATCTGTATAATACGGTAAGAGGGATCTTGTTCCTAAAATAAAGCTGGATTAAATTACATGGAACAAATTTTTGCCCTCGCGCGAATGTCACATTCGGTCGCGGATCTTCGCGAACTAAAGATGATTTGCGTGGATCAGGTCTTCAAATATTACACGTTTACTTCGTTTTGACATTCGAGATCCGCAAATTTGGGGAACTGAAAGACTTCAAGCAAGAGTTTTTGTCTTGTGATCGCACTGGGAGAATTTTTCGTCGCAAAAGTGCTCGCCGCAGCAAAATTTTTTAACTTATCAGGTACGGAATAATTTTAGCACCGCGGACGTGACCGAAATTCGGACAAATACTAAATTATTAACACTTAAGATATGGTGTTTACTGAAAGCTAAAGCTCTAATGCAAGGTGATTCTGAAAACATATCTGCTGGAAATTTTCGCTTGCATGTCCTTTTCTCGCCTGCGCTTAAAGACTTTTAGGAAAAGATGTAAAGGTTAAATTTAGCAGCTGAGATTAAATTATTCTGCACGCTGTGGTCTCGTGACAAGTCATCTGAATGTCAGTTTCATGATGCAATGTTGTTAATGGTTTGCAGCGATATATATTCGAATGCAGATGTATTGAGCTTGTCGCTGATTCAGAGTTGTTCTTTTTGTTACATGCAGGGTTGGGAGTTACAGAGCTCAAAAGCACCCAACAGTATGAAGATTGTATTGTTCGCAGACTTTGTATCCAGCAACCCCGGCCTTAACCAAGCTCAGTATGTTCTGAAACAGCTTTGCAACGAAGGACATCAAATAACACTATTTGGTAGGTACCCACCATTGCGCTTTTAAGGTAGTGATATTATTCCCTTTCGCTTCCGAAGGGAAAAGCCCCTTGTCTAATTTGTTATTCAAAGTTGGCCGTGATCCAACCCCCGACAGATAAACAATGGCTAGCTCATCAAAATATGCGATTTCGCCATAACTTCCTCGAATGGAACCTTAATTATGTGAAGGAAAAATAGATTCGCTAGTTCTAAGCCACATAATTTCGTAAAGTTGCGAAAATTTTGCCGTTCTCAGTAATTTCCTTACTAAAGTAAATAACATTTTGACAGCTTGCCATCTCACTCGATCGGTTTGTCTCCCAAAAACGTGATTGTTACACAAAAAGCGTGATTTTATTTTGTAGAGTTACATTTGCGGCAATCGATTTTGCGAAAGAAAGTAACTTTCTTTACGGCCTGAAGGTAAATCTGGTACTATGGAAATTTGGAAACGTCTGATATTTTATTGCCCAATCCGAAAATTGTTTCTATATCTGAAACGGATATGCTCCGTTGCCTGTGCGGACAGCTGTGAGATGAATGACAGCTTCTCATCTTGATTTATAGCTCCACAACCGTCAAACAAATTTGCAATTGCTAAATCGCTTTCTGAAAAAGCAGATATTTTTAGATTTCCTGTCATGTGAACGCTGTTTTTCAGAAAGAATTTTGATTCATTGATTTAACTGGTGATGTTTATCAAGACGATGGATGTTTTTTGGCTTGCCACGTATAGCGTGATGACCGGAAGTGGACTAGTATTTTAAAAAGTAAAATGACTGTGTATGCCTTCCGAGGGCATGTATGATATTTTTATATCGTTTCTAACATCGATTGTTTTGATCTTGTTTTGTAGAATGTGCCAATGTTAGTGTGCCATTGCTGATGTATGAAGACACACAAGCTTGCTTGTGCCAAATATACGAAGAGCCCCTGAAAGTGTTAGAAAGGAAAGTTGCTGAGGCAGATGCCTTTCTTCTGGTGACAGACAAACCTGGATTTCAGATCCCACCTTCACTTGCAACAGTGAAACACCACTTTAAAGGAAGCAAATGCACATGGAGACCGTATGGAGTACAGTGTGTTCTTCTTGGTGGATCTGTGCACAGTCGGAGAGTTGCTATGAGACTACGAGTGCTTCTCGAAGGGTCAGATTACCCTTACATGTCAGGTGTCCTTCCTCGGAGGTGTTCCTGGACTGAAATGTATGCAGTAGATCCTAGTCTTGAGACACCAGGACCTTGTGTACTATGAGATTGTTAGAGATCTCTAAGACTTTTTCGCTGATTGTTCTTACTTTTGTTCCTTTGTTATGTTAGTCTAAACGTAAGCTTGCTTTCTCAAAATTGTTTTGAAGTTGTAAGCTGAAAGGTTTAGTGTTTTCCTCATCCACTTAAAAAAGCGGTCGCTTTATTCACTTTGTTAATGTTGTCCATAGACATTCATAGAATGAAAAAAAGAAAAGAAAATCCAAAAAGATGTAAAAAGAGTACAATTTTAAGTTGTGGGTCTTGTATATAATATTTGGTCAGTTATACCATATTGGTAATAGTGTAAGATAGGAAGTTTTATTGAGAATTGTAAATAAAAGAAATACGTTTTATATTGCAAAAAGTGTGTGTTATAACATCAGAAAACCAGAGTGGGTGAGAAGGTACAAATTGGCTTACTTGAAGGGTGGGGTTGGGGGGAAACTGGAAAGGGAGTTAAATTTCAAACTCACAGGAAAATTAAAATATACACATCCACAGTACAGCTTTATCTTTTTCTCGGTTCCACGCAAGCCTGCCCTTGCCAAAATCCGCTTGTTGGATAACTGATCCCCAGATAGTTCTTTTAGCAATGACCAGTTACTCATTAGTGTGTGTCCTTTGTTATAATCCCACAAGGCCACAAGGAATAGGATAATAGACAAATCGCAGGGTCCCTGAAGCTCATATTCTACCGAGAACAATCAAGTTTTGTCACATTTTCTTTTTACATGAACGTTTCTGAAGTTTGTACCTTCCTACACAGACTTCTTCTGATTTCAAGGGATTTTAAATAGTGAAAGTTTTCCAGGTGTCGACATTCTCCAGACACGGCAGGTTGAAAATGGTCTGCCTATTTTGAGACCAAAGCTGCTATTTTAGTATCTGACCACCCTGAGAGGCATACATGGTTGTATAGGTGGCCAATTTCCGCTTGGCTTTGCCTGACTTGGTTTGGTGATGTGCTCTTTTTAAATGTTGTCACACAAGGCACCGAGACTAAACAGAGCGCTGATTCCGTTTCATGCACGAATTTTAACAAAATTGATGCATCACTTTTACATAGAGTTAACAATGGGGTTTTTTAAATTCACGCTTCACGTATATGTTTTCGTTGTTTTTCACGTGTCACATAATAACTTTTGTCCTCAGCACGCATCACGTATAAAACCCTTCGCCACCCTCGTTCCAGGCATGACATTTCACACTTGCGAACACATACTGTGACTGGATTATTGCCAGCGATGACATTTTCCAGGCATATTGTTTCACACTTTTGACCATGGACTAAATGTGTTTGAGCGGGGACCATATTTCCAAATTTGTTCCACCACAGTTCACCAAAATAGTTATCACGGTTCGTGTAAGAAGCCCTGACTGACATCATTACATGTAATAGCGAGAAACAGGGAGAGTCAAAGCTCAAAAGATTAAATTCCTTACCTAGCCCTCAACATATAATTTACTTCTAAAGTAATGGGGGTAGTCCAAGTATATTGATCACAACGGTTACACTCAAAGCCGTTTGCGTAATAAACGTTGAAAACGTTTCGTCATGCATATTTACATTCCTAAGACCAACGTTACAAGGAAGAAATGCGACAGGGATTTATCAAGTTTATTAAAAAAAGGTATTAATTGTTATTTCATCATACATCTCATTGGGCCTTTAAAATGCAACTTAACCCTACTTTTGTAATTCCGGCGCGTGGGTTTACACTTTAGTATGTGCGCCTTGCGCAAGGCATTTGACGCCTGCCCTTCCGGTGTGTTTCGTGCGATCGTGCGTTCGGAGTATGGTTTCATTGCAAAATCCGACCCTTTTTCGATGACGGCTGATCGATTGTCTTGAAGGCCTCTGTCTTTGCAAGGATAACAGGGTTTATAATGGTTATCTTGCTTGCTCTTGAAAACGCCGAGTAGGCCTTTGCATAATCTCTTGGTCTTGCACATTATCTCCTTTGGTTGTGCACGGCAAGGTTTAACGACTCTCTGTGGTGAAATAATTGGATTACACCACCATGGACCACAACAACATTGCGCGGGAGTTTTCAAAACACTTCAGTTTTAGCCAAAATTAGATCCGTAACAGCCCAAAACTTTCCGAAATCCTTGAAAAAGCCAACCCTAAACGACCATCCCATTAAACCGTAAACCACCCTTAACTAAACTAATTTTACGCATTTGATTAAAATCACATGGATTGTCCACAGAAGTTGTGGAATAACAAGTTGTTATTGAGCTTCATCCCTCAGTCCCTTCCCACGCAGGATATGGAGAGTTGACGAGATTTTAGTGATATTGAGACTCGTGATAGCGTGCATTTTTTATACAACAACAGAAACCTCCTTTAAATTCACATTGCAAACTACATGTGTGCTAATAACTTCACTTTTCTTGCGGCTTCGCCCCTCGCACGTGAGCTCTACAAACGTGAGCCTGCTCGCAGACTAATTTCACAATGGAAGTTGAGCACATTTGACGTCACATTTTCACCTCGTCACCCAGGTGGAGGGGTGGAGGTGCCGGGGATGGGGTGGCATGGTCAAACGCGTTACCAGAGCAGGGGTACACATTAAGGGATTTTCAACATGACTGCCTTACTGGAAATTGAAAGAGCTTTGACGTAAACAAAAGTTCCAGGTTCGAGTTCGAGCCTGGCCAGGCTGGAGTTTTGTGTGAGTCCCCTCCGTTTCCGATCCCCAAGGATTTCTATCCAGGCTTTCCCGACTGTCGCACATTCAAAGGAACCCAAGAGACGACTGGGGACGAGTCAGAGTTCCACAGAATTCACAGTGATCAGAATTAGAGCGAGCATGCGCAGTGATAAAAAAGAATGAGTGCGTGCGCGTAGGAAGCAAGCAAGTCATTCCTGCCCCTCGGGAGCTCTCAGGGCAGCAAGATCGATGGCTGATATATCAGGCCATTTCTTGGACAGCCGATGAAATTTTCCAGGCATAGTATTCCGCACGAGTGATCAATTTACCAACTGTAACACGTTCAATTGACGCGGGGGTGGAGAATTCTCCTAACGTACGTTCACACGTACGACCTCTTCTACTCATTAGTGACTCGTTAGAATCACCAAACCTAGGTCTTCAATTCCAATATCAACCACAATATGTACCTTGCAAAACACAGTATGATATAATGACCATGGGTAGGCCGTTATCAGGTTATATACCAGCCCAGAGGACCCTAGCCTGCGTAAATCCGCCGCCCGCCCTCCCGTCTATTTTTATCAAGTGGAGTGGGTGGTTGCTGACCCAGGAGGGAGCCTATGGTGAGCCGTGACACAGGTTTTGTGTGGCCAGGTATCTTTTGACAAGATGATAAGTTTCACAAAGAGTGGGCATGAGAATCGACGCTAGGCGTGAGTGAGAGATTTCCTAAACTTTCACACTTGCGACCATTTCCGACCATCTACTTGTTAGATCTTGTAAGCTTAGACTGCAATGATATTCTTTCATCTGTGCCAGTCACTATCTCCCAGGAAATCAGATACCCGAAGGGAAATGAACCAGTCCCGAGATTAAAACCTTTACCCTTTGATATGCTGTTTTTGACGGAAAAGGTAAAGTCGGTAAACTTCCAAAGTAAATAATACCTCTTTCATAAACCTTCAAAAGGTCAGAGGATCCAAAGCGAGGCTTTCAATACGTGAATAAATGAGGTGTGTCTAAATGGCAGTTCTAACTGCCCTTTCTGTAGTTCATTATGATTAAATTCGGAAAATCGCTCCACCCTACTCATGTGTCTCCAGCCTGAAATTAAACAAAAAAAACCTACCCACGGGCGGGATAGCTTTTTCCGCCCTGCTTATAATCGTACGAGCAAGCGCCTGTCAGTGGTTTAACCAGAATAAGAGAAAATTACAAAAAGAAATGCAGTGTAAGTCATTCTCTATTGCCTTTGCTAGTTTTGAAAGAGAAGCCTACGATGGTCTTATACGACATATACAAACATTACAAATGAAAGTACCCTGCGAGCTTGATAGACAAAAAAAAAACAAACAAACAAACAGAAAGAACGCCTGATCAAAGGTTACTCACGCGTCTCACGCAAACATCGTAAATTTCCATGCGCGTGGGCTCCGCACTCCACGAGCGACTCGCGCTAGAAAGTTGACACTTGGTTGCGCGCTGTTACTGTTACTGTTGTTGGCTCATCGAATAATAAAGAAGAAAGTCTTGATTCATACATTGGAGAAGGTTTCATTGCACTCAAAGGGTTCTTTCATAAATCACATCGTCAGTAATTTCCCAATAAGGGTTATCAGCGCTGAAATCGTCATTGACATCTATTGCCTTCGAGTTGAATTGAGCTGGCTAATGACGTTGTTAATTGCATTCCTGATTTCGCAATAACTGCGGTCTAGTCTGCTCTCAAAGATTTCATGCTGCTTGTTATTTCTTGTTTACGTTTTTAGGAAGCTTGCTCCGAGCACAGCAGGGACTCGTCGGCTAACGGCGGCTTAATGTAAAGAAATTTAAACTGGATTCCAAAACCATTGCTCAACAAAATATGACAAGCGCTGACTCTGATATTTCTTCGGTTGACTACCTTGCTGTTTATAAAGCCATTTCAAACTCTTATTTTACAGGTTTATTAAAACAACCGTTTTCATCAAGCATTGACTCAAATCGTAATCAATATGTAAGGGTCTGTAAGGAATCTCCTCTCGAGAAATAATCTTATTTGGGGCTGCAATCAGCTGGAATTGTCTTATCAGAGTAGACCTGACAACAAAAACAATGGAATGACGAGTTCATCTGTGTCCTATTTCTAGAGGAAGATTCGTGTCCGATTACAGGGGTGTCCTGTTACGAGAAGCAGCTGCGGCCTAGATAGGGGTGGATTGCGAAAAATCAGGTATTTTCCGCTTTAATTTGGGGCGACGTGTAAAGTTTAGGATGACAGCAAATTGCTTTATGATACATTTCAACCAAAAAATTAAACGAAAGTCCACAAAAACGTAATTTTAGAATGCATAAATTAGCTGAGCATTTTTAAATCCTAAAAGATCTGAATATGAATATCCCCTAGAAAATACAAGTCTACTTTCAGGTTTCCGTAAGTTGAAGATGGCGTCAAACATTGCTGTTTTAACTCTGCAGCTTCTTTGATTCTTTAATATCCCTCAAACGTTTGAAACATCCATGTAGCGTGTAGAGTCTGCAAATCTGACAGCTGCATGTCATCTGAAGTGAAGGGAGATTATTTACACTGTTTGAAAGGCTTCTTTAAACATGGGTAAGCACGGTTTCCATTATCCTTGCCCGCCGACAATGGAACAGGAAGCCAAAAAAATTTTCTTTTGCGCAAACTAAGAAAGGTCTCCGGTGGAAGCAAAATGTTCCTTTAAACTGAAAAAGCTCAGAATATATTATTTTTTCACTGTTGCTAGGAAGCAAACTTTGTTTCCGCGTTGAGCAGCATGTTAACGAGGAAACTTTACGAATGACTGTTTAAGGAAGTAAAGTTTCCGCAGCCATGCATGTTTCCTTGTTGGCGAGGTCTTTTTATAGGTCTTGGGATGCAGGAGCTATCTCGATTCATTTAGCCGCAAGGCTTATTTTTTATATATAGTTATGGTTTCAAATAATTTCTTTGAAAAGTCGATATTCTGGCCCTAGGTACTTTTTGTCAATTGACACTATTCTGGGCAAATCAGAACTAGGCTTGAAAGCTACACTCATGATGCGAAAAGTTTATGTATATGTATATGTACATACATGCTTAAAATGGTAATATCTAACACAGCTTTTTAAGTTTGTAAAGGGAAAACTGTTTGTCCGGGATTAGCTCTGCTTCAGCGCACGACTCCCAGACCTTCTGTAGCTGTAGTTTCTAGAACAATATCCCGAATAGCTCTCTTTTCTTAAATTCTCAAATAGCTCTCTATTCTTAACATTCTAAGTTAACTCGGACTCTTAGATCTCGCTCTCTTTAGTTTTGACCGGATTAGAGAGAAATTTATGCTCATGTAAACTTTGCATTAAGCAAAACCACGCTTGCGCAATCGCTTGCGCACAAGTCGTTAGCATATTTTTCTTCGACAGAGTTCACTTTTTTAACGGAATCAAAACCATTTTCTTTCTACATTTTCACTATTATTCTAAGGCAGTCGGGCTAAAACAAATGAAAATGAGCAAAATAAAAATAACAGAGATCATTTTCGCAGAATTTAATTGCATGCAAGTAACAGCATTGTACAGAAAAACTTAAATTAAAGAATGTCAGCAACTTCAAACATGTCTGCAACAAGGTGAAATCGAAGAAGAAAGGCGGACGTACTAGCTACACCTTTTCCATATATGAATACTAAGTTGTTTACAAGTTTGAGCACAGAAATTAATTCGGAAACGTGTTAAAAGACTGCCCGCTGGAGTATGCCACAATAAAAGAACTATTTAGACAAGAGGCAATGTTTAATTAAGAGTGTTTTAACACTTGGTCGAGAAGTGTGAGGTACGAAATATTTCCAGATAGGTAACATCAACAGGATTGAAACAACAAAAAACCAATCCAAAATAGATAGGAAGATAATTCTAGAAAAAGGTAGCGTCAACTAGGTCTGGGTTAAAAAAGAAAATTAAAAACCGTATTGGTATTATGCAAATAACAGCCGATAACAATATGTCCCTGGACTTAGTTGTCAAGCAGCAGACAAACATCAAAAACATGCATCCACTCCGTTTATTGAAGTCTTACCAGGAAATATTCAGCTCTCGCTAGGACTAAATTTCGATAAGAGTCTATCGTGACGTTTAACCCACAATAATATTATTGTCATTTACACTCAATTTTAGCGATTCCAAGTAACACATCTACTTTAGAAATTCGCTACAATAACCGTTCACACTACGCGCGCCGGAGAAATTTGAAAACGGCGTTTTTACTCCAAAAACGCGTCAAATGTTTTCCGTCCACACAACGCTGGAGGAATTTGAAAACGCAACAATCACCGGCGATAGAGAAGCTTGAGTACACCATTGAGGGTTAGGGTTAATCACATGATTATCAAGACATCATCTTTAATTATTGACATTTTTCGAAAGCCTCTTTTTTAAAAATATTCTCTGAATTTCTCCGGCATAGTGAGCACAGGGCCTAAGGGTTCGTATTTTTATGGTTTAACATGTTTTGTCTCTAATTTTAACATAACACTTTTCAGCACCTACATCGTAAACTTGCATAGGGCTACACTACACCACTAGCATCAAATGTACATATTTATACGAATCAATAAAACAAATTATGGTAATTTTCTCTGACGAACAGGAGAGCCGAATAGCTAAACAAAGTACTGTATGTAAGAAATCAACTTTATAGGTACTAGAAGTAGTAAAATATATTACACGAAGCCGGTACTAATACTACTTGGAATAATGAGGAGAGTATCCATATTAATTCTGACCTGTGTGCTAGCAAATTGGAATGCTTGTTTTCACACCTACTCTCTAAACTCCGTGCCCGTTTTGAGACTTGGCTGACTTCGTATGTGAAGTGAAAACAATAATGCAAATGAAATGAGGATATCAATTTGTTTGATAAATAGATATTTATTCCTTCTTTATACCCTAATTATTGGGTATAAAGAATAAAAAAGATGCCGACCCTATACTTCGCTATTCACACATTTTCTTATTCAAAGAAAACAATAGCCTGACTTTGACACTTCTGCACTTTGTACGAGTAACTTTGTATTTCTTTACTAATTTCTCACTTCACTGAGATTTTCTTGGATTTCGGGCGCAAAGTACGTAAGTCGAAAAAATAGAAAGTAGCATGTTCCAGTCGTTTATTAGAAAAGTAGTCTTCCCTTTATGAAATTCCTTTCACCAATAATAAGAACAACAATTTACCGACACTACGCTTTTTTACGTTGCTGCTCTTGTATAACAAGAGTTCAATAAAAGAACGCGCATAACTGGAATAACCCGTGAGACATACATGTGCGCAATCCGGACCTATTCGTCCTTTGAACAATCTGGTCTGTGGTAATGAAAAGAGCATAAAGCATCATATATTTCGGCCTGCAAGGAGCTTGTTAACTCAAATTGTTTTGGCCTTTTATCATGGCTGCCTGAATGAGTACAACCCAAGGTTTTCAATCCGAGCCCCCACCCAAGATTACTTGCAAAATAAAGTACCTTGCCTTCCCGTCCGGGGGGACTCCCTTATAACAATGCCGGGGGTGTTCGTCGTACCTTTTGGGAGTAAAAGAAGCGAACTTGGTATCTCTTAAGTGTTTAGCTTCAAAGGGTTCACAGAGCTTCCGCTGTACCTTTTTGGGTATTTAACAAGATAGAGATTTATGGCAATGCGTTCATAAACTTTACGAGTAGAAGGTATCCGAAGCAATCGTTTTTGTTGCTATTTTTATATTTTAGGGGCCGGTCTTATACCTTCAAAATATATTTTTTTACATAAATCAACACTGTGGGACAGTTTTGGTACCAAATTAAAGGACTCCACACTCTGACTTCAAAAATAAGCTTTTCCAGGTCACGTGCCACAATAGTTAATGAATAACTAGCCCCTTAGTGTTAAAAAGTGGAGGTCATTATAAACACGATAACGCACTAAAACATAGGCACGCAAGGCGTGCAAGAGTTATTTTTTTGTGAACTATAAGTCTCAGAGATAGGAGCATTCATGGAACTGTTTCCAGTAATGATTTGGTTGATTTGACAAGTTTTTTTGGTTGCGATGTACAGCAAGAAAGAAACTGGGAGTTTATGATGTACATACGATGTTACATCGGTAATGGTAAGATAACTAAATAGTAAGCCATAAAATGTTTGACTGAACAAACTACAGTAATCTGACACGTCTCCAAATTAATGTAGATACCATCTTATTTTCTAACAGGCAATTTTATTCGTTCTTTGATACAACCCACACTGTGATTGGTCTGACACGCGCACATGCATAACTCCCTCACTCACCGATCACGTAGCCCTTCCCCGGGGGGGGGGGACTCCCTTATATGGGCTATATAGGTCTGTGCGGCCCCGAAGGGTATGGTTTTTCAGCCGTTTTGGTCATAAATAGGGTATCGATTTTAGCTGATTTTGGCCATTTTGGTCATAAATAGGGTACGGTTTTTGCACTCTAGCCTTGATATGGGTATTCCTTAAGAAGAAGCCACTTTTTCATCATTGTCGAAAAGAAAATCAACAAAAGCCCTTCACAAATTTATATGTGTACGGTAATTTAACATTGGTTTGAACTAGGGAGCTAATTATAACGCAGGTCTGAAACAGGGTTTTGATTTGAGGGTCAGGTCGTAAATAGAGTTTCGAATTTTTGGTCAGGTCATAAATACGGTAAGGAATATCGCAGATTTTGGTCATAAATAGGGTAAGGGTTTTGGGAAGCGGGCCGCACACCCCCAACCAATTTTTCTGGGAGTACCCCCTCGGGAGCCCTTCCAGCTCCCAAGAGGAATTTTTGCTCAAAAATACTCAAGTTAAGAGAACTTTTCGCATTTTATACTAGTCGTAAGTTTACCCTTTTTACACAACACAGCGCAACAACACTACTTCACCGACATATTGAAAGTCTGATTTAATTAAATTGCACTTTAACTTGGTGCCACACGGTCTTCAAAGAACATTTGAACAGTTTTCATACTTTTTACCTTTAAAATATCGGACTGAAAAGAATGTCATAAAATGCCCATCCAATAAAAATATTAAACTACTACTGCAGAGACGTAAAAACACTCTAGAAATGAAAGTTTCTTTTTTATTTAATATCCTGGGAACAATAGCCGATAACCTGTAAGCTCTAATTGAATTTACTCCCATATGAAAAACAAAAGTGTCGAGTTACCATTTGTAACTAAAAATAGCAAACATCTCGTGGGAACAAGTGGCGACGATTCGTCAGCTCTAATTGAATTTACTACCTTGTGAAAAACAAGAGTGTCAAATTACCCATTGTAACTAAAAAATAAAAATATCTCGTTATATTTGCATTCAATAAGAACAAAACAATCGTTACCTGCACTTACTATTGTAAACGTTAGAACTGCTTCAAATCTAAATAGTCTCGTCTCCTCTAAAACATGTCCTAAGAACTAGAACCGACGATTCGTGACCTCTAATTGAATTAACTCCTTGTGAAAAACAAAAGTATCAAGTTACCCTTTGTAATTAAAAATAAAAATATCTCGTGCCATTTGTCTGCTACTCATGAACTGCTTCAAAACTCAAGACTCATCTCGTTCATAACTAGCCACTACTACACTGAAAATTATGCACTCTAAAACAACCCAATGTAAGTATGTAACTGTCACACTCCCCTCCAAACCGGACTAAAAATCACAAACCGGCAACATACACGTCACTCTTTATTTTTCAATTACCAAAGTCCTTGTGTTTATACATACCTTGTGTTTCTCACGTACCATTTACCTTTACAACAGGAAATTTGATTGGCTGTTCATAGTAGATCCAATCTGATTGGTGTGACATACATAAATCTCTCACTCACTCACTCACTCACTCACTCACCCATTGACCCGTCCATAACATACCCGACGCGCCGACTAAGAGGTATTTTTTTTACAAAAAAATAACTCAAAAATGGTTCGAGGAGCATGGCATTAAGTTCATCCTGTCCATAAGCAAGTTGTCCAGGGGACAAACCTCAGAGAACTATGTTTTGAGGTTTTTTTTCGTGAAAATGAGAAAAAGATTAATAATATTAAGTAATATTAACTATATTAACTTTATTACAGGGAAAACATTTCATAAATTGCAAATTTTAGAGGTTTACGACCTAGAGAATTGTGTTCTTTACCAATCTTGAAAATTTGACTACATTCGGTTGAAATCCAATGAGGATGTCGCATGGGAAATATTGGTGATCTGTCTATTTGGTCATTTTGAGAAATAAGGCTTTAGAGTTTAACTTCGGTCTCCGAGAGCCCAAATTAGCCCTGAGAACGGGGGGAGGGGCCGAGGTAGGGGGAGGGGGGTATATCGAAAGGTTTTGCATAAATGTCCCATTGAATACCCGAAATATTAACCAAATATAAAGAATGTTCAGGACTATGATGCAAAATTCTCATAAGTTAAGTCTGCATACGAGCCAAGTGGCTCATCAGGCCGGAGCTTATTCCGGTTTCAGTAGCATGAAGCGACTAGGGGTATTTCTACTCACCCCTGCTAGTCCATCGCAGGGTTACCCCCCAGCATTAAATTCGCTGGTACCCATTTATACACCTGGGTGGAGAGAGGCACCGTGAGAGTAAAGAGTCTTGTCCAAGAACAACACAAGGTCCCCAGCCAGGGCTCGAACCCGGACCGCTCACTCCGTAGTCGAGCGCAGTAACCATGCATGAGGCCACTGCGCCTCTGAAATTCCCATAGATACACATCTCTAAATTAAAGCTTTTCTGTAAAGTATAATTAAAATGTGTTGAATTGAATCCATTTTGTAAGTACTTTTGGACTGTAAACAACCGTTGCTATGTTGAAATATAGCTACCAATGTGCACATTTCTTAATTTAAATGTAAATCAAGGAGTAATTATAGCAAAATCGTTTCAAAATACGTTTTGCAAATGGTCAGAGGTGTCGAGTCTTCACGTTTCGAAAAAATGGCTTTTTGGAGAAAAATTTACATCCGAGAGCGAGAGTATAAGGCCCCCATATCTTAAAAATTAAGAAAGTGTCGGATAATGTGTGTTTTAGAATTGGTACCTCTAAAGGGTGAAAAAATTTCAGGTTACGCTCACAAAACTGACATGCAATGTACCCTCAAAACATAAATTTCAAAATTTCTGACAAGCCCTCTCCTTTCCTTTTATATGGGATTCTCCCCGGGTCTGGGCCACAGCAGCTAGCAGTGAGATCCGGGCAGTGAGATCATTACTAAATTTTTAGCAAATAAAAATGTTAAAAAAAACTGTTCAAATGTTGTTGTTTATAGTGTTTTTGTTGTTTATATGCGCTTAGCTACACCTAAATAGTTTACAGGCATGCCACTTAAACTGAAAGAAACAAATATGTCATATAAACATAATAGGCTTAAAAATCCCAACTGGGGGGGAGGCAGAGCAGTTGGATATTTACGAGCATGACCGAGGCGTTGAACTAGGGTCTACCCAAAAACAACTCTAGCTAAGTGTTGGTCAGAGGGTACTTGAACCAGAAACCTCCGGATTTCAAGTCCGGTGCCCTAACTACTCGGCCACGGCATGCGGCCGGTGCCTTTGAGAGAGATAAGATCTAATCCTTTCTAAACTTCTGAGATGACAGAAAGTAAATAAAATGAGTTTCCTCTTTTAGCAGATCTCGCCCACGTTCATCCCCCGCTAAGTTGTTTTTTTCAATCAGTTACGAAACCGCAAGAACTGAAGCATTTTTGTTTCTTTTTTTTCCCGCTTTTGTCACGCAGTGATCCACAAGTCAGATCACGCTTATATTTCACGTTATTCAGCGCTTTTATCTCACAGTGAGCTTGATCTCCAGTGTCAACAGGTCACGCACATCGTAAATGTCAGTGGGTCACGCAGAAGATGAACACGTGCAGTTTGCGAAAAATTCGAGGTCGTTCAAGGACCTATGTCGCTCACGTACGTGAGCGAAATTTCTTACTTTTCTCTGGGTCAAAAAGAACATGCCTCGAGTGCTCGAAGATGGTTCTTTGGATAATAAAAGCAGGAGGAAAACGTACCTTCTAGTGAAATCCCGCTTTTTTGGCCTTGAGCATTTCCTCGGGCATCTAAAAAACCTCCCACACACGCAGGTCGCGCGTGTCTCGCTCGCAAAACACAACATAACATGCGTTTCGTACTTACATAAAGTTATATAACACGGCAAAACAATGAGTTCTTTCATGCTAACTAGCGCTCTAAGCCTGTTTTCATGCGAGAGGCTGCACGCGATTTATTAATAACCCAATTTCTGAGCATTACATGCTCTTATCTACCTCCCCACATAGAACGCTGACTGAAAAACTTCCCCGAAGCAGGTTCTTTGTTTGTTTCCTTACTTCTGGCATGCGCTTGTATGATGTACTGAAACACTGTTGGAGGTGTGTTCGTGGGTTTGGGAGGGGAAGAGGGTCATTAAGTTTTAACATGATTCATCAAGGCTCCTTCAGTTTCAAGTGTAAAGTAATACTGTCAATACTGATACGCTCAAATTGTCATAAATCCGAAGAATGCCTTGCATGTGCTCCACTAACGTTTCGTGCAGGAACCAAATTCTAAAATTTGCCCAAACGTGTTCCTAAGCGACCGTATGAAGAGAAGAGAACACGCGTATTTTTGCCAGGGCCATTGTTAAGGAAAAACGAAATGCTGATTGAATTGTAACCCGGCTTTGATTGGGATGAATTTTTTTTTTATATAAGAAGGCCTTATGTTTTGAGGGTACATTGCATGTCATACTATAATTACTATGCCCTATAATCAAGCTTACGTGGCCCTATTCTCCCAGAGGAGAGCTATGGGACCATGATGATGATGATGATAACGAGCCATTATTTTTGTTCTTCACGGTTCATATGTTAAGACAGTGAGATGTGCAGGGAACAATTATTCTCAGCGACGAGGATAACTTAGCCAAGTCCTGTACGAGTTCAAGAGTTGTTTTCCGGTCGACACTTGAAGAAAACTATTCTAGAATCCGATAGTCCTTTATGTCGAAGGTGTCTACTTGCTTGACCGCGGTCTTGACTGCATAGTATTTCCAGATCCTTTTAGCTCCTTTCAGGACACTACGTTCAGCCAAGACATCGCGGTTAAATAGAGACTGCGTGCTTGGAAGTATAGGTGTGCAGTTAAGTAATTCATACTTGAATGGTGATTTATATCTAGGTATACTGGATCTACTGAGAAAAGAGTCCGATAGAATATTTATGATCTTTTAGTAATATATGAAGCATGCGAGACAGTGTTTCACAACATTTCAGAACGTCGAGATGAAAGTTAAAAAATACCATGCGCAGATATGTTCGTAATTGTGTGAGAACAGTGTCAATATGATTGATATATCTTCTTAGTTCAAGGTAAACCTCAGGGAGACAACGGAGAAAAAATAGTAACTTATTGTTTATTAAATTTTTTTACTATTAAAAAATTAATTTTTTTTTAACATTGTTCATTATTATTTTACGAGTTTATTTTCGAAGAAACCCCGACCGTAATTTATAGTAGCCGAGGAGAAATTAATTCCGAGAGAGTTAACCTTTCATTTTCGAAGCCCATGGCCTATCACCTGATGATTTTTGTTCCGAGTTTTCATCTTTTAAGTTGATAGTTGTTTTAGAAGGGCTATTAGAATTATGTGCTTGTTGAAATAACTTTTTTCTATTTTGTATTTGCGGGTAATTCCCAAACATGTCTCTGAGGGCTTATATGTAGAGAGTTATTTGTTATTGATGGTTTTTACGTTTCCGAATGTGGTCTGCGCCCTAAAGGGAACACAAATAATAGGGAACAAAAAAGGGAAATTAAAAAGTAACTCACCAGAGGGCCCATCAAAGGTAACAAACAAAAAGGGCTGCAAAGGAACGCAAAAGGGAATAGATGTAACCGAAATGGGAACAGAAAGGAGAAAACAAAAGGAAAGACAAAAGGGTACATAAAATACAACTTTGCGTGCGAACAGCATTCAGTTTCTTAGCATACTGCAATAGGAACATGCTTGTACCAATTACTAGCTGGAAAGTATGGGGCTTATAATCAGAATGAAATAGATACATTAGATCTTCGGGAAGGGTTTAAATTGAAGTTCTAGATGACTTTCACTGATAGTTGGTCAAAATGGGAACTGTCAACTGGGAAATGACACGTGTTTTAATCGATAGCTGCATGGGATATGAGATCTGCAAAATTTACTAACAGCTAAGAATTGGGCTGAAACTTTAACTGATAAAGCCAAGAAATAGCCGAAAATGTAACTTACAACTGGGATTCCAGCTTCGCCATTCAGACCCTCTAAATGAGCTTTTATTCGGGGTTGGGATTGGGAAGAAGGGCTTATCACAGGACGGCTCTTGTGTCGGAGATTTGCTGGCATGGAGGACTCAGTTATTCTCCGCCCTTTGTCCTGGTGTAACCGTCTCACTGTTAAGTTGACGATAGTTTTTCAACGCTTTATGCTCTTGTGACAAAATTGTTATTGGAAGAATCTGCGTTACACACGCTTTTAGATGTTTTATCGTGTTTGTTTCTCTTTATTAAGGTATTTTTTGAGAATGGGGGGTAATTCACCAAGGTTATGATACCATAGAAGAACTACAACAATGTGAAGAGAAAAGAAAACACAAGTCAAATGAGCATATTAATGAGAAAACTACTTTAATAGCAATATTATTACCACATAATTCACAAGAAATGGCTAGGAACGTATGTTCCACTTAGAGAAAAATTACAATCGCCCTCCTATAAAGCTAAATATAAAAATAGGTTTTCCTTTGGTCGTTATATCCTCCTGACTACAATACTGCAAACATTCCACTAGATTGAAAACACAATTGCACCGTGTATTGGGAATGAATGATTGTTATATATAAATATCACAAAATTCAGCTGTTAAATTATATCTTACACACGTTGGAAGCATTTATACAACGCAAAAGTGAACAAAATAAATACCAAAACTAAACAGGAACTACTTTCAGAATCGAGTTTGGAGACTACTTAAATTGAAGCCCACGAAATTCCTAAACTAGCAAGCGCAACATTTTACTATAGCTTTGAAAGCTTAAAATGTGCAACAAACAAAAACTGTTTTTACAGCCTTGAAAAGAAACGCTCACGGTCATTTTCAATTTTCTACAAATTTCCTCGCACGAAAATTGAATAAATTGTTATTTCTAACTTGTCTGACAATAGAGTTTATGTCGATAGCAAAAATGTTAAATACGATTGATTTGAAGGACGGTATATTCTGCCTTGGTAATAGCGAGCAAGTGCAGGCAAAATCGATTGTCGTAAAAAGCTAAATAATAAACTTGCGGCCTGCCTAGTATTGTGTTATCGGCGAACAGGAAATTCTGTGGGCACAGATACGAACAACAATGTCGTAAAATTTCATTCCGTCTACAAATCTGGGAACCGATTAGGATCCTCCTGAGGAAAAAAAAAGAACAAGACTTAAGTCACCTGCAGAGAAACAGCTGATCAGTCCAGTGCTTAATAACACTGAAAATGACGCGGCAATAATACAAAATTGCGATACACTTTCAACAGACCATATTCGTATTCACGGTATTGGACTGGAACTAGCTTGCAACTGAGGCTAATGCAGGGAGTCTTCTCAAATGCAAATGACATGAGCCTCCATTGCAAGCTAGTGCCAGTCCAACACCTAGAATACCTAAATGGTCTATTCAGCTTCTCTTTACGCCAAAAATCTGACCCTCCCTCCCATCGACTCTACTAAGACAACGTTCTGTTAGCATTTAACGCAATCTTTCCTTGCACATGAAAGATTGCACGACGTTCCAAATGAACTGTCTGTTTGGGGCTCCCTCACCCTTCCCCTGAAAACAAATCCTTGAGAGCTTGACAAACCTTGTAATCTCGAGGTATAAAGAACATTGAAGAGGGAATGCTGTTACAGGATTTAAAGTCCTGGAACGTCACACGAGCTGTGATCGTTGGAAACACTGGTATCTCTGTTAAGTGAAATAAAAAGAGAATAACTATGTAAAAGATCAATGAAAATGTCTCTCTTGTATTTCATTTGTAGCCGTTCCGAGTGACCTCACGTAAGGAGAAACATTGCGTGACGACTAAAGAAACGTATGTGAAGGAAACTAACGACTGGCTAACTTCAATAAGTACAAGCCACACCAACCTATTCTGACGGGAAATCCAGCTGGAAGTTTCATTGCCACAAACTCTTTTAACTTGTTGAAATGCTTAAATGGAGCGACAACCTCTAGCACTTTAAGGATGCTATAAAAATGCAAGAAAACTGATTGGCAATCATCTTAGACGTATTTACACTGTAATATAATTAGCAAACATAGTGGAATCCCTTTAGAACGAGAAAAATCTGGGACGAGTCTCAACGCGCAGTCGTTTGAGAGATCTCGAGTTGATCTTCGTCCCAGAATTCTTCTCGCGTCCAAAGTAGCAAATTCAAGGGAAGATACACGTGCATAGAAAAACAAACTTACAGGTCAACAGAAAGAGGGAATTCTTCACTCTGTAAAAGCGTAATAAAGAAAAGAAAAAACAACAGTTAGCTCTATCGAGAACAGAGAGATCTATCGTTCCAGATCAAAAATAAGAAAAAAGATTAAACTAAAACAGATTTACCATCGCTACATGGGCTTTAACAGATTTCCTGTCTTCTTTAAGCACCATTGGTCGGCCTAATGGCGGCAATCTGTGAATGAAATGATACTTTTATTAACACCCACCATCCAATACAATTCAATGGTCTTACCACAAAAGTTTCACTTTGTAAGACAAAAAACTCTCATCTATTAAACCACTAGTTCAAAAGAAAAACACTCAACAAATATCACGAAACCCATAAGAAATTTAGCAAGATTAACATTCGCCACTTATCAAAACGAGAAGAAACCCGAGGCGTCTCATCTCGCAGTGGCTTGTGGGATCGTTCCGAGACGAGAATCTTTACTGTCCTTAGTAACCATCCCACAAGCGACTGTGAGATAAGACTCGCCCCAAGACTCCCCCAAATTTCTTCTTATTTCTAAAGTTAGGTGGTGAATGCGCTAGAATGGAAATTGATTACATGTAAAGGATGGCCAAACTTGCAAAGGTGAATGACGCTCATGTTTTTACACTTTCAACTAGAATTTATCTAATCATTGTAAATGATGAGGACATTTCCCGCCTTTTAAAGTTTTGTGCAATACTCAATGTCAGTGCAGTAAATAGCAATTTACCTGTCAGAGTCATACAGCAGGTATTCATCCCATGTCAGGCCAGTTTTTGGTGGTGGATGAAGTGAATTTCGCCGTGAAGTCTGAAAAATATAGTTTAAAAAATGCATGTTTTAACATAAGTATTAGAGGCACTATCAGGAAATTGTAATTTCTCTCACCTCTGGGAGACTGTCCATAATATTTCCACTTCCTTTACTTAGAGTGTCAATGAGGGCCTGTTGACGAAAGATGGATTTTGAACAAACTTAATCATTGCCATTGTTGTGTAGTTTTAGCATCGCAACAGTAACTGTGCGCTATAAAATTACGTACTTTGCATTGTTAATATCTATTTGAAACTAATAACAAAAAAAAAAAATTAAAAGAAAAGTGTGTTGTTAAAAGCTACTAACAAGCAAACAAATAAGGTTTTAAAACTTTCACGACACTCCAAACACATAAGGTTTCAAAACTTTCACGACACTCCAAACTCTTACTTAGCGACTAATAATCATGTGCTCTTATCATTTCTTGCGTGAATTGTGTGAAACATTAAATCTTTAATTACAACTGTCCACAAGAGGTTTTGTACACTTGACTACGTGCTTTGTGTTGGAGCTTTTGGCAATGGCTCCTTCAATATAAAGTTGCTTCACTGTGTGACTTGTAAAAACTATAACACACATGCAATATCATTCCTCACTGACCAGACAGACAAAAACGCGCAGAAAAATCTTGCTCAACTTGATCGTGTCCTCAACTCGTGAGAGCTTGTGTTAATTCCCATTTGATTTACCCCAAACAGTGAATGAATATAGAAAAACAGCACACCTTATTTTTGACCACATCCTCCTCTGTCAGGTGCTCCCGCCTGGTGATAAGAAGGAAATCTCAGTAAAATACAGTTACCTCATTCTCTAATTACAAAGCCCAATAATGCTGGGCACGTTAGTGTACTTCATCCAGACTCAGTCATTACCGTTTTCTGGAGATAAGCATCATTCCATTTATGGAGTACACTTCGGACAGGTAGGGTCCAACCATTTCCTATAGAGAAAAATAAAGAAACAGATGTAAAACACAAGACTTCAGTGTATTCAACATGTAAATTATCGGGGCTCATACAGCCATAGATGAAAGTATTTGACAAGGTTCCATAGCACTAGATACTCACTGTTCTATCTGCACGCCAAATCCATCCAGCTTGTGATCGACTAAAGGTGATGGGTTTAGTTGACATCATTGCAGAAACAATGTCACTGCAAAGACGAAATTTTTGAATAATTTTGAGTACTGCAATTAATGACGAAAAAGGTGTAATTAACCAGAGAAGAACCTATTTACAGTCATTCTGAGTCGTGGTTATGTTATACATGTTTATTGTGATTGAAAAATAAAAACCATTACTGAGAATAACTTGGAGAATTTTATTGTGCACTGTTGTGAGGAAAACCAATCAGACATCAAATGACTAGAGCGGTTTTCAACTGAGTGTCATAAAACCAAAACCAAACTGATTAGTAACAAATTAGACTGCTCAGTCAATCTTAAAATGTAGTAAATCCAAAACCAAAGTAATTGCCTGATTACATATATGTACTTTCGAAAACCATTCTAAACTGCACACCATATTAAATTACAGTCTGTACCTTTTTTGAAGAATTCTTGTGGTATTGTAATCTAACTGCTAGAGCTATTGTTCACTATCAGACATAAGTGTGAAATGACTGGAGGTCATCTCAAAAATAGCTGACCTGAGATTTTCTTGTTTCTCCAAAGTTCCAGGGGAGGAGTTAGAAGTGTAACACAATAATTCACTTAAGTGATATTGAGTTATAAAACCTCAAAATAATTGAATGAAGATATGTACGCAGCTGCAAGTTCCAAATGACAATTCAGTCCGTATACGATTTTGCTTAAGCTTGAAGTTTCACACTTCTTAATGTGTTGAGAAATCATGAATATAGGAAATAATTATTTATAAGAAATGTAGCTTAATTTTAGTAGGAAATTTCAGTGAAGTGGCCTCATCGACTATCACCTCATAGAAATACAGAGTGAATGGTCTATGGTAATTGTTAATCATCCATTTGGTTTGATGTATTCATCTGATTGGTAGTGGCAATATGTCAAATTCAAATCAGTGGTTGATCAGTATTGCTGAAGTTGACAAGCCAACAAGATGTATTGTATAAAATGTGAAATAACAAATGAAAATACCTGCTCATTAGTAGGTCAACTTCTTCTTCGATTTCAACTTCAGTGTCCTGAAAAAAAAAAGACCAGATTGGATTAACATGAGCTCTTGTTCACTCATGTTGTCAACAAAATTACCACCTAGCATACTAATAATGGTCACAGCCTCAACTGTCTCTTTTTCCCTCTTAGTAATTACCCCATAATACACGAGGGAAGAAAAAAGTCTTACCGCATGCAAGATTCCAGATTTTAACAGTCATTTAAACAATTTTCAAATCTACTGAAAGTTGCTGTCTCTTCCTCTAATACAGTCGAACCTCTTACTGTAGACACATCAGGCTTTAAGCCGAGATTTGAAAAGTGGGCTTCCACAATATGCTATAGGACCTGCTCAAATGAACAATTTATAAGGCAACACATGAAAAATAAAACAATTTTCTTTAATAAGTGGCCGTCTACAGGATGCCTGGATGCCCATCTGTCTAAAAGCCTGAGACAAATCCAAAATAATTATGGACACTGAGCTCTGCCTCTTTGGTGTCTGTATTATAGAGCTTTGAATGTACTAATTAGCACCTGGGGTGGTTATTTAATCTTGAGAGCTGAATGGAGATCAGGAGGGGATACTTAATTTCTTTTTTGACTTTTCTTTCTTTCAGAGAAATTGTGCCTTCACCAGAATATAACAGTAGACTCTGAACATGCTTTATAATGCAGGTATAATGTGAGCTGTTCAGAAAAAATGTGAACAACAAATGGATGATATCAATGTACTCTGATGGAGCAGTACCGGTAGTTGAAAAGGGAACAGGTGGGCTTACATAGCAGAGGGTAATTGAAAAGGACACCAATTGGAATAGGAGTGCTTTTTTGTAATAAACCATGTTCCAAAGAGTTTGTTCATTGGGAAAGGAGGGCTTTGTGGAAGGAAAAAGGCATGCAATGCGTCCAGAGAGCCATGTAGCTGTAACTCTTTGCACACATTGCTGGCCTATGGTTCTGATAATGTGCAGAGTCTTGCACATTTGGGGCTCACAGGCAGTTTCCACAGATCGGGAACTTTCTTCAGTCATTCAAGAAGAAGAAGAAAATGTTTTATATCTATACTACTAATCTCCTCCAGTGACTTTTCAGCTGACAGCTGTGATAGTGCCTCACAACAAGATTCCTGATAGTATTATGCTATAGATCTTCAATGAGACACTTTAAAGGTTAACATAAATTTCAAATGACAGTTATCTTTGCCCTTGTTTCTAAAGAGAACTTACCTCTGTCCTAAGTCTTTGAAAGACTTTTTTCTCATTGTCTAACACTGCAAAGGATTGCTTTCCTGCAATGGTGGAGAAAAAATCCAGTTTCAACCAACAAATTTCATGAATGAGATCGGATAAATGCTAATAAATTATAAGCGGATTGTCAAAAATTACTTTTGCCTTGCCGCCCATTTTGCATAAATTTGCCAACTTATAAAAAATACATTAAATAGTTACAGTGTAAGACATGTCCTAATGTCAAAACAACTACAAGCCAATATATTGTGCAATGCAAAGTTGTGGTTGGCATTTGATTTTCCTTTTTTTTCTGTCTTTTAATTTTTTATTGGCTACAGTAGCCCAAAACAATGGAAAATAAAACTAAAACCTCTTTTATACATGAAGGTTTCAGACCAAATGGAATTTAAACCAATGACAATAAAATATACTTAAGTACCTGAAATCCCAATA
The DNA here is from genome assembly GCF_964199315.1 of Orbicella franksi. Classification (NCBI taxonomy): domain Eukaryota; kingdom Metazoa; phylum Cnidaria; class Anthozoa; order Scleractinia; family Merulinidae; genus Orbicella; species Orbicella franksi. Next base: position 13,736,699 of record NC_138158.1, read on the forward strand.
TGCTTTTAAGATGGCAAATAAAGCAATGCTTTACACATACCTTTTGCATCGCCATTGAAAATAAATGTCAAGTCACCTCGCTGCCACTTCATGTCACTGAAATCTACTAATGTGCTATCCATTCTGTTAAAAAGAAATGTGTCCTCTTTGAGATGAAGATTGCATACTGCCCCAAATAAACACCTGATCTACAAGGTTTACACCCAGAATTTCTTCAAGGTACCAGCATCTATTTGAGACTGCATTATTTTCACCATATATACATGGTATTTTGCCATCAAACCAGGAACTGATCATGAGAAAAATTTTTACCAACTTAACAGTGAACATCATTGTAATGGTACAACAGTCCAAGTTACATTTATCTTAAATTGAGTGTTCATGTTTCAGTAATTTTGAAATAGAATGATACTTCACTGCAGAAGTCAGTATGACCTAAAATGTATGTACCTAGCATAATGTTATGTCCTCTGTGAGTCATCAAAAATGAATTTCTCTTTACAGTGTTAATATGTTTTCAAGCACACATGTTAAGAGAATCAAGTGAGCCATCACTGGGGAAAAGCCTTCATGCCCCTTAATTGTTCAAACTAACATCACTAGTAATACACAAAAACAGACAAAAAGAAATTATTTGATGTTTTGAGCTAACCTTTAACTTAGCTGTAAACTGCAGTGCCATACCAACCTTTTACTTATTCACTAAAATGCAGTAAAGCAGTTCAAAGAATGAAGGACCTAATCTTCATTCCACCTGTACTCCTTTCCTATTTTGAGCATATCTGAATCTTCCTTATCACGAACAGGTTTAACGTCATACCTTATTGAGCAGCCTTTCTTGAACACTTTACAAGTGTCTGATGGCAATATTCTGGACAAAAGTGGTACTGCAAAGTGAATATTTTCAAACAATCCAATCAATGAACATTGCAAATTGGAATATATTTGAAGCAATGAAAAGATTGGGAAATACATGTAAAAACAAGATTGACAAAAATAGAGTTTGTATGCATGGTTTCTGACAGAGGGTAAGCTTGGGAGACCTTCAAAGTTTGTGAGTACTTCTAAGTGATTAATTATTGAGTTCTCCTAAACTTGCTCTGCTGTAGCATCATAGAAGTTATGTTACATGTGGTGGCAGTTTGTTATCCCCTTCTAAAATAAAGGGGATGTGACAAAAATGTCCACTTTGTTAAGTACATTTATCTTCATGCAAAACAACTCAGCCAAGCAAATTAAGACAATAGCGTTATTACCACTGCATAAATTTTTTTTATCACATACAACACAAAACGTCATGACAGAAGATCTCTTTAGGATATCTGCTAAAGCAACAAAAATCAATTACCCCAGCTTTGAAAATCCCAGTTGATCTCTATATAAAAGTCTCCAAGCTGCAAAGAAGATTCAAGTATGAAGTCAGCTAAATATTATAGTACTGTAGAAGATTTTTGTTATTATTGTGATCTCTTTGTTAGACAAAATATCGAAGGGAGATGTTTGTCATTGATCACTCTTGGGAAAACAAACCTCTTGTAATGCAGCAGTCAGTTGAGGTCTTCTTTCTTCCAATGCTTCTCTTGACTGCTGTTTTAGTTTCTTCAATAGAGAGGTGACTAAAAACAAGTAAATAAAAAGTTTAGGGACTGTTTAGTGATATGAACAAACAAGCGTGCCACAAAATTGTGAAAGAGGTACATTTATTGTTGAAGCAATGGATGATTTTACCATCTGTTGAAAAAATCAGGTGAATAGCCCAGTGCCCAGGGCCCAGAGTAGCTAGCTGAGATTATGATTAGAAGTAGATGATGACAACTGGCTACAAAGACTGCCCTCAACAAACCTGTTTATATAGAGGAAGTTTAACTTTTCAGAGTTAACTTTTAAATCCTGACTTGTATACTGTAAATCCTTGAATTAGTGCCCTGGGCACTTATTTCAAATTTAGAAGAAGATGGGGACGCTTATTTGGGGGGAGGAGGGGGGGGGGCACTTAATTGTGGCCTGACATGATCATTTTTGTAATACATAATTTGCACGTTAACAACAACATAGGCTGTTTATCGACATAAAAAGCTGAAACTAAAGTTTAAATTGGGGCACTGTTAGTACCTGTAATTTTTTTTCTAAATTTAACATGTTCACAAACTGTAACAAGAAATTGTAGGATGCAACTTAGAAGAAAAAAAAAATGTTTCCTGTATTATAAAGATGTAAATTACTAATGACTGTATAAAAAACTTGGACCAGAGTGATTAAACACAACAGAAACTATACATCATTTGTTGATTTGTTGTTGAATTACTTGTCCACAAAGTGGGGGGAGGTGAGGGAACACTTATTTTAAATTTTGGCTGATAGGAGGAGCGCTTATTTGAAGGGGGCGCTTATTCGAGGGGGGGGGGGGTGACGCTAATTCGAGGATTTACGATACACTAACTGATTTACGATAAATATTGATAAACCCTCACAAAAGAACTTTCCCCTTCCAACTTTTCAGCGATAAGCATGTTTGCCCTGCACAACACAAGTGCAACACATAATAATTATACACTGTACTTAGCTCGGTTATTAGAGTAACCATGAACCTGTACGTGGGAGGTCATCAGTTTGAAATCTGCTGAGGAATTGGACTTATTCTTTGTCCCACAATTGTAATGTAATGAGCAATTTTATCTCACACACGCGCAATATTTGTTATAACAGGCTTCTATATTTATTAACAGACATGCTTTTACTCTTTTACAACCACATCAGGAAATAGCTTGGGCTTGTATTCACTAATGCATCAGAACTACAATATGCCCGGTCTGCATTTCAAGACCCAAAAAACCAAAGATATTCTTGTCTATTACACATGTATATTTATAATACACATTCAGGTAAAAAAATTATTCTAATTATCAACTGTCAAAGCTTACTTATTTGTCTGTCCCCATAACTAATGGCTTCAGCCAGAGGACTCCACCCAAAGTTGTTCTTCACCTTTACTGGTGCTCCATGAGCCAACAGTAAGTACACACATTCTAAAATGAAAATGCAATAAGTTAACATAACATGCTGCATAAAATTAAGCTAGAGGTCAGGAATATTATTTTCATTGATACATACATGTACATGTATATGAAGGCACAGTGGTCTTATGGTTAATGCTAAACTCTGACCTGTCCAAATTTGAGCCCCGGTTCATTGCGTTGTGTTCTTGGGCAAGACACTTTACTCTCACAGGGTGTCTCTCCCCGTCAAGGTATACAAAAGAGTACCAGTAGAACTGTGATGTACTGTACCTTCTCTAAAGGTAAGGTAGGTAAAGTCTGCATGCGAGCCAAGTGGCCCATCAGGCCGGAGCTTATCCCAGTTTCTGTAGCATGAAGCGACTAGGAGTATTACTACTCCCCCCTGGATGGGATGCTAGTCCATCTAAAGGCTGGTTTTCATTTGTGACAGAGTAGCAGTCAGAGTCATAATTAGACACAGAGTTAATACGATCGGAATACTAATTCTGCTTATGACTCTGTCGCTTATGATCTAATAAAAGCTATCTGTACATTGTCAGAGTTGGAAGTACAACTGAAAGAATATACCCATCACAATGCTTGATTCCAGCCTTGTGATTGGTTGGTTCTTCTGCTTCTGCTTTCAACTCTTACAATCTAGTTCTCCCTGTATCATGAGTGACAGAGTCATAAACAGAATATTCATTAATCATCATCTAAATCGGGGATCATTAAAATTGACTTTTTGAGTACAGCATTACCTTGGCATAAGAATCTTGCATGACAATAAATTATGAACTTAGATTGAACATTAAACTTTTAGGCATCTTAGTGCTTTGACAAGACATGTTTAAGAACCAAGATGATTCAATCTATCTAGAGAATTCTTGTTTGTCATGCACAACTTCTGACAACTTATATTAAAGGCCTTCTGGCACAAATACCAGGCCTATGGAAAACCATCCCCTCTCTTCGGCAGGGAAATTTACACTCTGTTACTTACCTCTATGTCCCAAAAGAACTGCCAAATGAAGAGGTGTATTACCTAAAGGAAAAAAAATCATCACAATAAATTAGAAGCCATGTACATGCTATTAAAGTACAGGGTCTTATAATAACTTTGAACTTTTCTCTAAATTATCAATTGAACTTGTTTAATTTACCCAGCACCTAAGGTGAGCCTGTTTTGTAATTTGCTTGTCTTTTGGTTGTTTTGCTGTGCTCTCACTCAACCTATTTGTGAGATGACAAGGGTTGATAGATGAAGGGATTCAGGTGAAGGGAGGCTTAGAAGGTTAGAAATTTTCATGCCATAAAATGTGAAGTCCTGGAGAGATCACCACAGAGATTGGAAAACAAATGCACAGGTCTAGACAGTAGGAAAGGGTGAATAAAAAACTATACACAACAGAAAAAAAAAAATTATTATTTCTTCAAATTTCAATGAACCGCTTATATTTTAGAACAATAGCTATCTACTTTCTTTTATATAATATGTCAAGTTATGCCACATTTTAATTGGTTCTTACTTATAATGATATGTTGGAGGACAGGCATATAGATAATGTTATAAACAGTTTTTTTTTGCTTCTTTATTACATATTTCACATAGATTCCATGTTGCCATGCGTCTGTTCAGTTACAGATCACAGAAGATGTCAAAATGTGGTAAGAACATCAGTGGCACACTCAGCTAACAGCTTGTGTGCCACTTTTTTGTTCTTACCGCATTTTGACATCATCTGCGTGATAATTATATTCTAGACCTTCCCAGACCAAAAACAACTACTTATGGTCTGCACTCTTTTTCACACTTAGCTAGTAAAATATGGAACTCTCTCCTGGACACTTACAGGACATCTGATTTTCTTCAATTCAAGCAAAAGATCCTTAAATATGAGGCCTTTCCACAGTGTAAATATATATAGTGTATAAATGGTATAGAATTATATTATTGTATTTCATTTTATTTTATTTTATCTATTTACTTTTTCTTTCTAATATTTATATCTCTCGAAGATATTAGCCAACAAGCTACTCTGTAAATTCGAGGTTAAATAAAGTATATGTATGTATGTATGTATGTATCTGTGATCTATTACTGAACAGAGTCAGACGCATGGCAACGTGGAATCTTTGAAATTGTTAAGTGCGAAAAAGTAGCTTAACATTATTTTTGTTAGACAAAAAGAAATTAATCTTTAACCAATCAATTTTAAGCTTCTTCAAGCTTCTTGTTTGCTAGCAGATTACAATAGGTAGTTAGCTTAGTGCATAGAAATAAACCAGATGACTAAGATTTTCCTATAACATGATTATCTACCCAAGCTCAGGAAATTCTGCAGAGTTTACTAGGCCACAAAATCCATGCAAACCTTCTCTTTTAACTTTTTCGTCTGACAACAGTATATCATTGCTTTTCATCTTGATTATACACCAATGTAGTACGTACTACAACACTTTTTATTATTATATTGGTCCCCTCCAATCCAGTGAATTGTACAACATAAACAAAACCTGCAGTAGTTTCCTTTGACATTTTGTCCCTTGAGAAACACTAGTATACGCGTATAATTGTACATGCTTATATCATATCACCAGTAGAAAAAGGCAAATAATCATTGTGTCGACGCCATCGTCACCCGTTGATCACTAGAAATCACAATTCATTATTGATGAGTATTTTCAACTTTATAAGGTAAACAATCACTACCGTCAAGTGAGTGCCAAAATTTATAAGCTCAATATAAAGCTTATATAAACAATGCTTCAGCTGCTAGTACGATTTTACTGAATGTTACCAACCAAGTTAAACTTACATTCCTGGGGAAGAAGCCGTTAGCGAGATCACAAAGTCAATTTGCAATTGGCCAAGAGATACCGTCTGAGAACCATATTTCACTGATGAAACATAGAAAGCCTGCAAGTTGGGGCAAATTAAATATCGTCTGGACGCAATTTATAATGTTGTTCTCTTGCACAACCCTTCACTGCTCTTCCGGCCATAAAAACTAGTAAAACGCAAATTTTTTTTTGTCAGGAGTTAGCTACTTAAAAAGTGTTCAACACGCGTATCTGCTTGAGAATAAAATTAACAATTCTCATCAAACATTGCTTGGCATAAAACTAAGCGTGGCCGCGGTTGTACTTTTCGTAACCTGCCGGCCGGCCGGCGGTCGATGGGCGGCAAAGAAAACACGCTGTTTGACACGCTTTAAATAAAATCACGACAAAAAGAGTTCCTTACCATGAACATCTCTTTCTTCTATATCGCAGCTACGTAAACAGCCCGAAACCTTCCGCAGATTTCCCTCAAAAACCGCCTTATGGAGGGGAAATCGATCGCATAACGACTCCATTACTGCTCGGAGCAGCATTACTTATGCCATGATGACGTTAGAGTGTCCCATGATTCATGGAAAGGCGAGCAATCATGGTGGACGCTGTGCAAAGAGCTCGGCAAAGATGGAAGATTTTAGCGTCAGTTATAAAGAAGCAAAGTCTAGACAAAGAGGATAATGAAATATCTGTACGTAGATTTGAAGGATTTAACTTGTTTTCTAAACATGTTGTTCACTTTGACAACGAATGTGAGGCTGATTATGAATGGCTGGACTATCGGCATGACAGCATCGCTGATCAATCATTGTTCATAAAGCAACGATGTAGAAAAGTCATCCTAGAAGATTTAACTGGTTTTGACAACACTGGAAACGTGTGTTTGTGGCCATCAGAAGAAGTACTAGCTTCTTATGTGCTAAATCAGAAATATCAGTTTGATGGGAAGGCAGTTTGTGAGCTTGGCGCTGGGATGACAGGCTTGGCTGGGATGTTCTTAGCTTCAATTGGAAATCCTTCGAAAGTACTACTAACGGATGGTAATTCTGACTGCGTGGAAAATATGGATGCTATTATTTACCAAAATAAGCCATTGTTCGGTTCAACTGATGTGTCATCTCAAAGGTTACTGTGGGTTGAAAATAGTGATCTCTCTGATCTGGAATCACAGTTTGACTTAATAATCAGTGCAGATTGTTTATTTTTCACTGAGAGTCACTCTGGCTTGCTTTATGTTATAGAGACTCTTCTTAAAGACAATGGCTCTGCCATTATTATTGCACCACAAAGAAAATATACGCTTAAATCATTCTGCAGTAAGGCAGTTTCCCAGTTTAGTGTGGCTGAAATTGAAAATTACGACTCAACTATGTGGGCCAGACATCTCATGGCAAAGAAGCAGGACCCAATGTATGATGAAGACATACATTACCCAGTACTACTTCTACTCTCAAAGGAACAGAACAACAGTGTCTCCTGACAATGTGAAATTTATTCTTACTATAATTCAATGGTTATTTACAGGAGAATAATGTACTGATTATTATAGACTTGAGTTTTGTAAACCTATTCCATGACATTCAATAATACATTCTTTCGTGTCAGAATTCTCTTGAACCTTGAACTTTGCCTAAAAGAAAAGAATAAAAATTAAAATTTGTAAATTAACAACTACATTGTGCAAAGGGAAATTATTAACTTGTCCAGGCCACCCTTTAGGAGAAAAGGAGCCATTTCACTGACCTGTTGCCTTTTTTATTCGCTTTTTTCATGTCCATGGGAGGCGCGGTGGCCTCATGGTTAGTGCGCTCGTCTCCGGATCGAGCGGTCCGGGTTCGAGCCCTGGCCGGGGACATTGTGTTGTGTTCTTGGGCAAGACACTTTACTCTCACAGTGCCTCTCCCCACCCAGGTGTATAAATGGGTACTGGCGAACTTAATGCTGGGGGTAACCCTGCGATGGACTAGCATCCCAACCAGGGGGGAGTAGAAATACTCCTAGTCGCTTCATGCTACAGAAACCGGGATAAGCTCCGGCCTGATGGGCCACTTAGCTCGCATGCAGACTTTACCTTTTTCATGTCCAAAGTGAGTAATATAAGGAATATTAAAGGTCATTTAATAATTTAATGTTCTTTTTTCATGTACCAACTAATTAAAAATCAGGAAGACTTACAGCTACATGCACATGTAAGCAATGGATGAAATCCACTAAATCAGCAAAAACACTGAACCTGGCTATAAACCTGAATCTGTCTTGTTTACAAACACAACATAATGACTCTAGCCAAACCTTCAAACCCAGATTGTTTGATTCAGAGTCCAGAGCACTAGCCAATGATCAACTAAAGCCACTGTGCCACCCAGGTACCATCAGTGACCTGCTAGGCTAATATTTGCCAATTATTAGATGCATACAAGTACTTCCTAGTATCTTGTTCCAGTTGCAGTAAACTTAGATTAAAACTATCAAATGACTACATTTGCCCTGAGATGAATTTTTTGCACCTTGCTACAAAATGAAGTAAGATGGAAACACTTCCTAAGATTAAGAACCTTACTACAGTGTATATACCTACTTTCATAATTTTCTCAGCCACGTGAATTGCTGTTTGTGTATGCATTGTGAGTGGTCCACATCTGATCGATGAGTGACCTGCAGCCAGTGCCATAAATATGATTAACTGAAGATAAATGAAAAATAATTGAAAACATAAGGGTTGGTAATAATTAATAAGTTGCAGCGTGAACAGGTCAAGTCTAACTGCTGGCTCCTTGAGCTGGAAGTTATCCTCAGATTCAGAAGCACAAGATATGTAAGAATATTTCTAATCTCCTAGTAAGGATGGAGTGCTAGTCCACTACACTGGTCCAATAAGGAGTAACCTCTGTATCGAATTCACTGGTACCCATTTGTAGAGCGGGGCAGAGCAGAATGCTCCAATTAGCTGTCAAAGCTAAAATCTTACAGTTCATGAGGATGATGATGATGATGATGATGATGAGAATGTTGATGATGATGATGATGGAAAGAAAGTAAATTTGGCCAATAGCTCGGGGCTAATAGATTTTACAGTCAGGCTTGTGGATAATCCATCTTTTGCTTGTCCAACATGCAATTGAAGCTTTTTGACTACTGCTTGTTAGAAATTTCTTGGGGCTAGTGAGGATGACTTTTTTCGCAACATTCACCTGATCTTGAAGATGTTCATCAACACAGCTGTCATATTGAAGATTATTTGTCAATTCATCCACAGCAGTTCGAGCTACTTCCTCTGCTGGTACACCTTCAGATGGCAAAACAAACAAACTTGGTCAAGTGTTCAGATCTATGATGTTTGTCAGGCATATGAGAATTTACAGGCTTTCCTTGACTTTGAGATTCACAGCTTCCTTTTTCTATTTTCTTCACCAATGAATTATTTTTTTCAACTTTGGTACCCACAGCCACAGTCAGTCTAAAATGTTTAGAGGCAGTATCATAAAAATAGCTCTTGTATTTTTTCTTACAGGGACTTGAATTAAATAAATAGATTTAAAATTTTTACCAAGGGAAGTGCCTTAGTTTGGCTGTTGGTATCAATGTCCAGCCTGGGTACCTGTTGGACTTTGCTCACTGAGAACTTCCCAATACAAATTCAGAGTGGAAACTACTGGAAAAATCTTATTACAAAGAGTCTAACAGGTGCAAAGGAGAGAGAAGTCAGCCCTTAATACCTAAAACTCACTCCGAAATGGCTATGCCATTTTGCAAGTTAATATTGACAACAAAAGATCTTTACTGATAAAATTCTCTTGATTTTAAATCACCTTTCCTTCCAATTGCTGAGCCAGCCATTCTACATCCAGTTGTAGATTCAGCCATCACCCTGAAAATATTTAGGTCATGACTGAACAGAACAAAGTTGAACCTGCTATTTTAAACTCTCAGGGGAAGCAAAACATAGTTCAAAAGAGTGGGAGTCCAAAATAGCGATCAAAATAAATAATGATTGAAAGGCAAATCCAAGGAAAATGAGAAATTTGAAATAACAAGTAGCACTTGCAACTTAATCAATAGCAACTTGCAACATGGTGGTAATACATGTACATACAACGATGCTTTTCAACTTGCAATGCAACATTGCTGCGCTACTAGTCGGCAGGAAAATGTTTCTTGCATTACCTGGCCTAGATACAGGTTTACATCTTGAAATGACTGAATTATTTTGTAAATGAATAAACATATGATAAATAATAAGCAACATAATAAATTTTTAATAACAACCTAAGTTAATAACTAACATTATTCCAGTTCCATTTCCATGTGCTTTGTCGGCAGATTCTTGGACTGGCTCTACATTTATTTGAACATCTGGATACTTTTTCTTCAACATCCTGTGAGCTTCTCTGGCCATTGTTTGAGCTATCTATCATTGATAATCGATATCATGTATCAGGTGTGCAGTAAAATAGTTCAAAATAGTGGGAGTTCAAAATAGCGATTCATAGTAAATGATTGAAAGGCAAATCCAAGGAAAATAGTTTTGAGTTCGAAACAACGAGGAATTTGAAGTAACTGGTAGCAACTTGCAACTTAATTAATAGCAAATTGCAACATGGTGGTAATACAACAACACTTTTCAACTTGCAATGCAACATTGCCGCACAAATAGTTGGGTATGCATGTATCAGGTGTCCAAGAAAATGAGAACAGACTCAGTATATGTGGGGAAAGTTTGGGCAAGGAATGTACTGACAAGGCTAGGATTTAAAACCATTATATAGCTGTGGCTAGTAAATTTAGTATTCAGTCTGCTGTACTGTCTTTGTTTTACAGTGGATAACATACTAGTTCATGTATCAGGTGTCCAATAAAGTGAGAACAGGTTCATCAAATGTGGGGAAAGTTTGGGCAAGGAATGTACTGACAAGGCTCAGATTTAATACCATTATATAGATGGTAGTAATTTTAGTATTCAGTCTGGTGCACTGTTTTTGTTTTATAGTGGATAGCATGTCTACAAACCTTGAAAGGAAGTACACCAGCGACAAAAGCACAACCAGTTATCCTGACTAAGGATCCTCTCTCCAGCAACTGTAATGGCTTCAGCTGCTTAACTGGCTTCACTTTCACATGAATCTCTCCTCCTCCTTTGGGATAATAACCTCTTGTGCAAAAAGGTTGCAACAATAAATTAAACAAATTACAATAAATCAACTAAAATAAAATTTTGATTGTTTGTTTTCTCAATTTGCTCCTTGCAAGTAATTTACAAGTTCAGATTTTGTTTATGAGAATTAGATTGTGTAATGAGCTCTGTAGACTAGCATTCCCAAGAAAGAGTACTTATAAATGAACCCAACTCTGTTAATACTGTTCTGGAAATCCATCTTCCATAAATGTAAGTTCATGAATAGCCTACACAACACCAGAGTACTAGAAATGGGCCAATATTTTTTGAGGGTGGGAAGGGGTGCTAGAAAATAACTGAATGAGAAAAATTCCTCTACAAGAAAAAGTGTCAAAGGACATTATGCAAGAAATTGGTGCAAATCAAAATATTTCTTCAATGAACTGCTGCTGAAAAAGAATTGTTGTTCAGATAGCATAGCATCAAGCAACTACATTTAATCTTGACTCCTTTTAGATGTGATGCTAGTAAGTCTGTAAATATAATCAGTAACTTCAAAGTGTCAAGTAAAACAACTGTTAAACAGTTAAAGAATGTAAGTCCATTACAATTTGTCCCCTATCCCCACTTCCCTGGAAAATTTGTCATGTAGCTCTAAATGTCAGTTAAGGTGGCTTACTACATTTTTGATGAAGTCTAAATGCACAACTTTTAATTTTCTTGACAAATGTTCCACGTTGTTATTCCTTTCTCTGTTTACTGTTTGATTAAGTTATTTACCATTATATATGAAATTTGACAATTTAAACCTAAATAAATGGCCAAGATGAATGACCGAGTGCCTAAGAAGAGACTGGGCAGGAGCAGGTTTAACAATGTTTTTCTCAAAATTTACCTGTATGAACCCACCTCAAAATTTCAGGAATTAGAAATTGGCCGTGATTAAATATTCATGAAAAGTAAAATAAAAATCTGTCTTACAGATTTTTCGCAAACTAAGAAATTGTGAAATTTTGCCTGATTCAAAACTAGATCAACATCTGTCTTATTGTCAATATTTTTTTAAAATTTGGTTCTAAATGTAACTCATCCCTACAAATCAACTGTCAAAATTTCATCATGGGTTGTGCAGTAGGTTTTCGAGCAATCTTGGATCAAAGACTAGCTTTTACAACCTTGAACGAGAATTGAACTGTGCATGCCTTTTATTTAAGTGCACACTCATGTGACACCATGAATCTTGTGCGCAAAAGCAAGTCTCGAGAAAATTAGAACTCTTTTACCAGCTGTTTATCGACCTTTTATGTCATATTTTATTGGTCGTAGGCTTTAACACACGTTTCAATTAAGCAGTTTGAAACTGTCGCTACATACACCAAAGTGGTTTGATGCAATTCAAGTGCTTAAGTTGTTCTTGTTTCTTCTGAGGGTTACTTTTGTTATTTTTGCAAGCATGACTAAAAATGACGTCTGACAGGAAATTATAGCACATGCTACCGAGTCTCAGAAAAACTGTTAATAGTAGGCCACCTTAATTGGCATTCATTACATCCTTAGATGAAAGGAGGCCTATTATGTAAAAATAATGTTGTTTTGATTAGCTATCACAGTTAAGTTGTAAACCCATATGATGATGATGATGATGATGATGATGATGATGAGGATGATGATCGTAATGTGTCAGATTAACTAACCTTCTTACAATGTCACAATCAAACTCTACGCCCAACCTTTTTACAATGGGTCTAAAAACCTGTAGAGGGTAATTAAAAAATCTACTAACAAACATACATTATTATTCAATTAATAGTCATAAATATGCTTAACATTTATTAGGTACAGTACTTTGAACATGACTAACAAAGTAAGGTGGCTGATAGATGGGAAAATATCATAGTTTGCAAACAGATATAATAATTGCTGAACAAAATTAGGTAGTAAATCAAGAGGATAATTGGCCATTTCCCTTGTAATTAGATCTAAGACTCTCAGCTTAGCTGCTGTATGCTATGGAAACTAGTAAGAGTTGAGAACCATCCTCTAGAAACCTCTACCTCACAAAGTATCAGCTTTACTCAAACCCATTACCACTTGGACCTTTGGAAAGGTTGATTTCTAATCAGTAATTATGAACCAGACTACTGTAAGTTGGACAATGTATTGCAGTATATTTGCCTAAAATATTTTGGTCAAAAATTGAAACTTACAATAACTTACGTCAGTCATATACTCAATTGGTGGTGCCATTTCTGCATTTGTCCCTCCCTTCAGAATCAATTTAGATACTTCAGGTGCATATAACAAACAAGGTAGAGCCAACTGCATTAGCAGACAAACACTTCTGCATATTCAAGAAAAACAAAAATACTGTTTAATGTTTTTCTTGTATATTTGTATATAACTTGGAAAGTGTCTCTACTATTGAGCCCAGACATCTGTTGAAATGGCTTTTTTTCAGGCCCTTTCACGCACTGTTGGTTTCATTCACGTGATTCCAAAAGTGATCATGAGATGACAAACATCTCTTGGCATGAATGCAGTTGCAAATTCCTCAAAAGTTCCAAATTCAAGGCAAACCTCCACCATGTGATGGATTTTACATCTGTTGAACTCTCCTCTGTAACATATCTTGGATTGCATCTTACTACAAAGTGCGAAACTCGAAAAACTTGCAAAAAAACTCCCCTAATGGCAGAGACTCACTCATCACACGATCATGAATTCGTCATCAGGTGATCAATTTTTTTTAAACTTGTGAATGAAACCAATGGTGCTCACAACGGCCTGAAAAAAAAAGCCATTTCAACAAACGTCTGGGATCAATAGTAATAATTCTTACTATCTATGTACAACAATGTTTAACCAGCTTTCTGCAAATACTCTCAATTAAGTGACAGTTGCTTAGAATCACAGGATAACCAGAAGTACAAAATGAATCCCAGCAATTAAGCTGTTGTACTGTGAGTCTTGACACCCTGTGTTTAAACCAATACAACTGACATGTAGTTCACCTACTTACCCAGCTGTTTGAGTATCTGCAGAAAATGTCCCAGATCTAATACTTGAAGGAAGGAGAGTCACTGATGTGGAACCAATTTTGTCACCATTAAGTTTTCCAGAAGTAATGTTTCGAACAAGCTGCAGCCCTAAAACACATATTACTTTGTACTTAATAAACAGCTGTTAACATTACTTTGGTATCAGGGTATCTATGGGCATGCACATGCCTTCAGCTGAAAATTGTTTTGAAAACTTTTGACAATAATGCTGGGAGTGAACACTATCAAAAGGGATAAGCAATACTCCAGCTGATGACACTTTGTACTCAATGAGGGTCCACAATAGGTTTGGTGGGATGCGGGACTTGGCCTTTCTTCATGGTGATATTCAGGATTTGGGCTGAAAACAGGGGCGGGAAGCAGGAATTTCAATTATGAGCGGGAGCAGGATTTTGTGTTTTTATAGGGTTGTGATGCTAGATTCACAAGGGGAACAGAATGGGATACAGGATTTCAATTCTTACATGACTTCATAAATTGGCCAGCAAAAAACCCCACGAGCTGGCAGAAATGATCCCTCTGTGCGTATAGCTGTGTCAGGTTTCAAATAACTAATAGCAACGGCTCTGTACCTTGTCAGGTTTTGTCAAACATGAATGAGGTTTTTAAGTCCTATTGTGATCTTTTAACATCAATGACATCTGTCAGCTTTTCTGTCATTTCGACGCTTGTGTCTGTAATTTTGACTTCCCGATCCTTTCTAATTTTTCTAAACTTTTGACCTTTTCTAGAGCGTTTGGCTTGTTTTGGCCAATTATGGCCACATCGGATGGTGGTGATAGTGATTTACCAAAAAAAGTATGCACCATTATAAATTACATCACCATATATTATGAAAATGGCGTGAGCAGGAACACCTTCCTTCGGAAAGAAAAGTTCCGTTCCCAGCTTTTAAGTAATATATCAAACACAAGAGATAGTGTTTCATTGGGATATCCAAACACCGAGAAGAGAGTTGAAAATATGACACGCAGCGAAGTATTTTTCATGAAATTTGAGGTGTTTGGATAGCCAAT
>NC_138158.1:13754220-13869220 GCF_964199315.1 Orbicella franksi
GGTCTCATTAACAATTAGATTATGAGCTCGAGATTTGACAGATTTCTATGAGGTGATGTCACCTCATAGAAATCGAGAGCGAATAATCTAATTGTTTTAGTAGAATTCTAACTGAAATAAACGCAAATAACGGTTTCTAATTATCTTTCTACGCATTATTGAACTTTACGCGTTAGCAAAATCGCACGCTTTGAATTGTCCTTGGTAAATTTGTTGTTGTTTACGCGCGTGCACCATTTCAAGTTTTTAAAGTCAAGAAACCCCTAATGCCCGTCTTTTAGTCTTCTCAGGGATTTAATTATCCATTTACATCTAAACTTTCTTCCAAAACTTCGGAAAAACGATAAAAACTTCGCATTTTGTGGACGGTCGACAGCCACTGCACTCTAATGGCTGATAGTATACGAGCAGCTCAGCCAATCAGATTGTAGCATTTGCATTAGTATACTAGTAGAATTCTACTAAAATGTATTAGTAGAATTCTACTAGTATGCTAATGCAAATGTTGTAATCTGATTGGCTGAGCCATTGAACACTTTCAGCCATTAGTGTGTAGTGACTGGAGGTCGTCTAGGAAATGACGACGTTCTTTCGTTCTTCCGAAGTTTTGGAGGAGAATTTCGATGCAAATGGATAATTAAATTCCCGAGAAGTTTAAACGAAGGATATTTACGGTTCCTTGACTTTTGAAAAAGTTGAAATTATTGAAAGAACTGATGCGCGCGAGCACACAACTTCAATTTTAAATGACAAGTCAATCCGAGCAATCTTTTTCAGGCGCAAAGTTTAATAATACGTCAAGAAAATAATTGGAAACCGTTATTTGAAGTAAATTTTAGTAGAATTCTACTAAAACAATTAGATTATTCGCTCTCGATTTCTATGAGGTGATAGTTGATTCGGTCTTTTTGCTTCAACTTTTCTTCTCCTAATGTCAGGCTTGTTATGTCAACCACACTGAACCACCGTCGTTCACGCCTTCCCGATGATGGTGAAATAAACAAAACTTTATATGAGTATTACTTTAGATTTCTCTTTTCTACTAGACCTTCAACAACTTGTTGTTTTCGGAAGGACTTAGATATACCCTTTTTAGCCAGTCGGCAGTGAACTTTCTCCCCAATTCCGTATCGTGATGGGGGATTGGATTTTACGTGGGCGTTAACCATTCTTCGATGGTAACGTTCAGTCGCAGCATAGGCAACTTTTCTGAGATCTTTTGCATATCTGAAACGACGTTTCCTATCCTTGTCGCTTGGCTTGCAGTTGGCAGCAGTTTCCGCCAATTCGTCGCTTATGAAGTCTTCACTTTCTAGATCTCGGTTATGGTTGTTACAAGGCTTGCGTGCGAAATATATTTCAAACGGAGATTTGTACTGCAGAACGTCTTTGGATCCTCATTTAAAATGTTCTGATATTGAGGCAGTGCTTTGGCCCAGTTAAGAACTTTCTTTTCCAGTTTTAGAAGGTCATACTCCATCTTCAAAACGTAGAGCGCGGTGGCTTCTTTCTACTTTCCCCTGAGACTGTGGATGGTGCGGACGACTGTGTACCATTTTCACTTGCATTTTACGGCAAAGTCGTTTCACATCTCCTTTAAACTCAGAACCTTGATCACTTTGCAACAAAAGAGGGGGTCCATATTCCATGTATATGCTTTTTAATTCAGACGCAATTTCTTTACTATGTTTGTTTTTAAGAGGTCTAAGCCAAATGAACCTGCCGAATACCGAATATCTAAAATTTAATGTTCTGTGACTAAAACTGACTTACCTTGCTTTCCTGTCGTATTCTTTGTTGTTTCACGGTGTTTGAGGCCGTTTTGAAGCGTTTTCAGCGAGTTAGCGCTGGTGGTGGGTGTGAATGAATGAATAAATGAAAAATAAGGCAATAAATTTGCAGGTAAAAAATTAAATAAATAACTAGTCAGGTAAATAAACAAATAAAAAAAAAAAAAATGAATAAATGAATAGGAAGGTAAGTGTGTAAACAAGTAAGCAAGTAAGGAAATAGCTAAATAATTAACAATAATAAATCATGAACAAACATTTAAAAAAAACCTAGTCATAAAAAGAATAAAAAGAAATATGAATACGATACCAGTTACAGTTCTCATCAAAAACCAGTTCTCACGGCTACACGAATAACTGGGTAAGTTCTGGTGAATGTCCATCAATCCCGCCTCCTTTTCTTTTTGGAAGCTACACTTTATAATAGCTTGTTAACATGTAAAGAGGATGCCCGGCTAACCGAGTCACCCTGCTACAACAAAGCCCGCTTTTGGATGCAAGATTTACAGCCCATCTGCCCGAGTTCAGAAAGCGTCATCGAAGCGTGACGTGGCGCGGGAAAACCATTCTGATTTCGAGTCATGGCGTGTATACGTCATCGTAAACAATTTTTTACGGTTAACGGTTAGTTTTTACCAGTTTCTACGCCTAACAGCTAAATTTTTGGCCGTTTTGCGGCTAAAACGGTTAACCCCATACAGACCCTCATGCTACAACTGCAAAAACAAAAAAAAAACAAAAAAAAAAACAGCTTAGAAGGGTGCCCAGGGAAAGCAGACGGGATGGCACACTCTGCATACTCTGTCTTCAAAGTGAACATGTAAACAGGTTTTGTAAAGAAACATGAAAATTGGCAGCTCTTAACCCCTTGAGCGTTTTCAGACAGTTGACGATCCCGTTTGGCTGTTCCGTCTCGAGCATATTTTTTCAAATCTCGTGTTCTGTTCCCCTCCTGCTCATTATTTTTCACTTCGTTCCGCAGCCACTGAGCTTGTATCTCTACTCTGGAAGTCGCTGCACCTAATTAAGGCAAATAAGGCGTCACGTACAACTTTGAGACTACCCAAATACGATTATGACAGTTGGTGACTTAATCACATTTAGGGCCAAAAGTTGTAACACTTGGGACCTTTATTATATTTAGGGCCAAATTTTATTACGCTCGAGACTTTTTTTAAATTTTGGGCCAAAATATATATCTCATTTAGGACCAAAAGTTATTATATTTAAGACCAGAAGTTATTACACTTAGGACCTTTATAACATTTAGGGCCAAATTGTATTACATTTAGGACCAAATTATATTACATTTAGGACCTTTATCACATTTAGGCACATTTATTACATTTGAGACCCCAACGTAAACCTGAAATCACAGTGGTAAGTAGACAATATTTAACTGTTTGGCCTTTTGCCTTAATTATACATAGGAATAAAGGCAAAAATGTTTTAAGTTAATGGCGATTGCAATTAATGTTCAGATGCCACAGAAGTGAGAGAACACTTTATCTTTATTGCATGTGTCGAAACGAAGACCCAAAAACGAAGACCGAAGACCCACTGCTCTAAAACGAAGGCCAACTGGTCTAAAACGAAGACCCACTGGTCTAAAACGAAGACCCACTGGTCTAAAACGAAGACCCACTGGTCTAAAACGAAGACCCACTGGTCTAAAGAAGACCCTGTGGTCTAAAACGAAGACCCACTTGTCTAAAACGAAGACCCACTGGTCTAAAACGAAGGCCCACTGGTCTAAAACGACGATCCACTGAATGGTTATGATTTTTATTTCTGATGGCGTGACACTGCAAACCAGCCATACTTGCGTCCTAGATAGCCACGGGCTCCCACGAAAGTCTCTAAGATTCCTTCGTGCTAGTTACCGTAATAAAAATGTAGTCAATCCACTTGAGAATTGTCAGTTGTCTCCATATTTGAGGATATAGTGAACATCCCGTGTTATCATACATCTCAGGCCCGGGCCCAATAAAGTCATTCAGGGAAGGATCCGGCTAAATACAAACTTCAAACACAGGATTTCGTAACGTTGGATATCATTTTTAAAGTTGTGAAATTTGCATTCAAGTGGTTCATACTGCACATTTTCTTGCGTTTCATATCGTAACTGTTGTATCAAAATATTGTATTATTACTGTAAAATTCAGAAAACCGTGAATACCATAAATATTTAAGGATTATTATTGTGTAGCAAGGAAAAAGCCAATTAAGCGTGAGAAAACTAAACCGCAAACACCAGCGGTAATAGGCCACGTTCGATATATCAATGTTCGAACATGGCTCCGAGGCTTTCAGGACAAAGGAAACTTAAAAAAATTGCAATTTTGACCCGAAAGCCTCGGATGGATGCTAGAATATTGATATATCGAACGTGGCCTATTGGTTGTGGTTTTGAGGTTTTCTCGCGTATCCTGAACTTTATAGTGATTGGTTCAGTACCAAATTAACCTTTTGGAATCAAATCCAAATCTTCACGGTTTTCTGAGTTTCGCAGTCATAAAGAAGCGATTGCATAAATTTAAAATCCACTGTCTAAATTCTTTAGTTCTAACATTTCCAAATTTATGGCGAGGCGACCATTTCCGGTCCGGGATCATTTATGGTACAATATGGGGATCATTTGCGGAACAATTTGGGATCATTTGCGGTACGGGGATCATTTGCGGGGCCGTACAGTGCCGTGTGTCTATTAGTGTTGCATTTTTATTAGTGTACCCAATTAGTCTCTCTAGGCTAAATACATTGACACTCAAATAAAGGTTTTACTTAATTAGGGATTCTATCCTCACCCGCCTCGTTTTCATGCTCTCGTACCGGGACTTACCCGAGCGGTCCGCCATTTATGAATTCCGTATATTGCAATAAGCAGACAGACACATGCATTTATAATAACATGCGGCAACGAGCGAGAGCACACAATTTTACAATTTGTCATCGTAAAAAAACAAGTTGACGTCAGTTTTTCATGCGTATGTCCTGTTATTGAAGACAAACAATAGACTGCAAGGCTGATACTACGTGAAAAACGTTTCGAGACATCAACATGGCAAGAACCGATAAAGTAGGATCGCAACAGTGGACAGCTGTTTCGCCCTTCT
This sequence comes from Orbicella franksi, assembly GCF_964199315.1. Taxonomy (NCBI): domain Eukaryota; kingdom Metazoa; phylum Cnidaria; class Anthozoa; order Scleractinia; family Merulinidae; genus Orbicella; species Orbicella franksi. The sequence goes on from NC_138158.1 coordinate 13,759,127, forward strand.
TGGGGCTCGTCAGCACTGTGTAGCGAAGACATGTAACGCCAGCCCAACAGCCAACGCACATAAATTGCAGAGTGACCCGTTCAATATATCAAGTTTTGTACTTTGAACTCACTTGCGCCCCGAAACACGCTTTGCCACATCACGTGTTTCGGGGCGCAAGGAGACAAAGCGTCACGATTGGTGTTTCGAGAAACAAACAAAAAAAATAATACACGTGGCTGGACAAGGCCGGCCTAAACATTTAAACATTCAACCGGATGGCCAGTACCATGCTTTTAAAACTGCATGGTACTGGCCATGCGGTTGAATGTTTAAATGTTTAGGCTGGCCTTGTCCAGCCACATTTATTGTTTTTGTTTTTCGAGACACCAATCGTGACACTATGTCTCCTTGCACCCCGAAACACGTGATGTGGCAGCGCGTGTTTCAAGGCGCAAGTGAGTTCAAAGTACGGAACTTGATATAGTGAGCAGGTCACTTTTAAATTTATGTGCGTTGGCTGTTGGGCTGGCATTACATATCTTCGCTACACAGTGCAGACGAGCCCTAAGAAGGGCGAAACAGCTGTCCACTGTTGCGATCCTACTTTATCGGTTCTTGTCATGTTGGTGTCTCGAAACGTTTTTCACGTAGTATCAGCCTTGCAGTCTATTGTTTGTCTTCATACATTTTTTTTGGCTGATCATATCTCTTGTAGATCCTACGTTGGCAGTGTTTATCTTATGCGGTCCCTTGCAGTTTCTGGTTTCCCTGTTATTGACAATGAATTTCGTCATAACATTGTCAAAGTGGTCTGCGGATCCACTCGGTTATCGCCTCTCGGATCCACAGTTACCTAATTTGACAATGTTGAGACAAAATTCATGATCATTAACAAGACAGACGCATGAAAAACTGACGTGAATTTGTCAAGTCGCGTTTCTTTCTTTTAGTTTTCTCGAAGAATCGTTAAATAGCGATACAAGAAGCGACGGTGCACAATACGAAAATATATTTTCTCCCAACTAGTCGCCAATGTAACGCGATAATGCCGTGTCAAAATCTCATTTAGTTCACATAGTTTGTTAAGTAAAGTTGACTGGAAAAGTAGTGAAACCAGACGCTGAACAATTACATGTTTACAGTTGATCATTTTTTGAGTTTCTGGTCCAAGAAAAGCAAATTCTTTTTTTCCTTTGTGGTTTACTTATTATTTATATTATATTGCAATCAGGAGCTACGCTTTTAGGCTTGGCTAAATCGATTTAGCAGAATTCTACTAGTATATTGATGCAAATGTTGCAATCTGATTGGCTTAGCTACTCGTATACTATACTGTCAGCCATTATAATCTATCAAATATTTTCGCTCACGCGCGATTTGTTTAAACGCCCCACGTGACTGAATATACCCCTGCTAAAACTGGAGAACTGTATCCGGGTGTTATTTCCCAGTTTTCAAAACCGCGCGTGTTGCTAAAAATATTTGAAGAATACTAAACACAATAGCCTCCATTTGGCGCAGAAATATGTTCGGATATTTGTCCTTGGACATTACTTGTTCCTCAAAGCTCACAGTTTTCCTAGAGCTACGCTCGCGGATAACTGTTCGCTTCTCGGAACAGATAATATCCGCGGACAAAAATCCGAGCATATTTCCGCGCCAAATGGAGGCTACAAGCAATGAACACAGAGAACAATAAAGACAACGAGGAGGTTATGTCTCGGAACTTGATGTTCTTAAAATTAGCATATTTCTTTTCTCAGGTAAATATTTGTTTTAAGAACGTCAAATTTCCACGGGGCAACTATCAGCAGCTAGAGTCCTCGACAGAAACACTCTACTGTTCGCAGTGGCTGCCAGTTGTCAACGAAATGGTGACGTTTTTACATTTTCCCGAAGTTTGAAGGGATGTTGAGATGCAAGTGGATAAGTAAATTCCTGAGAAGACTTAATAGTGTGTGCCGAAATTGGTCAATAAATCACATTTGTATGAAAATTTACAAGTCTATATGTAGGTCACTTCGAACCCTATTCGTAACAGAATTCTCCGGCGGCACTTCTTCTTTGATACTAAACAGGTTCGTACTCCCTCCTGAAGCACGGGCACGGCCACGGCCAACAAGGACAAAAATAAGACCAGCAAGCGGCGGCACAAGCAATAATGAAGGCAAAGATAGCTATTGGCATAAAAATGTTGAAAAACTTATCAGACTTCTCATATGGATCGCGATAACAAGTTCCATCGTAGCAAGACATGTCCGAGCCACAATCAGAGTCCGAATAACATGAGTCTCCGTAGCCGCAGACTTCAGAATTTCTGCATTCATTGTTGCAACAACTCTCATTTTTCTGACAATCGCTGTCGTGATAACAGTTCTGGTACAAACAGTTTGACGCGAAATAACATTCATTCTGGCAACAGACTTGATCTTCCTCGCATGAACTGCTCTGGTACGGGCCACAGGAACCACTGTTCACAGTCACAAAGGGGGAAGCAATCGCAACAAACAAAAGCAACTGAACTGTAGAAAGTGCAGCCATAAGTCTTAATCTTCGATTTACAATGCAACTCAGCAACAGGAGAACAGGGCGAAAATGAAGCGAACTGAAGATGCGAGAAGCGAACACCCCTCACATGATTAACAACAAATATTCCTTTTAGCCATGATGGCATGACCCCCAAAAGGTCATGGAAATTTGTGGGGCGTTACTACTAAACAGAGTAACGCAATAACGAGTAACGAGTAACACCGTTACTCGTTACTCGCGCGAGTACAAGTTTAAAAGTTTAAAAGTGCGTAGAATCGAGTTTTTAGTATATGGATGTATACTTAATTGGCCACTCCACATTGGGCCTTTGCAGGACCAATTAAACAAACAACGATAAATAAATATTCAAATAAATATAAATAGGTTAAGAATCCCAACTGGCGGGAGGCAGACCAGTTGGCTATTTACAAGCGCAGCCGAGAAGTTGAACTCGGGGCTACCGAGAACGACATCAGCTAGCGGTCAGAACGGGATTTGAACCCGGGACCTACGGATTTCAAATCTAACCACTCGGCCACGCTGCTTCCATGGATAGTAACTATAAAACATATTCACAAAGCAAGCCTGACGAGTCCTAGTTTTTCTGCGATACTATTAAGCCAATAAGCTACAAAATAAAGTTAAAGTGAAATCACTGTGGCTAAATGACTAGCAACAGGTCAAGTTCGACGGAAAGTGTTATATAAATCACTCTCTTCAGGGCATCGTATGTTTCTTAGGAAATGCGACGCGATTTCTTAAGTCATTTTGGTTGTCTAGTTGACGAATAGCATCAAAGCTTGAGCATATGCTCATATATAGATTTAGCCAGGCCTAAAAGTGGAGCTCCTATTACAATAAATTAACCTGGCTTAAGCCTGCAATTCAATCAAAAACAGTTTTTGGTCAGTGGTCAACTTACAAAAAATACACGTTACGAGCTCTAAACCTGAGCCCGCAATATAGTCACGTGATACAGGTCAGCGGATACCTTGATTTGAAAGGTGTTAATTGACCATAGCATGGATGTCCAATATCAAATATGCACTTTGTGAACTAAGGCTGCTTGCCTCGGTTGACCTTTTAGTTGTAGTACAGTATGGCCGCCATGTTGCGCGATCGTTGTTGTTTTGCGTCGTTGGGCGCACGCGCTCGCGATCCACGCCGCTAGCCATGTTGACCATGAGAAAGGGTTGCATGGTCTTCGCTATTTCTATGCATACACGTGGTTTGGTTCCTATAGTTATGGGGCTCCGCTTGGTGGCCTTGTGAGCGGCCGGAGCTTCGCTATTAAAGGCGATGGCTCGTCGAAACCAGGAAAATATTACAGAATTATATTGAAACCTGGAAAATATCACAGAACTATATTGAAACCAGGAAAATATTACAGAATTTCGACAGTGAGAGCCGTTCAAATGCTTCAAGAGTACTTTTTTTTTTCCTATTGGAAGAGACTGGGCGAATCATCGGTACGCGATTCCGTATACGGTGTGGGTTTGGTTTGCAATGCAGGCGTATTTTGGCGAGAGAGGGCATTTTGACCAAGCGAGCGCCATCTTGGATTCAGGCTCGGAAGAGGCTTAGTGTGAGATGAAAAGACGTGTTAGGGAATGGGTGTTAGGCTGAAAGAGGATTAACGGGGGAGTGGGAGGGGAAGGAAAAATTCGCGTTTTCTTCCTTTTCTTCCCCACCCCCTCCCCGCCCACTTTTTACAAACCAACATGGCAACGTTTTCGATTAGTATACCATGGAATATGACACTTGTCACTTATATTTTCTTGGTATACACTCTCGCCTAAAGGTTCGCTGTATATACCGAGAAAATACAAGTGACTCGTGGGATATTCCATGGTATACTAATCGAAAACTTTGCGTGACTAGTATGTATGCGTGACAAAGCGCAACGTTTTACATGGTGCATAGCTCACCGTCCACGATCGATATGTCTTGCCTCTACTGTGTGATTCGCAGAAAGAAAACGTGATCACCAAAAATCAAAAAGGTTTACTGGCAGGGCTTAACATTTCAAGTTATGCTTTTTCGTTATAACGTTTAATAAGCTAATTCTGTTTAGTTTGTTAGTTATAAGCTCTAAACTTCAAATTGGTAGAGCAACAGTCTTATGGGTACAATTATGACCACATACCACAAACAAGGAAGATATGTGAGCATTGTAAATGCGGGCCCTTTGGATTCATATAAAGTGATAAAACTTGAAAAAAAAGTTGTGGACCCGCCTTAAACAAGTTTGCTTGAATGCAAGTCCCCGGAAAATAATTAAAAAAAGGATCAAGCTTTTAAATTATCTTTAAAATAGAAGTCCTTAAAACTGCTGACGACTATATAACAATCTTCTCGTTGACCTTTGTTGATGAACGACATAGTGTCTAAATCACAGGCCAGGTCACAAGTGATGGTTAGACCCTCCATCTACTAATGCACCATGCCATTCCACGGAAATGCTCATGACGGGCGACCCATATAGTTTACATGTTAGTTTGGGCTTACTCCAAAGATAAATTTGACCTTTCACGTAGAGCTAAGTAGCTAGAAACGACTTCCCAATAACTCATCCCCAAAAAGTTATTAAAAAGTGTAAAAGATGCCAACGTACATCCTCCGTGGGTAAACAAGGAGGCATATTCCTTTGTTCGCAAAACGATGTTTTGGTCAGCTATAGGGTATCGATTTTGGCCATTTTGGTCTCAAATAGGGCATGGTTTTTGCCCTCTAGTCTTGAATTCGTTATGTTTTTTTAGAAAAAGCTAAGACCATCAACAAAAGCTTCTCAACGGTCTGAGCTAATTTATTATAAGGCAGGTCTTGAAACAGGGTATTGATTGAAGGGTGAGGGGATCGAATTTTTGGTTAGGTCAAAAGTAGTGTAGGAATATCGCAGATTTTGGTCTTGAGGTGGCTGAACACAGTTTTTGATACCTGCGTTTCATTCCCCTTTTTCTCTAAAACCCTTGATCCCTGGGTCGCCAAAAATGGCAGCAAGCAAGTTAACAACACAAACATTGGTTTTTTGATAGTTAAGCTGCCATATGTGCTGTTGCCATGGCAACATGAATAGATATAAATGGGCCTTTAAAATCGGTTCACTTTATTTGTAGAAAATCTAGTCATTAGATTTTCTTTATAATTTGCATGCATCAAGCTTGTAACGTTATTGACAAGTCAACACCATTTTGATAATAATTTAACAGAGAGATCTTTAATTATCCCTTATTGAAGGTTTACTGGAATATCTAGAATTTCCTTTGTTAAAGTTCTTTTTGTTTTTTAATAATCCAGTTACTTATTTCCTAAAGTATTTTCGTACCAAATTTCGGGAAATTCTAATTAGTGGTTCTCGAGAAATAGGCGTATTTCCGAGAGTGCAATTTTTCATTCAATCGCAATTTTTTGACTTACTACGCATGCGCTGCATTTAACTGGGTTCTTTCGGTAACAAAGAAAAAGCTGAGAATTGCTGGCTTCCTTGCATCGTTACCTTTTCTCACATATGTTTGTAATAAAAGATTAAAACCATCAATACACTGCGTTCAATTATAGAGAGAAATAGCACAGATAGCGCGGGTGTTGGGTGAATAAAATGATCGCTCTATATTGACGGCATGTTTGTTTTTTGCAATCCTTGTGCGCGCGCAGCAAAAGCGCGCGCGAAAACTGTGTTCGGCCACCTTAGATAGGCTAAGGGTTTTGAGAAGTACTGGGCCGCACATCGTCGCCCAATTTTTTTCTGGGAGTACGCCCCGAAGCTAAGAAGGGGCGCCGATACGGCTGCTGTAACAGAAAATTCTGCCATTGAATAAAAGTTGTTACTATTGGCCTGTGATACATTGTGATTGATATTTCGTCCAATGTAAGGACCGTTCAGTTAGCAAATTCTCAAAAAGATAAGTCATTTTTTGATCCGACTAGTTCAGACCTTTGTACTGTGAGACGGTGTTGTGCCTGGGGTCTTGTGAGAGGCCGCTTTTGTTGATGGGCTCATTAAACTCCATGTTTATGTCACGAAACGCAAAACTGTGGTCTGTTACAAGTCAAAGAACCCTATTGAGCTACAACTTTGTAAAACATCAAGTAAAGTTCTGACACTAAAAACTCAGGAGGATTCTGGCAAGCTAAGATAAACGTCAAACTTTACCGAGAGAGGACTGGGTCTAAACGCGCTTTCTTCCTTGTAAACAAGGATTATTTGTGTCTCTCATGTGTGGAACTTTACCACTCGTGATCACGTCCACGAGATTTTAACTAAACGAACCACTGAACTTCGACTTTCCTCGAAGCTCAAGACCTGAAGGGAAGCATTTTAGTCGAGATGTCCTGCATCGGACAAACCGTATTTCATTCGGTAGAGACAAATCTGAGCTTGTTTTTCAGCAAGCATTCAATGCTTAGCGAAGCACTTTCATTGTCGCCCTTGGTACAGACCACAGCAGGTCAGTTGATGAAGATTTTCTGTGTCGCCCGTAGTTTCTCTACTTTTCGACTTGCTTTGAAAGGGACAACATATCTTAGTGCTCGAGCAAATCAAATGTTACAGCAGAATTGTGGATACGATTATCAGGACAGAGAACCGAAAGAGAACATACACCTTGGCCTTAAGTCGAGAAACGCCAAGTTCACTCCGAGCTTAAATACATGTATCACCGCTGAAAACCTCTTTGACTACGGAAGATCACGATTAAAGGAATTGATTGAGGAAAACACGCCAGAAAGCCTCCAAGAAAGCGAGTTACTGAGGATTTTTAGATCGGCTGTAGGTTTACCTACAGATAAACGTCTCGGGAACACGGAAGGCATTCACAGCTGTCAATCGTTGAATGACCAGGACAGCATTTCCACTTCTTTCTGGCATGTTGCTGAGGAAAGGTGGAAGGAAACAACGGAGAAGCTTTCTTCATATACACCAGAAAAGATGCTTCACAGTGCCATAGAGGTACTTCAACGTAAATGAGGTTCATGCTGGGGTTGTGAATGGCGCTCCAAAAAAAAATCAAAATTTTTCGGATTTATAGACTTTATGATCACTGTCTTGGAAGCCATTTAGATGGGTAGGCAACAGCGTCAGAATTGCAGCGTTTTAATGGGAATCCAATGGCAAATAATTTGAATTAAGAACAATTTATGAATAGAAAACAAAGGATTGCATCGGCCAAATTTGAGGGATGTATGACTGTGCTACAGAGCATCCATTTTTTAATTTTCCATACATTTGTCTGTATTTTTTTTTCTGCGAGCTTGCACACGGCTTACAATTTTGTGCCAATTTGCAGAAAAAAATCAGATGAATGTGTAAAAATTAAAAATGCGACTGAATGCTTAGTACATGTAGCCCAGCTGTGGTCAATGCAATCCTCTAGTATCTTTTGCTATTACCATCAGATTCCCATACTAACATTGCCATTTCTGATGTTTGTTGCCTACCCATCAAGACGGCTTCCAAAACCAAGAGAAGGTCTATTACACAGGTTCTGCCATCCCTAACTTTTTGTGGTGTGTTCCCTAAGTCTTGAATTCTTTTGGGAGGATAAAATAGTCTTGGGCTTGCCTAGAGATATTAAGAAGTAGAAAACATGTACCGTGTTTCTATTGAGTTATAGAAACACAAGTGGAAGTTTGGGAGAATGAGAAATGCTGTGGGAACACGAGCCACAGGCGAGTGTTTCCACAGCTTTTTTGAGCTCTCCCAAACTTTCACAAGTATTTCTATAACTCGATAGAAACACAGAGAACATGTTTTCCATTTCTTTTAGAAAACACCACGATGAAAAAAAGGAAACAACTTGTTAACTTTGATTATCAAAATGTAAATTCTCTTTGTTTGCACCATCATTACACCAACAGCTTGTGCTAGTTCCAGAGATTCCAACCCCTTTTGAAGGAAAATAGGGAGACTCTTTTAGCATCGAAGACGGCAGCCTCTAGGGGGGTTTGGGGCGATGCTCACCGGGAAATTTTGCAAATTTAAGTTTTCTTCAATGTCTTTTCCTGCATTTTGGAGCTGCTAAATGGAGTAAGACTGCTGGCCTGATGAGTCTGCACAACACATGGCGAGAGATGATGATATGAGAAGAAAGTGTAATACATCGCAAAAAAATACTTAAGATTAGCATTTTTTTCCTTGTTTTCACAATTTTATTATAAATTGGGAGAATTTGATAAGAATCGGGAGAGCGGGAGGCAACACATCAGATCGGGAGTCTCCAGATCAAATCGGGAGGGTTGGAATCTCTGTAGTTCTGTGTTTCTATCGAGTTATAAAAACGTGATATTTAAGTAATCAGTGCGTGTGTTTTCTTAGGACTGTTTTCTTAGGACTGTTTTCTAAATATCTTTATTTAGTCTTGAATTTACCATTTGCCACTGCTTTGAGTAGAATGCTAGTTCCCATTTTATTGTTTAATTAGAAACATCATTTGATAGGTTTTTGGAGGATACTTGTTGCAGACACAGTGGTCTCCCCTCCTCCCACTGAGTTGGTCATGGCAGGTTGGGAGTGTGGAGTGGGTACAATATCCTATATTAGTATAATTTCCAGAGGTGATTATAGGAATTGGATATTCTGATTGGTTGAAAAGCTCATCATATGACACTATATTCATCCCTTTAGAGCTTGGTTACTAAGCTCACCATCTTTGCCATCTTGGGAAGTAAACATGGCAGATAGTTGCTGAATGTAGTTTTCATTTATTTGAAAGACGTCACTCCAAGTCTAGGATATTTGAAAGGATGGAGAATTTTAAAAAATGACTGCTGTTGCCCTTGGACCAAAAATCTTTTCAAGAACTCGTGTTCAAGGCTTTTAAGAATCGTAAACGCAGTGGCTGTGTCGATCACTTGCAGGTCAGGTCGATTGACCAAAATTTGTTTTTCTTCAAACTAAAGCTACTCATTTTTAGGGGATGAAGACAACTGTGAATGAAGTCAACAATGATAAAAGGAAGGTACTGGATAAATTTATTTTTGTAGTGTTTCACTCATTTGTTTTACTGCCGAACTTGATGAGTAAATTGATTGACAATCGATGTACATATAAGCTTATTATTAAGACTACGACTGTATATGTGTATGCACATGAACAATTGTGCCTTTGTTTTTATGTGTTAGTCTGTTATTTTGTAGTCCTTGATATTCACCTCTGAAAATTATACTTAAAACAATTGTTCATCTCAGGCTCAGTGAATATTGGTGAATATTCACCTTGACTTTGTCTTGGTGAATATTCACCGATGTTCACTTCGCCTTTGGTGAATAATTGTTAATTATTCAACTGCATGTTGGCCTAATAGTCAGCATGGTGGTTTCTGGATCAAGCAGTCCAGGTTTGAGCTCTGACTGGGGTCATTGCGTTTTGTCCTTTTGGATCTTTTTTCTCTCAAACTTCCTCTTTCCACCCAAGTGTGTAAATGGGTACTGGAAAATTTAATATAGCCCTGTGATGGATCAGCATCCCATGCAGGGGGTAAGGGGGGGGGGGGGGGAGTGCGGTGTAAGCTTTATGACTTTTAGTGATTCAGTAGGTGTCACTGTAACACCTTGACAAAGTCAAATGATTGCTGACATATTATTACACTTTGCAGTTAGCACAAGAAAGGGTGAAGGATTTTATGGCCAACAACTCTCTGGTTTCACAAGTATTAGAAGCTGGAGATCTGCTAACTTCAGCAAAACAGTCTATCAAGAATGAGGCTGAAATTCTGTCACAGCTTTTGTGCAAGGGGGGAGAGCATACGCTTTCTGGTGTGTCAGAATTTTTGAAAAGATACCATGAGAATCAAAGCACTCTTGAAACACTGTACAACTTAGTAAATGAACACATTATCAGCCATCTAGCTTGTGAAGGAGTGGAGTTGTTTTTGGAGTATATTTGGACAATGAAGCCTGATTTTTATGAGGAGGACTTTTTGGCAGCAAACATGCAGCACATTGACGATGAGGGATTTTATTTCATGGCAGAAGAACGTCAAGTACCAAGGCGGTCAATTCTGTATATTGGTGCAAGATAAGCTACAACAATAATGATTAGATTTTTTCCAGATAAAAATGACCATGATCGTTATATTTTAGGTGATATTGGGTGCTTACCAATTTGTCAGAATAAACCAGTTGGGATGACCGTTGATTGAAGGTAAAGGTTTTTCCAAAAATTAGCAAACCAATTGAAGGAGATGGCTATACCAATTTACAATAAATTTAGATTTCTCATAATATTATAATTATTTTTGGCTGATGACAGACTGGAAACTGGAGAATTAAACAGGTGGTAAAGAAATTATTGCTGTTCTGTTATAAACGGAGAAAGAGGACTTCCTCAGGAGGTTGTCTTCAATTCCCAAACAGATTTTCCAGAAAATTAATATAATTACTGTTCCATTTGCCGTTCAACCAAAATTTCAGGATGTTGCGGCTAAGTGGCAAGCACCTGTGGTTACATTTAGCTGCCAGTAAGGAAATGAAAAGACTAAAAACTCTACTGCCCAAGTCTTACATTAGCATAAACAATGCTTGCTGAGGTTAGCTGAGTTGAAACTTTCCGTAACATTTGACATAACAAAGGGTGCAGGACTACTTTTTTATGTTTAACTTAGTAGTAAACATCCATGGCAGCAATCTTCTGGATCATTTTGGAGTCTCCCAGATTCAGACCATTTTTGCCAGTCTGTCAGAGGAGTGGTCCAAACTCCTGAATACAAAGGAAAGTGCTGAAAAATTATGTACAGTGGTTGCACACTTTATGAACTGTATAAATTCAGGATTGAGTCGGTGAAGCTCTTTCTTGGTCTGCCATTTTTTCAGAGTCAACAAAAGGTACGTTCTCGCAAATTGGCAATTGTTTTTTTTTTTTAGGGTTCTTTTACATTGGCATCACCGAGTTAAAGGAGGTCTGTTCACCTAGAATCTTAGATTAGAATGACTAAATTAATGCCCTATTTATTACATAACTGTGCTTTTCAACATCATGAACTATAATCCTTGAAATTTAATTTTTAACTGGCAGTTGCTTTTTTCACTGCAATTTGCATGTTTGTAAACCAAGTTTACAGCAATAAAAGAAAACCTGTGACATAAAACTGGAAGCTGGATTAGCAACCTTTCCTATAGGATAGGAAGAAAAAGATTTTTAGAAAAAAACAAAAATTAACTGCACATTTAAATTTATCTAATTTTGTGGCCAGGCTTATGCTAAACAGCCAAGCTAACATTGACACATGTTAAGTGGAAAGAGGTACACACAATGCCTTGCCTCCTGTGGTGCAAATGGTGGATCCCACTTTGAACTAGATATCACACTCTCTAGTGGATGGTGTAGTCTGTTTTGTTGTAAGTTATCTACTGGATGTGAATTGCCAAGTGGATAGTGTTATCCACCCTTTGAACAACTGGGCCCTGATCTAAATGAAGACCATAATTGGATTATGCCTGAAGAACAGAAAGCTTGGCCTGGAGACTTGTTTTTAAGAAGACGACTTGTATTATATCTAGTTGATACTACTGTAAAAGTCATGTAATATATTTTGCTTTCATAGAATGTTTTAATGTATATATTTTATTGAAAATTGCCATTTTATTTTAATGCCAGTACATGCTGAAAATAAAGAGTTACTATTGTGCCCACCATGTTGGTGTATAACTTGTTGCGACTTGTCAGTGATGCTCTATGTTACTTCCTACACAGTGTGCAAACAGGCTCACCTTTGAGTCATATGTGTGAGCGGCAAAGAGCGAGTCCATGAGCGAAGTGATCAAGCGGGAGAAGTCTGGTGAAGTGGTGCCTTTTGCTTCTTTGTTACCCTAACGTGAGCATGCATACAGGCTACTTCCTACATAAAAACTTCTTTTGATTTGTGATGCGGGACAAGCAATAAGAACGTCTGTATAGGAGGCTAGTAGTACCAGTATATTTGATGATGAAAAAAGAAACCCTGATGAATGGAATTTGTTTAACATCTCACCAAATTCTCATTCTAATATCAACAGAAATATATGGCAATCAGTAATGAGAAAGAATTAAATAATCAATTTGAATGGCAGTAGAAACTAGAGCATAGCTCACAGGCAATGTGTGATATTACTAAACAGCATTTTAAATATGTTAGCGCATACCACAAATACAGTTTATTCAGTCTGGTTTTATTTACCTGCAAATATTTTACTTTATTTACATCCAGTCCAATTTTTGTTCTAGTTTATATTAAATGTATTGTTTATATACAGATTTCTGTCTCTCACTGTGTGCTACTGTACATGTACTGTACTACTACACTGTAGAAGCATTTCACACCACTAGCTATAGACATCTTTTGTAAAGTTTCATCTAATTCAGCTATAGAGGTGCCATGTTAAAGCTTCAATAAATTATCTCTCTGTTGAACCTCAATTTAACAAACCTCTATACAACAAAGTCCTCGTTATAATGAACAATTTTCTTCACCCTATTAACAGTAAGATATATGGAAAGGAACCTCGATACAAGGAAATCTCATTATAGTAAGCACATTTTGCCAGTCCCTTGGTCCTTCGTTTAAGGACTATTTGAATTTTTTCTCAATAAATACCATCATAGGCATGCAAAGCACACAAAAGGCTATGAACATGTGCCCTCTACATGGCCAAACTTGTTCCCACCTAGTCTCTCATCTTTCCTCCCTCCAACATTGTTCCCAGGGTCTCTCATATTCCCACCCTCCTGGAGAAAGAGGGGGGGAGGGGAAGAGGGTGATACTTTCAGGGGGTTGTTACTTTTGGGGAATAAAAAATATGATATAAAGTTGCTGCGACTGAGCTTACAACGTAAAGATGGAAACTTGTAAATGTAGTTCTTGAAACCTGAGATGAAATTCTTTGTTCCAGTTCAAATTTATGTTGCTGCCACATGAGTGGGCTCTTGATATCTGAACTGTTGTAAGTGGTCAGCAGAAAAGCTACAATGGGTGACAAAAGCATTGAGACACTGCTATTTAGATGAATTACCAACCCCTCCCCCCACGACAATGTTGGATTTCCTTTCCCTAAAACTTTCCTCTTTCCTGTGCAACATTGAAAGGGGGAGGAGGTTCTCTTCTCTATGCCAGTAAACCAAGTTTGAAATGGAATAACTGAAATATTGAAATTAGCACTCAGTTTAGCCTACTGTCTCAACTTCTTTTGTCGCCCATTGCAGTCAGATACCGTAAACTGTTCCTACTTAATGGCCCACTGCTATGTTGGCCTGCTCTATCAATAACTTGGTGCGCTGGTCGAGTTTTCAATTTTTATTTGACGAAGCATTCCTGTTACTTGGTGAAGTCTCTACTATGGGTTTTGTCTTAGCAGTGCTCAGCATGAACTGATGAAGCACAAAATGACATTTCACAATGCTTGCTGTACATTGTAGAGCTAGTGTCTTAGCTATCTTGATCAAGTTACTGTATGTTACACTCACTTAACCATCAAAAGATTGGAAACAAAAATATACCATTGAATGTTGGTCTGGCTTTGTTCGAGGTGGGGGGGGGGGGGGTGGGGCTGAAGGTGGGGTCACTACTTTCGGGGCATTGCTACTTAGCAGCCACAATTTTTTGACTTTACTTCCAGGGGGTTGCTACTTTTGGAATTTTTTGGTACCTATGGTACTATCTAATAAAGTTGTCCTGTCATCAATTAAAGGCTGGTTTCCATCCCACTGCAATCCCAGCTCCACTTCTTCCCAAATTCATACTGCTAACCAACTTCCAACAATCTTCATCGGGAATGTACTCCTCAAGAGTGTTCAAAAACCCTTCTCCATCATAACCTCCGACCACGTAAAGTTTACCACAGAGGACAGTGGCACTGAGAGCACTTCTCCTGTGTATCAGAGAGGAAATAACTGTCCATTTATCAGAAGATGGATCATAACGTTCTACGCTGTTTAGCTGTGTTTCACCATTGTATCCACCAATGGCATAAACATAGTTGTTCAATGACGCAGCTCCAGCTCCACTGCGATGCTCAACCAGTGGAGATACCAGCTTCCATAGATCAGTATCCACGTCATAGCATTCAACACTGAAATGAAATTTCAATCAAGAGCCATCAGTTGTACATTAAATTTCTTTACTAAATTATATTGAAGCCATATTAGGGGTTTTTGAGATAGGGGTTAAAAGTTAATGGAATGCCTGATATTTCTGGGGAAAATTAATGGAATATAGGACATTAAGATCAGATAAAATGAGATATCGAGAAGGAAAATCTTTAATTTTTGAAACTGGAAATTACGGAATACAGGATATTTGGGCCAAAAACTACCAGGATGGGGGGTACCTAACCCCACTAAATTATGGGGTCCCACTATTTTGAAAGTTAGACAACCACAAGCAATTAAGTGGGCAGGACAGGCACCAATCATACATTTTTTTTCTTTTGCATGTGATTTCTTATTAAAGAAGAGCATAATCTGTGAGAACACTCCTTTATGTTTTTTGACCCCTGCATAGAAATGCCAAATGAATGATTTATTACTATATGTACCATATGCTTCTGTCCTTCTTTGAGTAATAGCATCCCTCACAAAAATGGTTCACTTGGCTTCTTCATAGTCAAGTCATACACTGTCAAACAGATATGTTACCTCACTTTAAAAGAAGCATTCACCAACCTTCTTAGTCTGTTTCTTCCATCAAAACCACCTGCTGCATAGAGCTTTCTACCAAGCACTGCAACGGCAACACCTACCAAAGTCAATTTATGTAATATTAATCAAATACAAACACTAATTTATGACAGGAGATTCAACTACAGGATTACCAGACTCAACAAAGTGACGCTGGGGTACATTTTTCTGCAGGAACAGACTGTTCAGCATCACCAAAAGAGAATTAGGCTCCTGCAATCAACAGCATCCTGCCATGGGCACAACTGTATGAACATGGTACCACAGGAAGGCCAAGCACAATTTATTATGACTACCCGGTACATGTGTCAATTTCCACAATGATACATGCTTGAACTTACTTCTGTAGTAGTAGTTTATGAGTGATTCATCCAGGACATGATCTTTATGTACCTAATTGACATTGATTCTAAAATTAAATATATACCTATCCTGGGAAAGTTCAATGGCATAACAGTTGTCCATTCATCCTGCTTGGGGTCATATTTTTCCACTGAAGTATGACAAGTGTTGCCATTTCCACCACCAATGGCATAAATAAATCCATCAATGGTTGCCACGCCTAACCTGTTGCGTGGTACACTGAGGGGTTTAACTGGCCTCCACTCATCTCGGAGAGGATCATATCTATCTACAGAGGCAGTGTCAATGTTCCCTGATGAGGTGTTATTGCGACCACCAATAATAAACAGCATGTTATCTGTGAATGTAGCAATTAAATAGATCTCATTAACTAGTAAGCATGAGGCCCAAGGTCTTGACAGTACTGATGCTAGGGTTGTCAAATGTCAAACCATCTACCAACAGAAATCACCTCCAGCTACACCATTATCCCAACCAGCCACCTCTGCTGGGCTATTTGTCTGATTCTTCTAATAATGTGGAAAAATGAGAATTATACTAGGGCCGCGAAGTGGCCTGAAGTTATAATTCAAATTATATGAACAGATGAAGTGAGAAATACATGAGACAACCAATGGTAGGAATTTCCCAGTTAATGCTTCAAACCACTTTTTAACACCATCAGAAGGGCAAACCCCCCTAAAGAAACAATCAAAGGGGCCTGGGTATACCCACAAGGCTCTGGGACCTAGATCTTGTGGTCTCGTGATGCTTTGGTGGCTTTTTGATGCCATGGAATAGACAGGCAAAAGAGAGACTCCATAGGAGGGAGGGAAGAAGGGTGGGAAGCTCATATATTTCTCACTTCATCTGTTCATATAATTTGAATTATAACTTCATGCCGCTTCGCGGCCCTAGTATAATTCTCATTATATTTCACAGACTCCGTTCGAAATATATGAGACAACAAATGGTAGTTTTCAACGCTGCTACTAAGAGCAATAAAACAGCCATGGTTCCACATAACAAAACATTTAAATTATATATATATAATATATAAATCAAAACTCAACAGGAGAATAGCTGAGTTTACAAGTAGATCTACTTCAAGGATAAGAACCCAGTAGCAAAGTCTGAAGTAAACAAGGGTTTATAGTAAAATGTTCTGAAAATTGAAGCAGAAGACCATTCGGCCATTGACATGAAAGTCGGCAGCGGGACAAATGCATTGACAGCTGCTGTCGTAGATGCACCACGCACAGAGTGAGCTTTAAAAACGTGACTGTCTATTCCTGCTGCACTCATAAAGGTTCGTAGCTAATGCCCCAACGATGTAGAAGTGACCTGTTTGTGGGGGCGTTTAAATGAAATAAACATTTTATCGGGAAGATAAGACGGGATAACGGGTCAAACATTCCTGGATGATTTTAGATATTGTCTAAAACAATCTATGGGACAGAGCTTCTTGTCTTGGTCAAAGCGGGTAAAAAAATGCTTCCGCTGGTTTATCTGCACTGCCAGTTTTTCTAGGGACGGTGAGTTTGAAAAAACACCCCTTCTGGAAGGATGCTGCAATGTCTGAGATCCAGGGAAGCCAAGGCAGAAATCCGTTCAGGACAGATTAATGCAAACAGGGTGACTAACTTCATTGAGATAGCTTTAAGTGATAGGGTGCTGTTTTTCCCCAAAGAAATCATGTATTTAATCATAACATCAGCATTCCAGGTATGGGAATACCTGGGCTTTGGAGGACATTTATTGGGAGCTCCTTTAAGGAACCTAGTAACGTATGGATGCTGACCCATTGAAAAAGCCGTCTATCTTTGGATGAGTTGACGAAATAGCAGAATGAAGGACGGTAAGTGATCAGTATGCTAAGCCTTTGTTAAAGAGTTCTCCTAAGAAAATTAGAATGTCACTTATAGATGACGAAAGATATCAATTTGCTGTCTAGTGATACGACGAGGTGGAGGTACGAGAAGCTGCAATGAGTAGATCGGCAACGTTGTTGGAATGCCCTCAGCTTGGAAACGTTAGTAGAGATGTGAAACACAGCCAAGTGAAGGCGAGGATACATTGGATGAACTCGGTTCAGGTTGGTTGGGTCCGTTAAGAGGGTTGGACCTTTCGTTAGCAACACTGGCTGAGATATAGAAGTCTCAGCAGAATCAGCCACCAGGGCTGGGCTTGCCAAACTGGAGCAACGAGAATTAGTTCTGTTTGGTCGATTGTTACCTTCGTCGGGGTTTTGAATATCAGATTGAAGTGGGGGGGGGGGGGGGGGCATGGCCCCATAGAGGAGCCCAGTTTATTGTAAAGGCTTTGTGTAGATGGCTCCAGGGTCGGGTCTCCAACTGATATAATCTATGAGTTGGTTGGTTAGATGACTAGCAAGCAGATCCGTCTGACAATTCAGCAAAAAAGGCTGAATAATTGTTGGGACCAACTTCCACTCGCTCTTGTCCTTTAATTCTTTGGACTCCTTGTCCGCTGAGAAGTTGTCACTTCCTGGGATGTGAGAAGCTATCAAAAGGATGTCTCTTTCCTGACACCAATCCCACATCTCTAAGACCAGAGTCATAAGTTGGGGGAATGTGTACCCCCTTTGTTGTTGATGTAAGCAATGGCGGTAGTGTTGTCTAGCCAGAGAGATACGGTTACACGAGACTTACCTTTGAGACAGGTTTTTCAGTAAAGCCAAAAAAGGACGCCTTTAGCTCTAGATAATTGATGAGTTCGAGAGACTCTGTTGTGACCATCCTTTTGCACCCCAACCTTTCTTGGATGCGTCAGTTGTGATCATATCTGGTGGAGGAAGGTGCACGGGATTGCCGTTTGCATTGAGGGTGTGTTTCAACCACTAAGCACATTCTACTTTGGCACTCGGTGACAGGCCAATCAAAGCGTCGGAAGACTCCTGGTTCATTTGTAGGCCTCTTATCAGATGTGACTGCAAGTGACGAAAGTGTAGTGGAGCTTGCCAAATGGCTGGTCTCGAGGACTCTAACAGGCCTATTAAACTTGCTAGGTTTTGCAATTTAATACTTTGAGAAACGAGCAGCTGGCAACAACAGTCTAGAATTTTGTTGGCCTTTTCTGCCGGGAGTGATATCATAATGCACATTGAGTCGATTTGGAAACCTGGGAAGGTTATCACTTGTGTTGGAATCAGTAATGATTTCTTGAGGTTTATTTTTCAACCTAGGGACTGAAGGAGAGTCACTACCAGCTGAGTATTTTTCACAGCTACCTCCATTGTAGCAGCCAAAAGAAGAAAGTCGTCCAGGTAAATAAAGACTTGAATGGCCTTCTTCCTCAGGAATGGGGCAACAGGTTTTAGAACTTTCGTAAAAATTCTGGGGGCTGAACACAGGTCGAATGGAAGGGCTTTGAACTGGTAACATGTTCCCTTCCAAAAGAAGTGAAGGAACTTTCCGGAAGACTCGTGAACAGGCACAGAAAGGTAAGCATCTTTTAAATCTGTGTATATTTGTTTAAAATCTCTGGTAAAAGTAATGTCTTTAGGCAACTGAGGTTTTCCATCTGGAAATGCTCGTTTACAATGAACTTGTTCAAAGAACGTATCACCGGACGCAAAGATCCTTTTTGAATACAAGAAACAGGCAGCTGTTAAAAAACTGTCTCTGGTAAAAGGGGTCTTATGTATGGCCCCTTTTTGCAATGACTCGTTCACTTCCTGGGATATTAGGAGTGCCTCCTGACCCGATGTTAGGATAAATGGTGGAGACTTTTGAAAAGGAGTTTTGAGGAAACTTATATTGTAACCTGAAACAATTGAGAGAATCTAGGGGTCCGATGTTAGGGTTCTCCAAGACACCATGCACTCTGGGAGTCTGGCTGACGTCCCTTCCGGGGAGGGGGATGAAAAAGCCGTTTTTTGAACGAGGCCCTTAGTAATTTGACTGAAATTTAGAAGGGTGGGAATACCCAGTGGATTGATACTTGTTAAAGGTGTCTCCTCGATGTCTACTTTGAGACTGGGCACTATTACTACATCTTTAGAAAAGGATTTCCCCGTAGTCTGTGCCAATTTTTTGATGAGACCCCTTGACAACTCGGCCTGTTTTGAGGCCAAGAGGGGGAAATCATCTCCAAATAACCATGATTTTGCATTAGGCAGAGGTAGCTCCACGAGGTTTGTCCTCGAACGGTTTATGACTGCGAGGACTCTCTGTCGTTTCAGGATAGACAGTTGAGCGTTGGCTGAGCCTAAAAGGCAAAGAACTTGTTCAAAAGCTACTTTAATTTCCTCATAAAGTGGAGCTGAATCATTTTCGATACAATCATGAGGGCCACAAAGTGGGCCCGTGGCAATTAAGAAAGCACACTGAACATTAAACATTTCCTTATCCATTTCTTGTACAAACTTTTTCACTTTAAATTGTTGCTCGAGTTTTAGAGCAGAGAGTGCATCCACTTCAGGAGTTGCCCAGTCATCCAAAATAACAAGAGATGGCTGGTAAGATAAAATGTAATTTTCTCCAAAAAGTGGTATCCAGAAACTTGGAGAAAGAAGCTGATTGTTTCCAGGAGGTTGACTTGGCAACTGGGTCAAACGGCCCATGATCATCACTAGATTTCGTTGAGTTTTCAGCTTCGTCAGATGTCTTAATAGACTCTGTTGGTGCCTTTGTAGGCGCTAGGGGTGCCTTAATAGGCTCTACAGGTGCCCTAACGGGCGTAGTAGCAGTCTTAAAAGATGCTTCGGTTGCCAAATATTTGCTAATCCCAAAGCCTGACGTTTCACCAGCCATAATCGACAAAGCATCATCATCAGTATCTGCAGTAGTTTCTGGCTGATTTGCAAGGGACTCAAATGAATCTCTTCAGTTGGAAAGACATTCAATCGACTGAAGAATCTTCTGAAGGGAATCGTTTTCGTCCTTGCGCCGTTTTGGCAGGGACCCTTCATGATGTACGTCGGGCGACGAAACAGAGTTTTGGCGGGAAGATGGCGACCGAGAGCGAGACCTTTTTCGTGACTTGTGTCTACTATGGGACATGTTCAGCGATTTCAAATATCCTGAAGAGCAACAAATATCACCTAAAAGAAACCTACTGTGTAAAAATACAGAGGCAAACCCTAAAAAACGGTTAGAATTTGTAAAAAAGCAGGGCAAAAGCAAAATACTTACCGAATGGTTTGAAGCACAAGGCAAAAAGCCACCGAAGCATCACAGGACCATGAGATCTACAATCTTGGACAGAATAAAATGGAACAATTATCCCCCATCCCCCCCAAAGCAATGATGAAGGCGCGAAGGAGCAAAAGCGCGCCATTTTGGCATCATTGAAAATGGGGGGAGGGGTGGTCCAGATGTTCCATTTATTTTGTCCAAGGTTGTAGGTCCCAGGGCCTTGTTGGTATACCCAGGCCCCTTTTATTGTTTCTTTAGGGGGGTTCGCCCTTCTGATGGCGTTAAAAAGTGGTTTGAAGCACTAACTGGGAAATTCCTACCATTTGTTGTCTCATATATTTCAAACGGAGTCTGTGAAATATAATCAGCCACCAACTCAAACAATTAAGAGTGACAACCCTGTGTGAAGATTTATAAAAATATTACTTTATCTAACCACATACTTTATCTCAGATCATACAGTCCTGTCATAAACTACTAACAGGTATTACTGTATAACATCAATAATGCAAGCGAGTAAGACAATGAGTAAGTATGTACTAGATTACTGGATGTACTAGTAAGGACTTTCCACACTTGTCTGCAATCTGGATCAAAGGGACATAAAGTTTTCTAAAAGGACTTTGAGTGGGTACCCAAGTTTTACATGACTTGTGCAGTTTGTGGATGTGCCTGTGTCAAGAATAGGATTAAAATAATGTTCTTGGATCAGTGAACTCACGTCTAAAACTGCAGCTAGCCATCATTGTAAACTTTAAACATCTAATCAACAATTTGAAAAAACGAATTCAAAGATTTTTTGTGCTCTCAGCCCTGGCCATTTCTCTTTTGGTTTTGTGCTCGCATGCCACTCTTTCGTGATATTTTAAATTCAACAGTTCAAAGATTGAAGAAAAATACAAGAAAAGGGGGGTGGGGGGGAGGCTATAAATAGTCTAGTTCAAACTCGAATGGTTCAATCTCAAAATTAAGCAACCGCATGTGGCATCTCCCATGTTTAGAAAATACTGTACATCAATTTAAAGATGACATTTCTAAAACCTACTAAAATTAGGATGAAAAAAGAAACAAAACAGGAAAACTATAACTTGCCAACATAAGCAGCTCCTAATCCACTCTTAGGGACAGACAGTGGAGAGAGAATGGTCCACTTCACAGTCAAAGGATCAAAACATTCCAGAACGTCAAGAGATCTTCTCAGGTAACCCCCGGCAAAAAACATCACAGTTGGACCAGGGGGGCGCCTCTTATGAATTGTCCTGAGAGTAGACACTCTCTTTGTGTCCTATCAAGAGAAGAACAAGTTTTGACACAGTGCCTAATACATGCATTGCCTAGTTTTGAAGTATTTTTTACTTTTTAATAATAGTTTTTAGTTGCAGTATGTTGTTTTCCAGCTATTTGTTGTATAGCACTTTTTATCACCAAACATAAGCAACCATTAAGTTAAATTAAATAATCCTAATTTTACAATTATTTATTATAATATTACAATGTATTATTAAATGAGATATTATGATCTTCTGCTCTGGTTGCTGATGTGTCACACTCAAAAACCTATAATGGTGAAATTCACAACAGAAAGGGTCTGATAACATGGGATTCTGTATTAAATAACCATTTATTCCTCAGTCTTTAGGGATAAATTCTTAACTGTTGACATATCATAAATCCAAAATGACAGGACTGCATATAAGTCTTACGGTGCTCAGATTGAGATCATCTATATCAAAATTGTAACTGTGTACTGCATAAACTAGATAATACTTAGAGATTTAAAGCTACTTACTGAAAATGCATCAATCAAAACTTGCTTGAACTCTGATCTCAACCCTTGTTCACAACACTGGATGAGTGACTTAAGGTACGAAGTGGAAACAAAAGGGACTCGTATATAACTTAGGAGATCCTTTAGTTCTGTTGTTCTGTCCTTGATATTATGTGTAACCCATCTTAACAGGGCTGCCAGAACCTAATGTGTAATAAATGAAAGGAATCAATTCACCAGAAACAGAGATGTGATCATCTAGGCCAACTCTCCCACATTATCCAGGAGTCTCCCAGGGATGGACAGAATCTCCCTGTCTCCTGCCAGGTCATCAAATCTCTTAGATACTAAGGAGAGCATATAAAGTACTTTTTTCACACATATTTTGGACACATTTGGGCAAAATGTTTGCAATATTTAATGCAATTTTGCAGTTGAATGATTGGATCCTCTTTTTTAGGATCATGAAAATCAAGGTAGTTTTTTGTAGTTTTTCAGAGGTTCTCATTAGTATGAAAAGCACCCCCCCCCCCAGTTTTTTCACACCTCCAATCCCCATTTTAGGCCAAAAAAGGCCCATCCTTATACCACCCATTCTCCTCTTTTCCAAGCAGGAAAGGGCTCACCACCACTTTGCCCTTCCCCCCCCCCCCCCCCCCCAGTAAATGTATATAATATCTGGCAGGAATTTTCTGGCTCAAACCCCAAAGGGAGTCAGGATTCTCTCAGAAAACTGTCTCCTTCCTGGAACAGACAAGAACAGACAACGTCTGTAGACAAATACCATGTATACTTTCATGCCAGATAAAGGTGACAGTTTTTCACTCTAAAATCAATGAGCGATGAGGGCTATAAGATGAGAAGGGATTGAGATGTGACAAGGGCCAGGCTTGTTCTAACCTGTCTAATTTATACCTCTCCTATTGTGTTAAAGATTGCAGGAATAAACACTTGTTGAATCCTAAGAGAAACCACAGACTGTGAGCAATCTAAAATGAAGGTTACGTTTTATACATAATACTCTACAAATTTGCTTAACAGCTTCAACATGTTACTTGTCCTGCACTTTTTTCTTCTGACCATGTGAAAAATCAGATTAACAGGAAATGGTAACAGGAACTGATCAAGAAATAGACTCTAGTGCAGCGCACCTCACCTCATCTTCCGACTTGACAAAAAGTTCATCACGACTAATAAAATCAACCAACCGCTCCCTGGACAAGTCTTCAAACTCCTCGCTTTCTGACACTTGCAAAAAGTGACGAAACATAAACTTTTCAGCTGCCTTGGTTAAATCAACACAACCGTAAATCTCCGCGAAGTCTTTAATGCCAATGCAGTTCGAGGGATCAAGCTGTGATTGTAAAAAGTCGCAACAAGCCTTTTTGACTGGACAGATTTGTAATATACAAGCCACAGGTAGCAAATATTGTACATTTTCTTCAGTAATCTTAATCTGTGCAGTGTAAGCAAATTCGATCAAAAGTTCAACGCTTCTTGGATCCATCGACTTCAATGTGATACTGTTTTGGCGACTTTCCACGACGTCATTTGTAAACATTGCGTAGAAGTATGGGCTGAATGAGGCCAGGACAAGCTTATGAGCATAGATCTCGAGTTCTTCGACACGAAGAACGATGTCACACAATTCTCTCCTTTTTCGTAAATCGTTCATAACACCGAACGCTAATTTCATATGCTCTTCTAAGAAAACATTTTCTTCCATAGGATCCATTGCGAATACACTAATATTTTACAACATTGGTGTATATTTCTCTTGTGCAAAATATGTTTTGACTCCACTCCTCGTTTTTAGTTTGTATAGTGATTGGTAGCAGCCTCTGTTACATTGCGGGCGTTTTCCACTAAGCATGCGCTGTTGAGGAAAACACCATTGACCCGAGAGTCACATTGGTGGCAATTGTGCGTCTTGAGCGCAGATTTCAGCATGAGGAGGAATTTTTCAGGTCTGAGTGAAGTCTTTGCAAGGTTACCTAGAGAGTGTGTTGTTGAGCCAGCTGATCTGCGTGTCCTTTTTTGCAGGCGGGAGGTATGAAAACCTCGACGAACCAAGCCCTCTCGATCTCAGCCGTGGTAAGTAAATTATGTTTATTTTTGGCCAATAAGGACTTCATGAAGTCGAAGGGCTCGTGGCTGTTTGGCTTTCATGTTATGCAGATTTTGTTTTAAAGCACAAGCGAAGTCGACTAAAGCATTTAAGCTTATATTTGAAATTGATCAACAATTTTCAGCTGTTTGTTTGTATTGGTCTGTGTTCGAGAATGGTTGATCATTTTCTGGGGTCTGACAATACGTAAGCTTGCTTCTTGGACAATATGCGATATCGGCTTGTGAGCCCTCAATCGCTGAAGATTAATTAAGTTTATAATTAATCACAGCTGTTAACGTGTAGTGATAAACAGCCTTTCACAGAAACTAAACCACCTCTATGAAAAACAAAAATTAAGTGCCTGGAAATGTTTACAAGCACCCAGCTGTCAAGGTGAGAAACGTTGACATTTTAAGACCTTTAAAGTGCCAGTTTTTTTTTTTAAAGTTTCCTTTTTCAGTACAAAGAATGCTTAATTTATTAACATTATTTCATATAATCTTACCTCTCATTTGGTGAAGGGACATCCATTTTGTTTTTATTATATATTATAATATAGATAAGACCCTGCAGGCACTCTTATTGGTCAAAAGCCCATGTTTTATCAGAGTATAAAACATAAAAAAGTGTATTTTATTGTTTTTCAGCACATTACATCTATATCATAAAGCAAATGAAGAAGCCTAAGCCATGTATTACACCGTGATAAAACACTCTGGACATTTGAGAACACTCGAGAAATGTAGAAAACACTTAGGTGGCTTGTGTTTTCTACATTTCCTTTGTGTTCTCAAATGCCTGTCGTGTTTTACTGTGCAGTGTAATACCTGGCTTAGGCTTCTTTATTTGTTAAATACATAGATTTAGCCAAACTTAAAAGTGGAGCTCCTGGACCGTGTTGTTTAAGGCCTGATTAAGCTAACCCAGAATAAGCAAGAATTTTCATTTGAATTTTGTAACTTTGCAGTGAGCTTTTCTGTATATTGTTTGTCCTTCTGTTTGAGTTTGAACAATCTCAAAATGCACAAAACATAAGCAGTGAAAAATGTTTGTCTCCAAGAAAAATTTATACTTCGGTTAACTTTTAATCCTGGGTTAGGGTTAACCGGCTTCTGAACAACCCGGCCCTGTTTACATGAAGTTAACCTGACATGAGCCAGTCAGACACTATCTTACCCTTAACGGCTTCAGAACATGTTTCCAGGGCATTGTCCTGGTGGCTTCTGCACAAATGTGTAGTCTGTAACAATTATTTAGTTTTACCTACTGTACCTTTACCTTACCCTCCCTTATTGCGAGAGGATTAGCTCTTGTACTTTGTCAGTAAATTGGTGTCTCTCCTTGTGATTCGTTCAAGTCTACCTTTGTCTTGGCTGATCCGGTGTAGGGTGAGGAAATAAGTAAGGCTCTGCCAATGTGTTTGGGTTCTATGCCATGTCGGTGGGGAGATAAGTGCAGCATGTGGGTGTTTGACTGTGTGTGTATTTTGTTCTTGTTATATTTATCTTATTGTATTACTTCTACGTTTACTATTTCCATGTAGAATAATGAGATTAATAAGTTATGATATTGGACCTACAAAAAGACAACTTTTGACAGCTTGTTAACAACAACAACAACAGATAACAACAAACTGAACATCATTGATTTCTCTAGAATGTGCTATTCATCAAACATGGATATGCAAAAGTCATTCAGCGTACAATGCTTTGTTAATGTACTTAATATTGTATATTGAAGAAGTTAAAATAACTTCAACAACTGATACTTTAACTGAAGAGTTAACTATTTCTCCAGCTCATGAAAGTCAGATAATTGTTGTGCTATTTCTATTTCCTTGGAAGTAATTCCTATGAATTGTAACAGGAAGGAAAAATTTTACTGATCTCTTGACACACAATGCCTACAGCTTCCACTTAATGATATAATCACTAGTTGAAACTTTGCAGTCCTAACTTTTGACCTGCTCTAGAGGTTATAATTTCTTAACAAACAGCTTTCTAGTTAATTTTCAATTAAGGAGTGACAACAACTTTTTCTTGGAAGTAAGTAGGAAGTGTGCTAAGTGAATTTCATTTTGATCAAATGGTCTTGGTTAGAGTGTGGTAACAAATAGGGGCCTTTATGTTGTGTAGATAATTTGTTCTTGGAGGTGCAGTGACCTGGATCAGTGGTCCTGGTTCAATTTTACTTCAGATCAAATGGTCTTTGGTTAGAGTGTGCTGACAAATAGGGGCCTTTATGTTGTGTAGATAATTTGTTCTTGGAGGTGCAGTGACCTGGATCAGTGGTCCTGGTTCAATTTTACTTCAGATCAAATGGTCTTTGGTTAGAGTGTGGTGACAAATATGGGCCTTTATGTTGTGTAGATAATTATTTTGTTCTTGGAGGTGCAGTGACCTGGATCAGTGGTCCTGGTTCAATTTTACTTCAGATCAAATGGTCTTTGGTTAGAGTGTGCTGACAAATAGGGGCCTTTATGTTGTGTAGATAATTTGTTCTTGGAGGTGCAGTGACCTGGATCAGTGGTCCTGGTTCAATTTTACTTCAGATCAAATGGTCTTTGGTTAGAGTGTGGTGACAAATATGGGCCTTTATGTTGTGTAGATAATTATTTTGTTCTTGGAGGTGCAGTGACCTGGATCAGTGGTCCCGGTTCAAACCCTTAGAGGTGCGGTGACTCCAGATCTAGTGATCTGGGCCCTGGCCAGGATTATTGCATGGTGTTTTTGGGCAACACACTTTACAACAGTACCTCACTCCACTCAGGTGTATAAGTGGTTACCAACAAATTTAATACTGGGAGGTCACCTTGTGATTGTCTAGCATTCCATCCAGGCAGGAATAGTTTGAAATACTCCTAGTTATTTCATGCTAAAGAAACTGATAAGCTCCAGTGATATGGACCTTTTTAAAGATTTGCCCTGAGGCAGGTGGGTATACAAAAGAACACTAGGTCCCCTACTCACTTGGCCTAACCAAGAGTTTACATATCCCCAATACAGTACTGGAATGTACTTCTCATCACCTAGGAGAGGAAGTGTAGCTGGAAAGTGTTATCGTAATATGACAAAATAATGGAGATAATCTGTTACTGACTAGCATTTCATGCAGGAGGAGCACAGATACCATACATGTGGTTACATCATGCTGTAGAAACAGTTTAAGTTCCATAAGCATGGGATACTCTGGCCCAAGCATACATAGACTACCTAATAAGATATTGAAGGGATCAATACTGGCTTCACTGTTATGGAAGTTATCTTATAGTGTCTTTTACTTGCAGATCCTGCTGACAACATGAAAGACCTTTTGTACCAAATCACCACCAAAGAGATGATGTCCACAGTCAAACGAATGGGTTACATCAACAACTTCACAAAGGTATAATTTATCAGTGTGTACCACATACACACTCTCAACACTAGATTCATTTATCATACTTTTTGTAGGAGTTGCTGCAGTGGTCTTATGGTTGACATGTTAGTTTCTAGATCTTAGATCAGCTGATCCTTAGTGAGCGCTCATCTGGGAAGCTACTGTAATAGTTCTTTGACAAAACTGTTGATTCTTATTATTCCTCTCTCTTTCCAGGAGTGTGAAATTTTATTACTCCAGATGGTACCATTTCATCCTCATCATTCCTTATAGCCCTCAGTGGGCCACAGGGCCACAGATCATACTATTTGCTAGCTAGTAATAGGCCTTGTGCATGCATGATTATGTTAGTTGTTAAAATTCACCCCCAATCCTCATTTATAGGCAGAATTTCCTTAAAGATTGTATTAAGTGCCAGCTCTTGTGTGTTCTTTTGATCTTTGCTTCTTCTGGAGTTCGTTCATGAGCAACAAACTAAAGCAAGGCTTGGGGGTGAAATTAGCAAGTGTGAGGTAACATATTTCAGAACTCTCAAGTTGATTTGTTGGTAAAGAGTGAGATCTTTGATGGTGTAGCTGTTGTTTGTGATGCTGCAGGCATCACCCTGCTAGGGGGTTCTGGGGGCATGTTCCCCCAGGAAATTTTGAAAAATGGAAGTAGCTCAGACGTGTTTTCGTTCATTCTGAGCAGAAATGTGATGCTGTGAAAGCAACTGTTTAGATCTCAGAATTTTCTTTTTATTGGATGATTTGTTTGGGTGAGTCTCACGCTCAATGCTTGAGACTTGAGAGCTCTGCATAAATCATTTGCATAAGGGCTGTATGATGGATGACTCTTAAGACAAAATCTTTATTTTTCTTTTGGATTTTTTAGACTACATTATGACTCAAATGTACTTTCAATTCCTTTTCAACAGTTAATTCAAAATGTGGGTGAGAATGCTAACTTTGGTTACTCTCTGGAGGAGATCATTAAATGGTAGGTGACATAATTACTCTTAAACAACACAAGCGTCAATGTAAACATCTACAATGTAGGCAAGTTCTTTCAAAATAATTCTTCTAGGTGAATGTCTTTCAGTGCCAGAAACTTCTTAACATCCAGTCCTCTGCCCCTTCCTGTGATTAGTATGGGTAATCAAATGTTGAAATTTGAAAATAAAGGAATGAAGGAATGAAGGAATGAAGGAATGAAGGAATGAAGGAATAAAGGAAATAATATATCGCCCATTTTGGCAAAATTCTAATAATTCCCAGGCCTTTAGGTGAGGGGGAATTACATGTATTAGAATTTTGACAAATAATTGAAGTGAAGTTATTGCTTACTTTCAGTATACCATTTGATTACCTTTTTTATAATTTGTTTATTGTGTCAAGAAATTTACCACCAAATGTTGCCATGGTAAAGGTAAAGTCTGCATATGAGCCAAGTGGCCCATCAGGCCGGAGCTTATCCCGGTTTCTGTAGCATGAAGCAACTAGGAGTATTTCTACTCCCCCCTGGATGGGATGCTAGTCCATCGCAGGGTTACCCCCAGCATTAAGTTCGCCGGTACCCATTTATACACCTGGGTGGAGAGAGGCACTGTGAGAGTAAAGTGTCTTGCCCAAGAACACAGCACAATGTCCCCGGCCAGGGCTCGAACCCGGACCACTTGATCCGGAGACGAGCGCACTAACCATGAGGCCATGTTGCCATGGCAAGTTTTTAATTATTTCATATGTGTGAAACTATAAATTAATGCTGGAATTTTGTGCCAACATTAAGGCTCGAGTAAATTGTTTCCCATGAATGTTATTAAGTGCTCTTACAGAAGTTCTTAATTAATCTAGCAATAAGTCCATGTTACAGCTACATGTAAGTATTGTCCACATTGTTATTATTTTTAATGCTTCTCTTCTCAGTTGAAGCTCTGTATCATAATGAGTAGGTAGTCAATAGAAATATTTTCAAACTGCATTTTAACAACTTAGTTTAAGAAGATTTTGCAGGATACAAGGACAAATTATATTTCGCTTTTTGTCTTTTTAATTTGTAGCTTAATGCTGCCTCTAGTTTCAACAGCAAAGGAATTGAGAGCAGCAGGACTGAGAGCATTTCGTCATCTGTTTTCTGACGAGAAAACTCTTTCTAAAATGCTTGAATTCAGGATTGACATCTTCATTGTCAGGTAAAGTGGTTTTAAAATACTACACAATCAATGGAATAGTTAGAATTAAGGGAAGCCTGTGGAATTTTTGATGCCGAATGTGTAACATTGATATAGAAGAGGATAGTCCAGACTTAAGTGTTGTCAAAATACACATTCAATCATAAAATTACCACAAAGTTAAGGGGAAAGAATATTTCAGGGTGCAGTTTAATTACCTGAAACAATTCACTGTGAACGTAACATACCTCTAGATCCCCCTGCCAGGTGTAGGTCAGCTCTGTTCTAAAAAGCTAGCTAGAGGGTAGCAAAGCAAAGTCACATACTTGCTTTGCATGTCACATACTTTTGGCTTCTTTTAACAATGTTTCTGTTTCAGAAATTCGCAAATTGCCCAATGTCTTGTAGTTGCCTTTCACTCTCACACACTCATTTCTGCCCTCATTACATGTCATGCATACATGTAATCCCTTTTGACGCCCTCTGGGTAAGCCCCCGTTATTAGTTCCCTCCATGTTTCTGTTTATAATTTGATGAACTGAAAACAAACAAGCTCTACACAAGGAGTTTTCCACACAGTCATGTTTATATTACAGGTCCATGGATATGGTACATGCTTTTGAGGTGGAACGTGTGCAGGCATTAAGATTCATTCGCAAGGTGTGTTAGTAAAGCTGGTTTTCATCAAATGAATGTTGCAAAAATTGTTTACTTGGCTTGGATGAACTGCACTACAAACATAACAAGGTTGTTCAGTAGACACAATTCAGTATCATCAAGTTCATCCAAGGGTGAACATGTCATAAAAAAAAAACATATTGTGACTGGCTATCAAAGCATGGACAATATGTCGTCAGTCATTAGAGTTTTGCCACACTGTAATGCTAACTTTTGCACCCAAACTACAAGAGAGTGGGTATTGGTTGTTAAAATATAGTCTAATTTTAGGTAGTTCTTTAAACAAATGAATGGCTTGTTTGAAGATTTGTCTCTGTACTTATTTTTATTTATTAATAACAATGAAACAATACCTACCATACCTTCTGTGTTCTACTTTGGGTGTGAAAACTTGTGTCAAGGCCTATTAACTCTCCAGCCTATACTGTATAACCACAATATTCGTAAAATGCCAAATTGTATCACTCGCCTATGTACCACCAACTTGCATAGACTTGTGCTCTTGAATTGGATGGAATATAGCTGAGAAAATGGTTACATAGACTGGTACACGAGTTATGATGAATTTAGCATTTATATTACATCTTTAGAATTGTTTGTAATTGGACACAGTTTTTTATCCAGTTTCTGCAATCATTAGCAAACAAAGTAGATACAAGGAAGTCTTTATATCAGGATTGTGTGTTTTCCTTGTTAGGTGATTGCTGTTAGTCCTCAGTTGTGTCCAATGTCCATGGCAGCCACTCTTGTGTCAGTCGGTAATGATGAAGGTGATGATGCTGATAGGCTTCGAAATGCTTGTGTAGCCACCCTCTGTGAATTAGGTAATTTAGTCATTAATAAGTCTTTTTTTCCTGTGTTGTTACTAATTAGGTGAAAACAAAAGTTATATTTAGTAATTTTATCAATCCACTTGTAAATTGGAAGAAGTTTCAATGCAGCTGTAGCTTTTAAAATGCTAATTAGGCAGGTGATGACAGTTTCATCTTGATTAGAACTTTATCATTAAAATTGTTTCAGAAAAAGTACATTGTAGGTATTAATTTTAGACTGTTTAGCTCGAAGTGGATTGTGAATTTTGCTAGTTGTCAACCCATAAACCTCTGTCAATTGTCTTCAATTTCTTGTTTTTAAAGCTTTAAAAGTACCTTCTTTTTAGCGGTATGTGGTTGATAAGTCATGCACCTTTGGAAACATTTTTCTTATACTAGTTTGACTTACATTGTACAATGTTAATAGCAGTGCTCCAGTAATACTTGTAAAAGGTGGACAGTCAGTGCAGTCCTCAATTTTTTGCTTCTCAAATTGTCGTCCAAAATATTTTCATTGATTCCCAACCAGTAGATGTGCAAGTTGTAGTAGTGTTAACCATTACAAATCTCTTTGAATTGTTAATACAGCCATAAAGAACATCACAACTGCATCATACTGTGGTGGCATAAACACTATCATAAGAAATGTATTAGACTCTCAGGTATGTTGAACCTTGCAATACTCAGGGATGGGGCCATTTTTAAAGATACATTGACAAAGATTTCCAATCATGATTATCATATTATTTAGCTCATCAACAATTGGTTAAACTTGTAAGAGGATATGTTTCTTTTGGTTGAATCAGTCAGAGCTGTCAATAAGGGCCGTAACCCGTAGTATGTGCTATGGCTGGGTATGTTTGATGGGCCCTTGATGTTATGGGTGAACTTGCCTGTAGTTGAGACAAATCACTCAAAAGAGGACAAGTTTGTTAAGGGTGTGAAGATCAAGGCTACAGGTGACTTAATACTTAATGATAGCCGTGGAATGGTCAGAAAAGACATGTATGTACAGCCCAGTGGCAGGTCTAGGGGAGGGGCCTGGGGGGTCCAGCCCCCACTTATTTTGAGTAAAAAAAGAAGAAATCGCAGAAGGAAGAAAAGCCGGCAGGGCAAGCAAAACACCCCCCCCCCCCCCACCCTTAGCTCAAGGTCTATGCCACTGCAGCCCTGTTAACCCTAAAAGCCTGGTGGTTTCTAGAGGTCACCTTGCCATACATTGAAATAGTTGTAAATAACTATCATACTAGGGAAAAAGGCAAATAAACAGAATTTATTGAATTGATTGATTGATTAATCCAGGTGATCTCATCTCAACAGATGCAGAAGTTTAATGAATCTTTGATGGCCACATTACTGTATCTCTTGAGCAGCCCTGAAACAAGGCCTTATGTACGTGCTGATGTTGGATTAGAGGTATATTATATTGGATGGTTAAATTGAGCTGTTTAATTTATAATTTCATGACGTCATGTTACATAATAAAAATTTGAAGGTGATTTGATTGATAGTTTCATTACGTGTCCAACTTTTAAGTGTACAATTATTGGTTTTTAGCTTTGTTTTTAACTGTTTACTTGTGTAATTACACATACAAGTATACCTATCCAGTAGAAACACTGTACAAATCTTATATATTTCTGGGAGAACTTGACAATAGAGATATATGTTGTTTCTATTAATTATGTAGTAGGCTGACCCAGCAGCTGTCCATGAATTATTATTAGTCTTCAAAGTAGACCTTGCAGAATAGGACAGTGTATTAAGTCATTGCTAACTACTTCTGGCTCCTTGCCCTGGATGAAGAACAGTAGGATTAACGTAAGCTTGGATACAGCTTTGGAGACAGCATGGCTGTTGGATGTAGCGTAGCCAAGTGATTACGGTGCTGGACTTCAAATAAGGAGGTCATGAGTTTTAGTCCCACTCTCTCATATCTCCTTGGTCAGTTTTCAAATAACCAACTGGTCTGTCTCCCACTAGTTGGGATTTTTAAGCTTATTGTGTTTATTTGGAATATTTGTTCCTTTCAGTTTAAGTAACATGCCTGATAAGAAGCGCATTGACTACTATATACATCAAACATTTAAAGTTTAACATTTTTAAAGAAATGTTGGTGTTATTTCTTCCAAACCTAACTTTCTGAGGCTTATATGTACAGTACATCTAAATCTAAATCTAAATGTTATTACATTGGCAACATCCAGAGGACATCATGCCAACTCTGAAACATTAAAATGATAATAAAAACTAAAACTACAAAAAAAAAAAAAAAATAAATAAAAACTGCAATTAAAAATAACCTAGAGAGAGATTGACTGGTAACAGTTTCTTTTGGGAGTTTGCTCCATTCAGTGATTGTCCTTGGTCACATCTTTTATCTAATAGAAATTTGTTTGTTTTTTATTCTGTAGTCCATTTTA
The DNA here is from genome assembly GCF_964199315.1 of Orbicella franksi. Classification (NCBI taxonomy): domain Eukaryota; kingdom Metazoa; phylum Cnidaria; class Anthozoa; order Scleractinia; family Merulinidae; genus Orbicella; species Orbicella franksi. The sequence continues at coordinate 13,793,103 of NC_138158.1, forward strand.
GCTCCGTTTACTGATCTTCACTACAGACACAATCCTGATACATCAGAAACACATTTAAGGTAACAATACGCAATGGTTAAGTAATTGATTTTCCATTTATGTGTGCTCAGATTATTTGTTTGCATATTAGGCTGACAGTTGCAGTACATGTAAGTGGCTTTGTTGCAGTTCAGTTGTACCCTGGCTTCAATATAAATGGAGTCTTTTTCTTTGTTCAACTGGTGTATGGTACTAATGAAGGAAAATAACAGGTTGTACTGAGGGTATGAACCACAACTTTCAGCACTTTTTAAGACTTCAGTGCAATCTTGAACGTGTTATCAGTTAAAGCAGTAAACAGCGTGCACCATTGGTGGATGTCTGGGTTGTCAAGTGACCTATGATGTAATGCTTAGTACACTTGTCTTGTGGTTAGAGTGACACAGGCCATGGCTGGCATCATTTAGTGTGCGAAGAAAGTCAGGATGTCCAATAGTGGATTTTCCTGTTGAGCTAATGGTTCTGTCCGTCACTCTCCTGAGTTGCGAATGAAGTTTCTTGGGAGAATGTTTTTGAGGAAATTCTAGTTAGAGTTTGCCCAAAGGGTAAGCAGGAAAATTTTGCTACTCTTCTCCCACAATGTTTCTCTTTGCCCATGAGTATAAATGGGTACTAGTGAGCTGCTAGGGTCATGTGAAGGAATGCTGAGGTTTAGCCTTCCATGGACTGGCATCCCATTCAGAGGCAGGGACAGTAATACTCTTGACTATAGTTAATCACTGCATGCTTTGAAAACTAGAATGAGCTCTGGCATTGTAGGCCAGTTGGCCTAAGTGTATTTTCATGTAGGAAGCTAAAGGCAATCTGGGCTAATTTAACAAGCAACATTCTTTGAGGAAATTAGTATTTAAGTATTCCAATGTGCTGAAATTTTAGCTGAAAAAACCGCTGTGACTTGTACTGGAAATAATGAAAAATATAAAATATGGTCAAGCATCTGCTAGAATGTGTTGAAAATCTCCTGTAATTGTTAAGCATCTGCTTACCTCCTATTCACACTTAAGTGGACAGTTTTTAGGTCCTGAGGGTATCCAATTGCAGGAGGTTTAACTTTAAATTAAAAATGTACAACAGATTACCAAATTAATCATTGAGCATTGAATTATTTTGCCCTACTTACTGATTGACAAAATGTCTTTGAGTTTCTTCTGTTGATAATTGCAGTTTCTTTCTCTTTGTTTTAAGGGAAGACAGAGCTGGTCGGTTACAAGCTAGTAAAATGGCCATTGTGACAATTTTTAGATCTTGGTCAGGTAAAATAAATGACTTTTAGGTATCAGTAGATTTGGCACTGTTGTGCTAACTGAGGGTACTGTTAAAATTTGGAATTTTGTTTCTTTTGTGATGTACATTTTGAAGAACACCGCTCTAATATTTCCAGAGACATTCTTTATTCATTGTTTCACTGTTTTACTTGCACTACTTATGATATCACTTTCCTAATTTGCATAAAACAAAAACGCCGATATCTTTAAAATGAAAAAAGATATCCCAAAAAGGAAAACGTCATTCTTCCTTATTTTGAAAACCTTTCAAATAAGCAGCTGCCCACCACATATTTTTCAATTTCATAGGCACTTTAATTAGCCTGTTCATGTTCAGCAAGTTTGAATTCTGATGCTGACCTTTGTATTTGTAACTTTGTTCTTATTCTAGGTATTATCAGCCTGTGCCGTCCTGATGGTAAAGGAGTTCAGTCACTGCTGGGAGTTTTTTGTTTGCCAAACTCAGATGTTAGGGTAACAACTTAATATTTATATGAACACCATCATAGCAAGGGTATACAGTTGTACATAATATATGTATCCTGACTGCTTTTAAAATAGAAACACACCAAAAGCAAACACCCCAAACTCTTGCTTGATTTTCCTTTGGAATATAATATTGGGCAGAATTGAAACTCATCACATCTACTGTATGGGCATTTTTTGGGACACCTTTTGTAGCTTTGTTTAGAATAGTGAAGGGGGGATGGGGGGACAGTCTGTTTGTGGAAAGGGTCACTTTGAATTAAACGAAATCCAAGCTTACATGTTGCACAATTGGACTTTGTTGTATGTAGCATATCATTGTCCTTGATTTTGGTCCAGCTAGGTGACATAGCTTTTTCACCTGTTGCTCATACACCTGTTACACCATTGAACCACTCTAAAACAGCAGTTCTTGTCCTCTGTTTAAAACCTTATTGAAACCCTTGTATGACCTTTTGGTAGGCCTTTAATTAAACATGATGTGCTCTAGTGTAACCAAGCACCTTTAAATTGGACAGGCTCCTTTAACTTTGTAGCAGACTTAAGCTATTGGTATGTCTTTTAACATGGCGTGATTCTAGAGTGACCAAGGCCCTATAAAATGTACAGGCTCTTTTAGCTTTGTAACACACTTTACCTGTGGATCTAATAACCCTGTGTTCTTCTGCTCGTAGAAAGGAATCATGGATATCTTGTTTGAGATCTTTCAGCTGAAGGAGCCTGATTGGACAGATGACTTTCATATTGCTCTTCTTAGTGTTGGTAAGATTAAACAATTAAAATAATGCACTTTTAATTATTATATCTCTCAGTTACTATGTGCACTGTGATTGGTCAATTGAGCAGACCATATTCTGCTGTACGGCCTGCTAAAATGTAAAGCTTTTTTTGTGATTTATGGCCAAGAGTTTGTAACTTTTATAGGAAGTAAAAGTTTAAACCTCTCTTTTGCTTTAAATTGTGTATTAAAACATGCTAACAACCTCACAATGATTTCAAATCAACTTGTTTTGTTTTTGATGTGCGTCAGAAATTTGAAGCCATTCTGCAGAATTAGAAATTGTTCCCGAACCCGTCAGACACACAGTCTGCATGCGAGTCAAGTGGCCCATCAGGTCGGCACTTACAGTATAAGCAATTTCACTAGCATGAAATGACCAGTGTGGGAGTATTAATTTTCCAATCTCCCCTGGATGGGATGCTAGTCCATCGCAGGGTTATCCCCAGCATTTGATATGCTGGTACCCATTTATATACCTGGATGAAGAGAGGCACTGTGAGAGTAGTGTCTTGCCCAAGAATGCAACACAATGTCCCTGGCTAGGGCTCAAACCCAGGCCACTCAATCTGGAGGTGAGCAAGCTAACCATGAGACCACCATGCCTCCACAAGAAACACAGTAGAGCTATAATAAATATCTTACTAAACTCATCTTCTTGGTGCGTACTGTAAGTTGTGGAATGATACTCATTTTTCCCCCTTCAATTTATGGCCCGCACGCTTCACGCTAGGGCCATAAATCGCAGGGGGAAAAAACTGAGTCTGTAACTTGCAGTATGGACCTTAAACTCAGTTGGTACAGTGTAAGAGGTATAAGATACTTGGTGGGGGGGGGGGGGTACTACCAGAAAAGTTGGCTGGGGGTGTGCAGTCCGCTTCCCAAGACTCTTACCCTACTTATGACTAGAAGCTGCAATATTCCCTACCCTATTTATTATCTGATACCCTTTTTTATGACCTGACCATTAAATCAAAACCTGTTTTAGACCTGTGTTATAATAAGTTCCCTAGTTCAGACCAATGTTAAATTACCGTAAACATAATATGTGAAGGGCTTTTGTTAATTTTCTTTTTGATAATGATGAAAAAGTGGCTTCCTCTTAAAAACATACCCATATCCATGTGGAGTCCCCCAAGGTTCAGTCCTAGGGCCTATCCTGTACTTACTTTATACTGCACCACTGGCTGACATTCTACGGTACCACGAAATGCAATTTCACTTCTACGCTGACAATACTCAGTTATATATCTCTTTTTCAACAAACAACAACGTCGAATTAACTAATGCAGTTGGAAAAATTGAGGAATGTTTGTCTGATCTTGACAAGTGGATGTCTCTTAACAAGCTAAAACTGAATAAGGACAAGACGGAACTTCTTTATCTATACTCGAAACACAACCCGCAGCAGTCTCTACCACCAATCCGTTTTGGTCAAGACATAATTCAGCCATCTCAATTTGCTAGAAACATCGGTGTGATATTTGACAGTACCATGACTATGCTTCCGCATATCAGTTCTATTTGTAAATCAGCCTCTTATCATCTGCACAACATCTCCCGGATAAGGAAATTCTTATCTACGAAAACCACCGAGATCCTGGTCCATGCTTTTGTGTCTTCCAAACTCGACCACTGCAACTCTCTTTTGTACAATGTACCGAAGTGTGCTTTAAAAAAGCTCTAGTCTGTTCAGAACGCTGCTGCCTGACTTATCACCTGTTCCCGAAAGTACGACCACATCACTCCAATACTGAAAGAATTACACTGGCTTCCTATTTCTGAACGCATTAAATTCAAGATTATGTTACTTACCTTTAAGGCTCTTCATCAACAATCTCCTGTCTACATTCAAGATCTAGTAGCGTACTACCAACCTTCCAGAATCCTCCGATCATCACACTTATTACTTCTTAACCCCACAAATTTTCACCTGAAGACATATGGTTCTCGAGCTTTTGCTGTTTCCGCTCCTGAACTCTGGAACAGTCTACCTGCTTCTATCCGCTCATGTGACAATCTAAGTTCTTTTAAATCTAAACTCAAAACTCATCTTTTTAAGAAAACTTATTATTCTTAGCGATTTTTACTTTCTATTACTTTCTTAAATGCACATTTTTAATTATTAAGATTAGTACAGATCATTTTGGCAAATTGTACAGCGCCTAGAGCAGGCATGGATAGGCGCTATATAAATATTTATTTATTATTATTTATTATATCAAGGCTGGAGTGCAAAAGCCATGCCCTACAGAGTGTATTTATGACCAAAATGGCCAAAATAGGCTAAAATCAATACTAACCCTATTTATGACCAAAATGGCTGAAAATCCATACCCTTTGGGGCCACACATACCTATATAGCTCATACAAGGGAATACCCTCTGCCCTCCCCCGGTAAGGATACTACCCCAAAAGAAAGAGAAAAGAAAATCAGTTTTCCTGCTTATCACAAGCATGTGTTGGTCTAAATTTGAAAAGCAAGTTATCCTCATGTAATGATTATTGTCAAGTGCATTTGAACTGTTACAAAGAGGTGTTACATGTAATCAATATTCTAATGAGAAATGGTACTTGAATGTTATGTTTTTGAAAAGGTTAAAAGATGAGCAGAACATTTCAGTAAAAATAATAAATATTAAAAATGCCTGCATCAGCAGTATAAGATGTGTGATGGAAATTCCTAAATAAGTTCGTCATATTTACACCTTTCAGATCCTTGTCAAATGCAAGATAACTGGAAATTATCTGAGGGGTTTGTTGCAGAAGAAGCCAAAGCACTTTTGCCACACAGGGCTACAGGAAGGTACATTTATCTCTCTCAGAGTGCTTCTCTAAGTCATCTGTAAGTCAATTGTGGAATCCAAAGATGATCAGGATCTTGTTTCTCCTCACTGTAAAGCTAACAGATAATTTGCTCTCAACTGGAAAATGTGTATTTCCCTTGCATTCAATTTAAAATGGTCTGAGATTTTATTCCCACAAAGTCTTTATTGATTATGGGAATGGAAACTGGGGGAGGTTTGAAAAATTAAGGACCAAATTTACCTAGCATTTTGCAAGTGATTGTTTCAAATAATCAGGCGATTCTACTCTAATAGTGGATTAACTGAATTTTTTGTGGGGTCGAGCCACACATGAAATGGGTGAGAAGAGAGGCATACATATATGTATGCATGGGATGACAGGTGACATGATGCTGACAACGATTGCCTAGGAAATACTTTCTTAAGGTTACTCCAAACCTTCGTGGGGCTACTTTTTCTAAATTTTCTTTTTTCCAACCAAATTAAAGTTCATTATTCAAGGCAACATTTCCAAAAAATGAAAATAAAACATTAAAAACGTGCACGAGTTATTGGGAAAAAGAGGTTTTTTTTAGTAAAAGTTAATAAACCTTCAAGGTGTCATAATCCCCAAAAAGCATGGACTCTTCAGCGACCTTTTTGTAGAAAACAGCTTAATCCAGAGATCATATATCAAATACTGTCAATTTGAGGTTTCATGTCTGTCAAGAGTGCCTTTTTGTAATCATGCTTTGGCAATTGCCCCTCAGTTTCTTTTTGTCTTGTTGCACATCGCTTTTCTCCATTTTGCCCTTTATTGTTGACCACTGGCCTAACACGTATGCGCCTAAAACGTGTCTGTAACACTATCGCTTTACCGCGAAGCTCAACTTTCCTCACTGTGAACGCTAGGGGTTCTGTTATTTCATTGGCTGGCGGCATTTTGAGTTGACATATCCCTCTGAGAAGGCGAGACATGTTTATAAATCTTTAAAAGGCGAAAACCTGCACTCGTTTTTCAAGAGAATCCCTCCTCTTTAAATGAATTAATAGGGTATGTAGAATCGACAGTTTTCCTTGAAATTTGGCCAGAACATTCACTGATAGATACGAAACAAAGACATGTCGGCGAATTCTGTTATTGTAAATACTTTTGTCGTGGTGGTCTCTAATGCAACACGTTATGTGAATTTTTCGATAGTGGAACTTGACAGATCTATAAAAAGATAACCAATAGAAATGAAAGAAAATGCTGACACGTGTTGAGAGATTGATGCTTTGTGATTACCACTGCACAGTTATTTTACATCAACGATCGTATTTGATACCAAATTAATTCGCTGGAATTTCAGTCGGCTGTTTTTGCGTTAACGGCTTCTGCCGCCTTAGGGAAGTAGTCGGCAAAAAAGAATATATGAAGAAGCTAGTCATAAAAGGGGATAAGTGACGATTTTGGTTGCTTTTCTTTTTTCTTGCTCCAAATTAGCTGAAGTTTTGCATGTGGTCTTCAATGTAATAAAAAAATGTGGTTCTGTATTTTTGTCGCTGGTTTTTGCTTTGTTTTCAAGTTAAAACGTAGGCAAAAAACTTGGCTTTTCCTAGCCATGTCTTTAGGAGTTTATTTGTTGAACAGCAAACAGGCAGACTGTTTATAGTGTATGAAGTCAAAACCAAATCCCACAGCATATAGAGCGGAAATCTGGGAACGGATTGTTTACACCGGTTATTGTGACGTGAACACAACACGTGAATCGATCGAGCGTCAAACGAAATGCCATCAAACAAAAAAGAGATGTGCCGCATTAGAGCTCTGTCAACCAATATCTTAAGCATTGTTTTAAAGTACCTTGTGTGCCTACCTGGTGGTTGAGAGGCATCATAAAGCCTCGATAAACCCGTAAGTCATCAGCACATTTTAAAGAATCAAAATGTGTTCTGAAACTTCGAAGGCAGCTGATATACCGTAATCGTGTTATCGGCGTTCGAAGTCAGATCGAGCCAGGTAGCAAAGTCCAAGAGCAGTTCTTGCCCAAGAAAAATACCCTCTGGTGAGTTGTGGCCCATTTGCCAAGCGTTGCTAGCGTCAAAGTTTGGAAAGCGAGAACTGGTTTTAGACTTATAAAATTTGTCTTGTATCGACCGCCATGTCTTCCCGCGCACGAGGTGTAAAGACCCTTCCCGGCATGCATTGCGATTACGTTCTGTGGACGTTTCTCGAACTGGTAACTAGATTTAAACATAATAATGGCCAGCAAGTGGCGATCGATTGTAACAGATCTGTGATCCAGTTTGCGTTGATTTTATTTCAAATCGGCATGATTTGTAGTGTTTTGAGCTTCTGGGATCAGGGGACATGCAGATGTATGGAGACCCGTACGTTGCGCAGAAGGGTTAATCTGTTAATCTGTCAGCCCTATTTATAGAGCGTTTTCACGTGGAGTCATCAAATTCTTAAATCCAAAACTAAACAGCCGCCAAAGTTGTTATCCTCATCAGGCATAAGAGGTACCAGCGCATTTTGAATTCGGAAGTTATGGCGGTGCGTGACATCAAGCTACGATCGCGTTTGTCGAAAACTATGTTTTATCTCGTGATTTTTTAGCCATTGAAGACGTTGCCGTATTTGAAAAAGTGTTTATTGAAATGTTTATTTGTTTCATTTTATTTTTATTTACACCTTTTTTTGACCTGAAATCAGCATTTTTGAGCTTATACGTTGCGTGAAATTACCATTTTCAGGAGCCCATCATGGGCTCCTACCATTTTGCTGTTTTCTAAGTGAAACCAACATCCTTGCCGTGACGCGTTAACGTCAAATTAACATTTTAACCTATTTAGACCTGAAATCAACATCATCGAGCTTATGCGTTGCATAAAATTGACATTTTGCTGGTTTCTAAGTGAAACCAACATCCTTGCCGTCACGCATCAACGTGAAATCAACATTTAAACCTTTTTTGACCTAAAAGCAACATTTTTGAGCTTATACGTTGCGTGGAATTGACATTTTGCTGGTTTCTAAGAGAAATCAACCTCCTTGCCGTCACGCGTTAACGCGAAATCAACATTTTAACCTATTTAGACCTGAAATCAACATCACTGAGCTTATGCGCTGCGTGAAATTGACATTTTGCTGGTTTCTAAGTGAAACCAACATCCTTGCCGTCACGTGTTAACGCGAAATCAACATTTTAACCTATTTAGACCTGAAATCAACATCATTGAGCTTATGCGCTGCGTGAAATTGACATTTTGCTGGTCTCTAAGTGAAACCAACATCCTTGCCGACACGCGTTAACGTGAAATCAACATTTTAACCTATTTAGACCTGAAATCAACATCATTGAGCTTATGCGCTGCGTGAAATTGACATTTTGCTGGTCTCTAAGTGAAACCAACATCCTTGCCGACACGCGTTAACGTGAAATCAACATTTTAACCTATTTAGACCTGAAATCAACATCATTGAGCTTATGCGCTGCGTAAAATTGACATTTTGCTGGTTTCTAAGTGAAACCAACATCCTTGCCGTCACGCGTTAACGTGAAATCAACATTTAACCTTTTTAGTGCAGAGTGCACTATTGGGATGGTTATGGGGGTTGCCTGCCGCTAAGGAACTAAGGCGCTATGGCGCTATGGCGCTAAGGTGTAAACTTTAATGTTTGTTTAATTAATTAATTTCAATTAATTAATTAGTCTAGAGGCAAGGAAGTAATGGGAGTAGGGTGGGAAAGGTACATGTGTACTCTTCGTAAAACACATTCCATCGCCGTCGCTTAACTTTGAACATCGCAAAGCTATATATTTGTTTCAGGTAACCCCTTGCTCTCCCTGTGGTACCATTCTCCTTAGAACAAAACTAATTTGCCCTAAACGCATGCGTAGATTAGTTTGGGTTCGTGGCTTCTATATTAGGTGAAGGATACATTGCATACGGAATCACGCACAAATGTTGAGTGGTTTTCCTTATGGTAGAGCTCAACATGTAAGACGCATGCGTTCTAGCATTGTTAGTGTTATACACTATCTTTACACGCAGTATTTTATATATCATGTCATGTGACCAAGGACGGCAGTTATTTTTCAGGTAGCGCCAGTTGTCCCTTTTTATTGCAAAAGTGAAACGTTACTGTGGCTGCGTAGCTTTTAGAATTACAAACAGGTCGGTTCAACAAATATCATCTGCTGTTTTCAATCTACAATAGTGTGCTTGTCAGAGTTCAAATATATTGCTTCTCCTTAGCGACTTGTTTATTTCTTGCCTTAATTGTGTCTGTAAGAGAGACCAAAAAGTTCTCAAGTTAGTGGCGTTAATACTCCGCAAATTGTGAATTTGTAACAAAAGAAACCAGGAAAATGCTCAAATATTGCTGCAGACGCCGTGGCACCTAATGAAAGCGCAAATTAATTTAATCAGTCTTTGAGGAGACTCATTCATATCGGCCAAGTAGCGCTGTTTATCTTCAATACTTTTCGTTGAAAAGCTTCTCAGCCATCAATATCGTTGTGTGTTAATTTTGAATTGTTTTATTGTTAACAACAAAGGTGGCAACAGAAAAAGAAAGTGGTATTTCGTGACTATCTGATAATTAAATTAGTTCTTGTTCATCGGTAAAAATTTGCATTTTTAGTAAAACATCGTCTCTGTTCCGTTTCTTCATCACTACATCAGATATTTAACTTTCTTTCATTTATCTCCAAAAAACAAGGACATCTTCCGTATGTTTTGGAGAAAACAGGGGTTTCATATTACATGGCTTTGCGAGGAAAACAAAAGTATCATGTTACAAAGTTGGCGTGAAGAGCTAAATTGTCACGTTTGCTGCTTCAGCGTATTGTTGAATTTAAAATGAACGAAAATCAACTTAAAGCACCAGTAGTAATTAATTTGTGCGTAATGTTTGGACCTTGAATGAAAATACAACCTTGAAACATACACACTGCAAAGGGGAAAAGCCGTAGCAGACTACCAAGGTAGACACAAACCGGAAGTGAACCGAGTAGGGGTGAGTACTTATGGGACTACTGTACCAGAGCTATCAATTGCGCTCTGCACTATCTGAGATTGTCTCACTAGTTTGACCTAAAATCAACATTTTTGAGCTTATACGTTGCGTGGAATTGACATTTTGCTGGTTTCTAAGAGAAATCAACTTCCTTGCCGTCACGCGTTAACGCGAAATCAACATTTTAACCTATTTAGACCTGAAATCAACATCACTGAGCTTATGCGCTGCGTGAAATTGACATTTTGCTGGTTTCTAAGTGAAACCAACATCCTTGCCGTCACGTGTTAACGCGAAATCAACATTTTAACCTATTTAGACCTGAAATCAACATCATTGAGCTTATGCGCTGCGTGAAATTGACATTTTGCTGGTCTCTAAGTGAAACCAACATCCTTGCCGACACGCGTTAACGTGAAATCAACATTTTAACCTATTTAGACCTGAAATCAACATCATTGAGCTTATGCGCTGCGTAAAATTGACATTTTGCTGGTTTCTAAGTGAAACCAACATCCTTGCCGTCACGCGTTAACGTGAAATCAACATTTAACCTTTTTTGACCTAAAATCAACATTTTTGAGCTTATACGTTGCGTGGAATTGACATTTTGCTGGTTTCTAAGAGAAATCAACCTCCTTGCCGTCACCCGTTAACGTGAAATCAACATTTTAACCTACTTAGACCTGAAATCAACATCATTGAGCTTATGCGCTGCGTAAAATTGACATTTTGCTGGTTTCTAAGAGAAATCAACCTCCTTGCCGTCACGTGTTAACGTGAAATCAACATTTTAACCTATTTAGACCTGAAATCAACATTTTTGAGCTTATACGTTGCGTGAAATTGGCATTTTGCTGCTTTCTAAGTGAGATGAAAGTCCCTGCGGTCGCGGCGGGCCGATCCTTTGTTATGATAAACCGAGGCGAGACTTCGACTTATAACAAAGGCTTGGCTTGGTTATTATAACAAAGGATCGGCTCTGTTTATCATAACAAAGGCCCGGCTTCGTTTATTTGCAGCCTCGGCGGGAAAAGGGCGTTAGGTATTTTAATCAAAAGTGAACTTTGTCGAAAACGCTCCAAATTTCGCATAGAGTTTTGTTTAGGTATGTTTAGCAATGTCCTGTAGTTTTTGCGCTAAATCTTGCTTTGTTTTCAGGATATTGCGTATGCAAAAAACCACTTGGTTTTCCTAGCGGCGTCTTTATAAAGCGAAGCAAAAACCAGCGGCAAAAATACAGGAACACGTTTTTCTATTACATTGAAGACCACATGCAAAAATTCAGCTAATTTGGAGCAAGAAAAAAGAAAAGCAACCAAAATTGTCACTTCTCCCCTTTCATGACTAGCTTCTTCATATTGTTATCGAATTCTACATTTTATAAGCTTTCTATTGATATACATGTATAGTTTGTGGGGGTTTCCTTGAAAACAGCACGTGCACGAATTTTTTTCTGGAGGACACCTGCGAAGGTTTGAAGTAACCTCAATGTTTCATAAAATTATCATGGGTGTATATGCCAACTAATTAAAAACTTTGGAAATTTCAGTTGGAAAGCAAACACATTTTTTCAGGACGTTTTAGTTGACACTTCATTGTAGGCTACAATTTTTCATAGTCCTTATGTTCCAGTTGGTTCTGACTATCAGACAATTCTGTAGCATTTGTTCATCCTCATCTCCAATAAAGGGGAAACAATAGCACCATCACAGTTAAGTCTGATTTGCTGATATTTGGAAAATACGGTACTTACCACTATTCACAAAATCATCCAATTATTATGTATTTTACATTGCAAGCTTTTTTTGTTCTTTTTGTTTCTAGAACAAACCTTGTGAAGAACTACATAGCTCTGGTCTTAGCTGCATTTATGAATGCAGGACTGTTTGAGGTAAATATTTTGTTATTCAATATTCAGAGGTGATCAACATCTAATTTGACCCAAAGGAAAATAAAAAAATACCAATTAAGTAATTAATATAAGAGGATATTGTCTTGCTGTACTACTGAATTCTCAGAAGTAATATTTAAAGAAATTACCAGATGATTTCAGAAAGTAAAAGTAATATCTCCACTTAAGCTAATTAAAGAAAGGTAATTTCTTAAGGAAAGGTCATGCAGACCTCTATGCAATTTTACCTCCTCCTTTCATGTGAATAGAAATTCAATTCAATTCAATTATGACCAAGGAGAACTTGAACATAAAAACAAAATTGTGATGCAAGCCCAACAAAAAAAGTACTCTGAATTTATTTTTTTCATTTTGTTCCAGACCTGCTTTGTTTTGGAAGTATTTTTTTTAACCAATCATTTACTAATTACATATAACATTACTGACAGCATTTTGTATTGTGCTTTTGTTACAGAGCCTTGTAGAAGTCATAACATCTTCAGATCCTTTCATTTCTATCAGAGCTACTATTCTTCTTGGAGAGCTGCTACATCTGGTTAGTTCGTGCACTTTAATTGAAAACAGTTCAACTCTAGAAGCAAATTGCATGTGAAAGTTTTCTTGCATGGAACAGCAGTCCTTATGAGGAAGGAGTGGCTGAAAATGGCCTAGCTAATTGAGATTTTTAATTAATTCATCTCAGCCTTTAGTGCTAGATTTAAGAGTTACTTTTGATCAGTGCTTAATAATAAGCAACAAATTTCAGTCAGGTTATGCATAATTTAACATCTAATTCTTTTCCAGGACTAGTGAATTATACATGTGTAGATATACAATCATGTAATGCTGAATTTACTGGCCAATGTCATTTTCCATAAAATTATCAAAAATTATTAAAACATTTTCCTGTCTACTTAAGCATATATGAATGATGTAGAATTTTGTAGAATATGCAGTACAAATATTGTGACAGCAAGTTTCACTTCCTAGCTATACAGAAAAAAGGATTCTCTGGTCTAGAAATCTTTGTTGTTTGTTCCTTGGCAGGCCAACACTCTTCTTCCTCCAGAGTGCAGCAGCCACACTCATTGTATTCCCATGTTGGTCAATACAGCTTCTTTATTTGAAGTTACCAGTGAAGAGAGAAGGTGATAATGGAATTGTTAACTTGATCATTTGACACTTTAGAAATGAGAAGAAACCTGGGACGAGTCTCATTTCGCAGTTGCTTATGAGATTGGTGACAAAGCAAAAGATGAGAAGTAGAACTCGGTCCCCAAGAATTGTCTCACACTCCAGATCTCTTCTTGTTTCTAAATTAGCTAAGTGCAAACCCAATTATATTTATTTATACTTAATTTGCCAAAAAAAAAACCTTACTACATGTAGGTGCAGTTGCCAGTGATAACTGTGAATCAAATGCAATTTACTTCCTTGTTCAAACCTGAAGTTCTCCTTGTTTATTGATCTTGAGAAAGACACCTTGAACATGTACTGATTTACATAGTGTATTTTGCTGTTCAGTAAAAAATTAGTACACTGTTGATACCAGCCTTTGAGCGATACTCCTCATAGATACCATAATTATACATTGGCTTCTTGTTCTAATTTGTATTATCTGCTTCTGTTCTGTCAGTACAAAAAATATGCTTGTTTATAATGTGACTATTCAAGGTCACTGTAGGGGCCAAATTGGTGTAGGAAACTACTAGTTTCTAATCAATGACAACCCCAGCCTTTACTATAGCCACCTTCATAGTTGTTTTCCTTGTTGATGAAGTGACATATATTTGAAGCTGTTCATTTTGTTTCAGTCGTGCTAGTGTAGCTGTGAATTGCTTGGATCGACTTCACCAGACTAAGAAAAGAGGCCTTGTTCCCTGCAGTCTTTACCTTTATCGAATCGTCTCAAAGGTGTCCCTAAGTTGTAATGTTGTACCTACATTCTGGTAATTGTTTTGAGAAAACTTCATCAGCACATGGTACCACATAAGTAGCTTGTGTTAGAGTTTTCACTCTGTATTTAAGTGGAAGAGTTGTATCTGATAACAGACAAAAACACCTTTTGCTTCTTACCTATCTGGTTAAAGTAATTAAAGTATTTTTGCAAGTTTACACTAACATTAGTTTGAACTTCGATTTATGACTACAAAATGCTACAGGGTAATTCTTGGTTTTGTTTCAAGTAATTGTCAATTAGTTTCTGTCAGTATTATTTTTTATTGCAAAACAGCTTGACATTTGATTTCTAAGCTATCTTGTTTTCATTAAGTCATTTTTGATCAAATATCGTGTAAATTGAGTGATATGCCTGCATATGTGTGAAGAATATGAAATCCAAGATCTACATATTTGTGGCATTTCACATTTTGATGTCAGGATTGCTTTTCATTGCTTCAGAGGTAATACTTTTTGGAAATCTGACTCTACAAGAATATGAAATGCACTGACTAAATCAATCACTTGGAAAATTGGAATATAATTTATTGTGTGGTTTCTCTGTAGATACTCTTTTATCAGGGGTGTAGCCAGGATCTTTCAAAGGGGACTGGGGGGGGAGGGGGGGTCACACTGTGTCAAAGTGAGGTGGCCAAGATATCGTCGTAACGTTTTCACCACCTGTTGTAGGTTGTTTGCTTAAAAAAGGCATACAAAAAGGGGGGGGGGTCACGGGCACCAGGACCCCCTGGCTACGCCCTTGTTTATTATATAAAAACCAGTAAAATACCAGGTGACCTTTCACAAAAAAATGAGATTTCTTCGCACATGAAAATAACATGTTTTATTCAATATACAGCCAATGATATTTCAGAGTGTAGATGTACAGCTGATTATGTACATATTTAATCTTTTCTTTCTCTTTTTTTATGAGATTGTATCTTTGTTTCCAGGCACACACTCTGGAACCCAAAGTTAAACCAGACAAACTTCACAGAGATCGACTGAAAGCCTGTTTAAACAAAGTAAGTCATTTTCAGCTTCTTAAGTTTTGGTTTTTGTCTTTGTGCCAGGTGTGTGTGAGTTATTAAAGAGTTGCCAGATTCATTATACCTTTAAGCCTGGTTTTCACTATGTCACAAACATAAGAATAACGGAAGTGAGGATGTCTACAACACCAGCATAAGCACAAACACAAGCAGAGCAAAAAGTTTTGTTTGTCTTGTGCTTGTGCTTATCCTCTAACGACAATATGTTGTAAAATTCATTGTTTTTTTGTTTTTCAGGATATTGATGATCCTCTTTTTGGTGCTCTGCGAGACACACAGGTGACCTGATTAATAGTTTAACAAATGTATTTTTATTTCATCCACTTTGGCTGTTGTTAGATCTTAAATCTCATTCACCTTGAAGTCCCTTTCTTTTGGTTCACTTTAACCTGACTGGAGGATAGTAGCCATTGTTATACCTCCCAACTCAAATATGTTTTCCGATTGGAGGAGAGCGAGTCATGTGTCATGGGTCAAAACTCACTAACTCCCTAGGGCGAACAAAAATCAATAACTCCCTAGGGAAACAACAACTTGAACTTTCAACTCGCACGTGATCAGGTTGTGCACCCTGAAACAGTTGCAGTGCCAGTTGGCCTGATGTCAAAAAGCCATTGAGGTGGAGCAACGTTTCTCACTAGAGAAGGCATTCATTATTCAAGAAAAAGGATTATTTTATAATTTGCACAAACATATCAGATTAACAAAGGGGAAAATTTGAACATTTTGTGTCTTCAACCTTTTGATTTGACCCTAAAAATGAGTCACTGGCGTTTGGGAACTCGCTCTTTGATTGCAGTTGCCCGGTAGGAAAATAGTTGTGTCATGTACAACGAAATATGCTGTTCCTCATCAAATCAAACTCAGGATTCTTGAGTTAAGCATTGGAAGAAGGCAAAGCAACTTAAGTATTAGACTGTTATTGTGTCGTTTCAGGAGGACTGCTCGGTTTGACTGCCGCTCATACTGCAGACACAGCCACTGTAGGCATCAAGTAAATCATTTTTTCGCAGTTTTTTTCTACTTTTGAGTTGAGAGGTATAACAAAACACTTAGTGACTAGCCCCTCGGGAAACAATGAGTTTTGTGTCCCCCCAAGGTGAAACCAAGGGTAACATTGAGGGTCTCAGGGAAACAAAACTCAATGTTTCCCTTGGGGCTAGTCATTATGTGCTTATTGTTATACAAGGATATTCTTATCTACAGTGTACCATGCAAAACTGAGTAAGTTTCAGACCCAGCTAATTTTACATGGTTGGCTGATTGAGAGCAATTAAAAATATCCTGCTATACCCTTTGTATATTATAGAGCATTCAGTTCTCCAGGTACAGCTCAGTGCTAATAAGAAGGGACATTTTAAACAGGCATGCACATGTGCCTGTGGATGTGGGAGGCACAGTCATATGGCCTCACGGCTTGTGTGCTTGTCTCCAGATCAAGTGGTCGATGTCCACATCTGGGCTTGAGCCTGGACCACTTGATCCAGAGCCAGGCACACTGAGGCCACCGTGCCTCTCATCCTGTATAAATTATTACATTGGTATAATTAGAGACTTTTACTAATAACTTGTCAGGTGATGATGGAGAGAGATTTCAGAAACTGGGACTGGGATCTTATCGGGTCAACTCTTCAGGTAATTTTCACAACAAAAACTAGGAGACCGAGTGCATGTACATTAGCTTAAGCTTAAACTGTTACCAGCAAATAATTATTTTTTGTAATACCAAATTTGCTTAGAGAAAAAGAAGTTCACCATTGACCAAGTACTCAAAATTTAATTGCTTTATAATAAGTTTCACTTGAATTGGGCAGTCATACACCTCAGGGTTTGATTCAGAGACTCAAACATTTAATTGGTGATCCATGACCCAAGATTAGGATTGATGAACATTGTAGTTATAATCATGTGATCTGTTGAACCAGCTTGTTTTAGTGATCACAGTCTGCCACTCTGCCAATGTTGTCAGATAATTGTCTCTTAATAGTTGGCAATGAGTATGTGTCACTCTCCTTTTTTTCCCATGGTTATTTTTCAGTCTCCATCTGTTACCATGAAGAAACTAGAAGAAACATCCAACCAAAGGTAAGTTGTCAAAGTGAACCAAAAGGCCCTATAAATTGCTCTGAAGGTTGCTTTCTGTGCATTTTTATCTCACATCTGATTGGTGGCTACACAATTGGCATGTCAAAAACAAATCAAAATGTTCACGGCCCTTTGACTTTCACAGTAAAGGGCAAATAATTATAAAAAGGTCCACTCTCCATGTTTTGACTAGTTTCAAATTTTACCTTTTTGGAATAAAAAGGCAAAACAATGACCAATATTTATTTCTCTTATCATGAATCTGTTGATTGAACTATAGTAAAGATTCTGAAATTAACATAGACAGAAACTAGATAACTTGCATCACAGACAGTCTACACGTCCAGCTGTTCCACAGGCTAAAACTAGACAAAATAATACTGAAGAAAAATTAATAGTTACACCATTGATAAATTTTTAAAAGTATCTAAAACAATAACACCAAACATAGTCTTGTGCACAATGTTATCATATGATTCTTGATCAGTTTCATATGATTTATCCTTCTGATAGTTATATGAATGCATCATTCAAGTCTAAATTGAATAGAAGAAACATGCCGTGTTGTGTTTTAGAGAGGATTGTCAGGAAAGAAAATTGATGATGTGTAATGCAAATGCCGTGTTTATGTACTGCACTGTTCATTTGACCTTTTTTTTTTAGCAAATTTCGTCTTGTTTTGATCTTCATGGCTCGCTTATTGTGAGCCTCAGCCTGTAGCTTAAAGTAGTATACACTGTATCAAACAGGAAAGACTGTGTTTGACCACATTTCCAAACGCTGAAAAGAGAGTTGAAAATGTGACACGCAGCAGAGTATTTTTGATGGGCTTTGAGGTGTTTGGAAATGTGGTCAAACATTGTCTTGAGTGTTTGATATATCTTCTCAATTGAATGTAAAACTAAGGAGAAAACAGAGAAATAAAACTGTAAAAATCTAAGTATGTTTATTAAGATCACATATCCAAACACTGTCATGGTCATTATTTTCTTTATTTAAACTTGATAAATTATTAATGAGTTTGAGAAGTGATGACAAAACCTCGCAGCCTTGATAATTCTTACCATTGTACTCAACTTTATCCATACTAATTAATTTTTCAGGTTTATTCGTAACCTTCTGTACTTCTACAAGCCTAGTAGTCAGAGATTCTGCACAGTTCATATATCAGATCCTCAAGCTAGAACCTTCACAGAAGTGGGCTGCCTGCTTATAGACTTCCTTCTTGCTAGTGAAGATGTAAGATGTGTCTGTTTGATAATGATTGATAATTGCTATGATAATCGTTGAGTCAGTGGATGAGCAGGAAATGCGCTCACAAATCAGTGGGTGGATCGGTTGTTAGGTTGGTGGGTCTGTCAGTCTGTCTGTTTGTCAGGCAGGCAGTCAGTCAGTCAGCAGTCAGTCGGTCTGTCTTTCTGTCTGTTTGTCAATCAGTCAGTCAGTCAGTCTGTCTGTTTGTCAGTAAGTCAGTCTGTCTGTCTGTCAGTCAGTTAGTCAGTCAGTCTGTCAGTCAGTCTGTCTGTCTGTCTGTCTGTCTGTCAGTCAGTCAGTCAGCCTGTCTGTCTGTTTGTCAGTCGGTCAGTCGGTCAGTCAGTCAGTCAGTCAGTCAGTCAATTAATCAGTCAGTTAGCCATTCTGTCCATCCATCTGTTCATCTGTCTGTCTGTCCATCTGTCTGTCCATCGCTCCTTCCTTCTGTCTGTCCATCCATCAAGTTTTTAGCCTTACAGCTGTACTGACAATTTTTATTTTCACAAGCAGGTCTCAGAGGGATTTCTGCTTCATGACCTGGTACAAGACATTGGTGAATGTTTACAAGAGGTAACTTCAAATGATTTTATTGCTTTTTAGTGTTCATGGAGTAATGTCTTCGGTGTACATGTATATTGATTGCATATAATAGAACACATAGCCAACCACTGCAGATTGAAATTTTAAAATGACTATTAACATTTAATGGGTGAAAATGAGTAAACCTATGTGAGGTTTTCTAACAAATGGGACATAAAGAACTATAAGATTAAAGAAGTCATGTAAGCCAATTACGGTTGTTATTTTTCATCCAATTGCTGAAAAAATGGCTGAAAGGATGTCACGCAAGTTCCTTGAGCCAGTGGGTGACAAAACTCCCAGCCAATGCTAATCTCTTTCTTTGTCACGCAATCTCTACTTGGATCTGCCTGATAAACTTAAAGGGAATATCTGTAGAAAAGGTAATTCAAAACTATTGGAAAGTAATCAGGAACTGGCAATTTTTGTAAAGTGAGGCATTCCTTGTTTAGAAAATAACAGGTTTCTGCTGTATATGAAATAACCCCATTAACTGAAAGTAAATAACTGAGTTTGATTCAGTAAATTAAAATGAGGGACAGTTTTAAAGTGGTGTGCCAAGGACTACTGATTTTTTAAAAATAATTTAATTTAATTTGTGCTTTTTCTTAGGTGCTTCTTCAACATTCTAAGGTAATGGCTTTGTAAAATGTCTCCAAATGGTTAAACAGCACTTAAACTTTATGCTTAACGTAAGCACTGTTAAAAATAACTTTTAAAGCACCCACGTTTTAAGCCGCATGCAGCGGAACCTTATCTTAGAATAATGAAGGAAAGCACAAGATTTGTTTGAGATGGTAGGAGTTTGAAATAGCAAGAGTGAAATCAAATTTATACTTTTCTCTATATCACAAGGCTTTAAATGAACA
Organism: Orbicella franksi; assembly: GCF_964199315.1. Taxonomy (NCBI): domain Eukaryota; kingdom Metazoa; phylum Cnidaria; class Anthozoa; order Scleractinia; family Merulinidae; genus Orbicella; species Orbicella franksi. The sequence goes on from NC_138158.1 coordinate 13,813,133, forward strand.
ACTTCTAATTTAAGACTTCTTTGGGCTGATATAGACAATGCTATGCAAACTCAATTTGCTTTGATAATTGATACCCTGGGGATCCCTTTTTGGCGACGCACCCTCCCATACAACGAGTAAGTCGGGCTTGATCTAGTTTTCTCAAACTTATTAATAATTCATCCAGTTTAAATAAAGGGAATCATGACCGTGACGGTGTTTGGATATCTTATCTTAATAAGCATAGATTTTTACGATTTTATTTCTCCGTTTTCTCCTTAGTTTTAGTTTCGGTTGAGAAATATTACGTCTACTTCTCTTTTTTCCTGTCCCATATGCATGCTGATGTTTATGATAATAGGATTCTTCTAATTTATAAGCACGGTTTTTGAAATGGTTGTTTCACTACCAATCAATGTATATTAATAAAAAAAAAAATGAAAAAAGGATATCTCTTTATCTTTAAAAAAAATATTAGAAGTAGTATTTTGCTTAAATACGCCACGTGACCAAGTAACAACCAGTGAGGGCTTGCGCATGTTCAGTTCATCTTCAAAGCTTGTAAGAAACCTTTCCTATGACAAAACTGTATTTAAGGAAACCTAGTGGAGTGTGCAAAAAGAACAATATAGGAAGTCGAGCAGGCTGCGGCGAACGTGCACATACTAGTTTCGTTTTGAAAAATTTAACGTAAATTATACTGAACTAAAAACTAAACTTGGAAAATTAATCCATGTAAATGTTTGGATTGATCTGAGACTATTCAAAATATCTTGTTGGTTTCCAAGATCTAAACACATCTGTCGACCAATGAGAGCGCGCGTAGTATTCAGTTTTTTTTTTTATAAAATGTCACAATTTACTGCTGCCATTGAAAAAACGATGATACATTTTAAACTCGGAAGCGACACGAGTGAGTGCCGAGAAAGATGTTATGTTAGTAACCCACGCTACTCAAAAGAAAATTTCCACAAGTCGTTGTATTGTATTATAACCAAGCTTGCTGGAAGAAGTAACATTGAGATATGTCTATGCTAGTAAAATGATAACTCTGTAATTAACAACAATGCTGATTGGCAGAGCACTATTCTGAAACACATGCCATCTACAAAATCACGAAATACAGTTTATACAGCACTTTTTTCTGGTAGGATGTGGTTATGTCCATGCAATTCCTGAAATTATTTCATTTTATGAACTGTTGTTGATCACGCCCTTGTCATATGATTCTTGTTTCCAGGCCCTATCTCCGAGCATCACAACTGGGGTCCTGAGTAAGAATAATGTTCTGAGTACGCTCAGTAGAGATTACTTCTTGTTTCTTGGTAAACTGGCTTACACCAAAGTCGGCTCCAAACTGCTCGAGAGGACTGGGGTTTACCAGTAGTAAGTATATTGATGTTTTAATTATTTTTATTTAACAACTGCATCGCTAAATGGAGGATGGGTGCCTGTGACATCCAGGAGCTGCCACTATTGGCAGCCAGCTCATAGATGAAGACTGATCCCATGGCTGACAAATCCTGGAACTGAGCCATGAGCCCCCATGCGGAAATGGGGACAGGCACCCGTCACATTGAATTAACAGTGGAAAGAGGGAGGGAAGGGAGGGAGAATACTTGAAGACGTGCTCCCATGCAAAACAACGCTCACTGGAAACGCTATCGCTGCGAAGGCTGCCAGCGCGTCTTAGTCCAGGGGCACATGGAATCCTGGTGCATCCAGGTATCAAAACACTCCTGACAACTACGGGAACGCAGGCGCTCTTTGTTGGTAACTCCGTTTTTTAGATTAAAATCTACAACAAACGAAGGGAAATAAAATTTGAATTGTATAAGGGAATTGGAACAAACGCTGACGGGGTTTGGTTGGTGTAGTGATGTCGGACACCCAAATGTTCTCTTGATGACTCGGAGATTTCCCCAGCATGAGGCAAAGTAAAACAGCGAACAAGGAAAATAACTTGTTCAAATGCTGGCACGTCAAACAATACGAATATTAACTAGAACGCATCTTTCAGGTTATTCCCACTCAAGAGAATAGAAAACTTACCTTACCAAATCAGGTTCATTCATATTGTAATGCCCTGGTCATTTTAAAATCCAACTGTTATTGTTGAATTTCCTGTGATCGTAGCGCTCTTCATGGTATGGTTTTTAGCTTCTGGAATCCTACTAAAATAGATGACATTTTTAAATGTACGGTTGTTCCTGCAGAGTATTTGATAATACATTCTTTGTTTCGTATTCAGCCTGCTAGAATTGTGCTCCTTACCGTCACGTGATAGCCTCCAGAAATTGATTATAGCAAGCTTGGATTACAGCCATAGTGGCATTCCCAGAATTATACTGTCTAAAATACTTACAGCTTCCAGTCCGGTAAGGAACGACTTTTTGTGTATTTACCTCACCACTATAGAAAAGACGTTTCCGTAATTCCGTTTGTAGAGTGTTAGTAGCAGATACACAGGTCAGTGGGGAAGGTTTCCACAGCTATTTTAGTTGTCTAAACTTTCACGAGGGTTTCTCCAATGGTAAAAACATTGAGAAGATGTTTTCCTTTTATTTCTGTTGTAACAGCGAACAGTTATATTCTTCTGGCTGTAGAGTTACAAAAATGTGTCTTTAGTCAGTCTCAACCTATACAGATATGATTGTTACCTTGTAGTGCAAAATATTTCACGTTGCAGTCGCTGTGGGTGTTAGCTTTTCAGAGAGCTGCGATCTGTCAATCAATCAATCAATCAATCAATCAATCGATCAATCAGTCTGTCAGTCGGTCGGTCGGTCGGTAAGTCAGTCAGTCAGTCAGTCAGTCAGTCAGTCAGTCAGTCAGTCAGTCAACAAATTTCGTAAGCCTTGCACATAGTTTCAAACACACACACACAAAAAGACGCACAAGATGTTTTGTATAATAGTTATTGTATGATTATTTTCAGGCCACACGGCTTTATGCCACGAGTCACATGCGGGTTTTGTTACGAGCACGTGTGGCGTTTTTCCACAGCTGGGGAATTGAACTTCTTGTCACACAGGTAATTTAAAGTAGCTAGAACATGAACAACATGCCCCTCCACTCCCCTCCCCCCTAACAAAGTCGAATTTGTTGTTTGTTTACGTATCAATTATGCAATGTTACCCAGCCATTCGTGTCCCGTTTTGTTTTATCATGATATTGTCCCTCTGATATTTTTGTAAATTTTAACTAGAATGAGATTTAACCCATAAAAAGTGCGATACTGGTGCGCTGTCCACTTGAGTAATAAATTTTTTTATTTGCTCTGCATATAGTACATTACAATTACAGAATACTCACATTAAAAAGCTTTCAATTTACAACACAGTACTAAAATCGACTTATAATTCGCTGCATTACATGTTTACAATTATTATCACTTACAAAGTGTTATTTTACATTACCTACTTACAGTACGCCATATTACTTACGTACAAACATTACTTACTACATACCTACTTACAAAACGTTGCATCAAATTACTAAGTTACTTACAACATGCCATATTACTTACGTATATCACTTTCAATACTTTACATTACCTCACTTACAAGGTATTATGTTTGTTTGACATAGCTTAAGTGCGTTCAATTTCTATTTTACAATTTACCAGGTTTTATATGTTGAGAACTAAGTCAATTGTAGGGTTGATGGTGCAGTCTTAGAACTGGGGTTCAACTTTTGCTTTAGTTTAACTGAGACTTCTGTGCTTTGCTTTGTTTTAACAGTTGTACGATACTGATAATCAAGTCGCTGTTGAAGCAGCTGATGTGTTAGATGAAGCTTGTGAGGATGAGGTAAGCTGGGCGCGAGCCGAGAGTCGAAAGGTAGAATATCTTGGTGATTATAAAGAAAGAAACCTAGATATTGCCGGCAGTACAAAGAATGCATGGTACCTCTCTTTCAAGGCGACTGTGAAACTCAAGAAATTATACTAGAGACAAATAAAAAATAATCAAGAAATAACGACATTTATCAACTCGAGGATGTTATCTTGATTTGCTTCCATATTCTCAGAACCAATGTTTAAGAATTGTATGGCGATCAGTAGGGAGAATATTGATGCTGAATATCTTTTTCATCAGGCTAATCTTCAGTATCTCGTGGAACTCAGTCCAGTGATTCTTCATTTAGGAGAGGCAGGCCTCCGTCTTCTTACGAGGTAGGAACCTAATCCTGTACAGGAGGGGGACCTATGTATGCCGGCAGTTATAGCTCTTTATATAGCATAAAGCCACTAAGAGTATTTTGACTGCGCTTGGATGGAAAACTGTACCATGACATGTTGCACCCCCCCCCCCCCCCCCCGCCCCCGCTCCCCAAGCCCGTTCCCAACTGCATTTCTGTGTGGTTGCCTCAGCAGCTCGCCGTAACCAATTTACAATCCTAGATGGGGAGAGGAACTGTGAGAGTAAAGTGTCTTGACCATGAACACCGCCTGCACCGCTTTATACTGAGTCCAATACATTAACTCTCGGCCACTGCGCTTTCCTTTTCTCTGAATGAAATTGTTGTTCATTTTATGTGGTGTTTAGTTGACCTTACTTTGATCCTTGGCAGCTGAATTCATCTTGAGCCGAAAGCGCGAAAAAACTTTGCCACGCACGGGAAAGATTGTAATCATAACAATTGTGGGCAAACTTGGAACCTACTTCAATCGTAGGAGAACTGTAATCAGAGCCAGACGTGGGAAAACATGTAACCAGTGTCAAACGCGGAGAAACATGTAACCAGTGTCAAACGCGGGAAAACTCGAGAATAGTGCCAAACGTGGGTTACCTGTTTTAGTCCTCACTGGATAAAAATCTCCGTGTTTTCTCTAATTGTTAATAGCACATCGGATGAGTGTTTTTTAACTAATTTGATCGCACAGCTCGGTGAATGGAATCGTACCAAAACAAACACGATTACTTTCGACTTGTAATTGAAAGCCGCCAAACGCTCTGATTGGTATCCTTTATTTTTAGATTCCTTTCAGTTGAGAGTGGGTTGAAATACCTGTCTCATCGAGGGTATCTTACAATCTTGATGAATCAGTGGAGAACGGTAAGCCTGTTTATTGGTCCAGCCCATAATATACACTGCGCAGTCGCTGTGTAGTGTGTAGTGGCGTATCAGTTGTGGTTTTGTTTGGCCTGGGCTTGTAGCAAATAACGTTGATTTACAATAGCTGTTATCGAAGTTATCAGCGGTTTGACATACAAACGAGGCGAAAGGGTCAATTTTGCTTTGTGTTGACCCGTTCGCCTTGTTTGAATGCTTTTTTAAACAAAACAATATTGGATCGCATGCTCAACTGCAATAACAGCTATTGCATTCACCTTGATTAAGCTCAAATGCGCATGCATCGAATGAATTGGCCACTCAACTTGAGTTGTTGTTGGAAGGTTGATCTTTTTGTTAATTTTGTCGTTGCCATGCACCGACAGCCATTGAAATGGCCTTTATCCAACTACTGAATCTATTCAGGCGTCAAATGCAAGTTCACACTAGAGAACTTCTCTCGACATGGACCTGGTTTGGGACTTTGTTTCGAATAGACCTTCTTGAACTGACCGAATGATACAGCTCGAGTAGTCGAGTAAGTCTAAAAGCGGAGCTTCCACAAAATACTAATAATTTGCTCGACACAATAACCTTTAAAGAAATTCATTAATAAGTATTTCACCAAACCGATTGAATTGAACAAACAAATCGAGGAAATCTCCATAAACACAATAGCTGGGCCAATAGCAGATGAGGCATCAGGTTAACCCGAGATTTTTCTAACTTCTTGAGCGTTACATTTATCTGTGTACGTCCATTTTTGTGTTCTCTTTGAAGCACTACAACATTGCGTACGTCCGTTGGGTGGAAGAATTGCTGGCGGAGTCACTGACGTCATATGTCAAACAGAAGGATGACAACACGTTTACTAGGAGAACAAATAAGAGGTGCGTTAGTGAAGGTTGTAACCTCTTTGTTTCTCTTACGTTTGAGGAACAATTTGCACTAGTTATGGAACATAATCGTGTTAGTACCGCAGGAAGCAATTTGTTTGTCTGCGGTCAAGACCGAGAAACAGATTCTTCTAGTTACGAGCTAAATATTTGTTTACTAAGTAGTAATTTAGAAAACCCGAAAAAAGTAATAATATAAAAAAACGGAACAAGGATGGTCAGAATTGGGGAAGTGTGACACGGATTACGAGTGATGCCACATGTGACATAACAGGTCCTTTCAGAATCGCTGTTACATGATATAATGATTTTCGAATTTCCAGTGATGTTTAAAGCTGTCACTGTGTAAGCTAGTTTAGTATACTTCCTGATATTTGTATGTTTGTTTGCTGCTTCTTTTGTTCTCGGTTGTTTTCTATTTCCATTTGCTGGTCTATAATTATCCCTTCCTTTACACAAACTGCAACATAATGTAGCACTTCGTAACCAGCGTAGACTAGTTGTGGTAAAGACATTGTGGGTAGCGTATAGTTTCCTCATTTGGTAAGAATCTCAGATAACTGCTACTATACATTTTAGTCACCATCTGTCTTCTCACTGGCTAAAAGCCTACAGTTAATTCTGGGAAACAGCGCAACCTACAGATTATTCTCTAATCTGCTAGCAGATTAGTGAATAATCCGATGAATGATTTCCGAGAGCAATGTCAAGTTCAGTAAGAATATGGCTTGTCGAAAATAAACCGTGTTCGGTGCGATAATGCGTTTGTCGTTATTTTCTTTAAAACGATGTATAATAAAACAATTATGAGATTCGGTTTATGTGATATCCGAAATAATCAAGATCTCGGTTAGTGTTATCAGCCGAAGCCTTCGGCTTCGGCTGATAACACTTACCTCGACCTTGATTATTCCGGATATCACAAAAGCCACATCCAATAATTGTTTATAACTATGTTTATAAGCGAACGGTTCCTATTTTTAGCGACAATTTAATTTAGCGGCTTCAGCGTTTTCAAAATCTTGTATAGAGCGTATTCACTCACGTGTCCAGCGGCCATGCAAATTTATTGGAACAAAAGAAAGTGTTTACATCTGAAAAGAGTTCAACTCCCACATGATTGGTTTGGTACACCAACATGGCCGCCGTTTCATTGTTTTGGAACACTAATATGGCTGCCATGACGTCATGTACATACGCTCCATAGTGTTTAGCAAATGTCGTTATCCTGTTTAACCTATAATTTGGAACTTTCAAAAACATCAAGGGTGAGAATGTGATGGGGAACTTTAGAATCATTGGTTTACATATTTCTACGAAGGCTTTAACTGTAGAGTTTTTTGGTCACATTGGGGGATAATTGTTTTAGTTGACATTTGTAGAGAGTTTGCCTTTATTGGAAGATTTGAAGAAGATTTAACTGCGTGGATCGGTGGACGGTTGGGAAGAAAACGCTCGGCTGTTTTAGAGAGCTAGCCGTTAGTAGAGGTTTTATTGTGCATTTCTGTAGAAGGCTTATTGTTCTTTGTGACAGGTTGGTGTTAAAAGATGCATTTCTACCGCCTCATTTGTACGGACAACTGGTTCAGAAGAAAAATGGCTTCAAGCTTCTGCAGAGATGTGTTAGTGGACAACATTTTATGTATCTTTTAATGTTTTCTTGAGCTGTAGAACGCAGCATAAAGTGTTTTCCACTCTTATGTGTTGCGCCGATTTGTAAGTTTATCTAACATGGCAGTTGTAACACTCTTTAAGAAGGCCAAGTCGGCCTGGACTGTATCAACTTTGCCCTTTTGCAAGATTGTTTAGAATTTGATTTCTTCTCGGAATATTAATACATTGTGAAGCATATAGTAGTAAAGAAATTGAAGGAAGTATTTTTCGAGTTAGGATTGTAATGTTGATGTATCTCATAGTCATAGAACTGACTATCAGTTCAATTAGAATTGTTTTCGGACAAGATGTGACAGTTTAACAATCTTGAACTTCGTTTTTTAGAATGATGTGGAACTGTTTGCACGGACACTGCAGACACTAGAACCAAAAACAAGAGAACAAGTAGTGGAACTCAAGGCAACTCTGTGGGCTTTGGTAAGTACCCCCCGGGCATCCTTACACCCGTTGTTTTCTCTCTCTCTCTACCACTCACTTTCCCTTTCACAGAACGCCCCTCCCCGGCTCTCCTCCCCCCTTGCAAGACAAATTCAAGTCACGGACACATGTTATTTTTTCAGGGACATGTCGGCTCCACAAACTGGGGTATTAACTTTCTTGTGGAGGAAGCAGTCATTCCAGAGATTGTTCGTCTGGCTGAGGAATGTGGCAATTTTGCCATTCGAGGGTATGACGTTCATAGCAACAGTTTTCTGATTAAAGAATGTTACCACATATATTAAGTACATTTATCATGTTCGGATTCCTAAGGTGTTAACTGAATAGATATTCAGAATTATTCGCACTGATGATATTTCTTTACTGTTCTAATTGCTATCGATAACAGACTGTTTTTCGCCCACCAAGTACATTTAGTTCTTATTGCGAAGTTATTTTGCCATTAGACGGCAATAAAGGACACCTGTTAGCAGGCTGACTTCGGAAGACTGAACTGAGTAACTGACGGACTGACTAACTGACTGACTGACTGAATGATGGACGGACGGACGGACAGAAGGACCAACCGACCGACCGATTGCCTAACTAACAAACCGAGCTTCACCTACTGTTGGAAACAACCTCCCTTTGGTGACGTGTCGCCTAAACTAGAACTAAAACAGGCAATTGATGGATTTGGTGAATTGATCTATTTATAGATTGACTCATAAGAATCATGTTCTTTTTGGTGCCCTTATGAAATGCTCGTTAAGATTGCAGTTGGCAATGTTATCTAACCGATCGATTAACTGGTTGATTGATTGATTGACTATGGACTGATTGAATTGATTGGTTATTTGGCTGGTTGGTTGGCTGACTGATTGATTGATAGAGTGATTGATCGGTTGATTGACTGACTGACTGACTAACTGACTGTTTGATTGATTGATTGATTGATTGATTGATTGATTGATTGATTAATTGACAGGACCTGCTATTACGTTCTTGGCTTGATCGCGAAGACTCGTGAAGGCGCAGACATCCTACGCGAGTTAGAATGGGAAAGTGTGCGTCACATGGGCGAGGATAAGTGGCCAGTGCTAGAGATCTCGGTTGAGAATAAAGAGGAAGTGATTCCCTTCAGCTACATATTAGAACCACACAGTTCCCCTGGACCGTCAATACTGACCGGTATCAGTGAGACAGAGCGCGCAGGGGGGATCTACTTAGGAGAGGAAAACAAAGCCGCAGAAGGGTCCACAGCGTATGACAAACTAAGCGGTATTTACCTTGGGGAAGACAAAGGACCTACTCGGAAAACATCGCTTGATGAAGCTAGCGAGGGTGGAATTTTGTCGCAATGGTACAAAAACGCAGAAAGACGACGAAAAATAGCAACTCGAGAGAGCGGTTTCTATGATGAGAGGAGCGGGGTATATTTAGGAGAGGAGTCGCCTTCCATTTCAACACCAACAATTGAAGACGTTCAACCCCCAACTCCAGGAGGAATCCTGGAAAAACTTTTTGCTGAAACTGGAATTGACATGGCTTACACAAACAAGGAAACTAAACTGTCTCATCGAAGAAATGCAAGCGAGGGAAATTTTACTGGCGCTGGTTTTGGTGAGAAAAATACGTCGTTTGAAATATATGACGTGAAAAGGAGGGCGGTGTCCAACGTGGACCGCATTGGGTCTCCATTAAAATCAGTTCATGAACATTCCACTGGCGATTTACGTGTTCCAAACGAGCATGGACAAAAGCCCTCGCACAAACACACTGTAAGCGCCCCTAGTGAATATGCCCTTCAACCGGATAAGCCGGTATCTGATAGAGATCCTGTGGTCAAATCAGATATTAGAAACCGCAGCGAAAGTGAAACAACGGACATGTCAATCCACGTGCGTTCCGGAAGTAACTTGAGCAGTGCAAGTGTGGACAGCGGTGATTTTTTAGAAATGTCGTATATAGCCTCGCGTAGCCGCGCCAGCAGCTCGAGTGAGACTGGGGCCTACTCCCAACAGGAAAGTCCGACAAGTCGGAGTTTATTGAGCGTTGCTTCAGATGACACTGCGAAGACACTTGACGAGAAAGAGCGAACATTAAACTATTCCGTGGAGAGCTTTCCGGAAGGGATCTCATATGAGTCTCCACCCCCTTACTTCTCGAACGAACTATTACGCCGCAGTTCAAGTCCGTTGGTAGAGGACCGCAAGCCTTTTCCAGTGGGAGAACTGCTTCAAAATGATCTCGAATCAAGAAGACGGAGCACCAGCCTGACGGAAAAGCGACGCATTGGAAGCCCCTCCCTCGGGATTATACCCGAGACCCGTAGTTCGAGTTTTAGTGGTAGTACAGACTTTTCTAAGGTCGCCAGCAAAAGTCGATCAAGCTCTGCTGATCTAATCCATGTTCCACCGATGGACAATTTGAACGAGTTACGCGGAAGCTCGAAGAGCTTAGCTGAAGTTAAAATCTTGAGTGACAAGACTATTGTGTTCCGTTCTGGCGTTGAAAAAAAACCAAGGGCTTTGAGTGTGGATAGCGCAAATGCCAGTGGGCTGAGGCGGGATAGACTTTTAGTTAACAGTAGTCAGTTAAATGGAGAGGAATCAGACGTCACTGACCTGCGCAGTAGAGGGAGTTCTTTTGAAAAAGCAGACTTAGCTCGGAAATTGGGTCTTAAATCCGGGGACTTGTCGCGTGGGAGACGCACGCGCAGTACGAGTAGCGGAAACTCGTCAGCTGACGGATCATCCCCGAGGAAGATTGTGAACAGAAATCGACTGGTCGGTTCAGTCGAGAGTTTTACTGTGGTTTCTGGCGACACTCGCCGGAATTCATCCGCGGGCACGGAAGCTGTTCCTTACACGAGTTCGAGGGATGCTTTTGGTTACACGGCGCTGAGTACGTTACGCCGACAGCGAAGCTTTAATCGTGATTTAGAGGCCAAAGTAAATGCTTTTGGTACCGCTAGAACTGGGTAGGTTAATATGTGCTAGAGAGTAATACTGGTTATGAAATCCAAAGAAATGCCAAAGGCCAATTCTTGATGGTGACTTTGTGGTAGAAAATGTGAGATGTTAACGTGAAATTTAGTTGAGTTTCACTAAAACTGCCGGGAAAACATGCTTCAGAGGCCAGTTTGAGTAGTCACTGGTGCATCAGGATAAACAACATACTCTGTAAGTTTTGCTTATGCGCCAAAAATACATAATAGAGTTCTTTAACCACGTTAGTGATTTGAGTTCTTTATCTTTCTCTGTCTCGTTCTTTTTCCTTTTCTAATTAGTTACGTAATCTCTCGCTCCATGTCTGCTGTGGATTTTTCGAGTTTAAACAAGCGTGACAGTGTGGCCAGCATTTCCAGCGCGTTTGACTTCCGGCAGTTCACTTCCGCCACCACAAATACCGGAAATGAATTCCTCGGTCTCAGTCTTCCTCTTGATCTCAGCACGCTCTTTCAGGTGAGTTAGGAAAAGTGATATTTTATGGTTGGTCTCCACCCCTCCCCCCCCCCTCCCTGATAAAAAAAAACCCTGTACCATTTAATCCAATGATTTGCCATAAACTCTTTATTCAAATTTCCTTTAAAATTTCAATCCTCGGGCTCTCTCTCTCAGTTTCTTTGCAAAGTGGTTAGCCACGGACAGTCTCTGTACAGGAAAGTGATTGTGTTGAGGTAACTATGTTTCTAGGCCTATCTATCTAGTGCATTCATTTTCCGGGTTATTTTGTTATTACGAAGGGTCAATTTCTACTTTGACGTGTTAAAAGACCATGAAAGTTCCTCACACTAAACAAAATCCCTAAACGACAACTGTTTCCATAACAACAAGCAATATTCGAAGAACTCAACTCTCAAGATTTTTAACTGTCACGTGTTAATTGTCCGCAATCTTTACCACCCCTGTTACGTAACTTTGTATATCGCAAAAGGAGAGTTGTTTCCTCTCAAAGCCTTTTTCAAGGAGATAGAGAGGAAGCTTACAGGAGAGAGAGAAAAAGAATATTGTCATTTAAAATCAACTAACAGACATGAAATAGACCTAGAGATGCTTTTTGTTTACTTAGGTCACCATAAATGAGCAAAATTAAATTAAAAAAATAACTTTTATATACCCTCAGTTCGTTCTTCGTGTCTTGCCTTGTTTGAGTGAGCTTTTACGGTCTTCAGGTTTCTTTTTTTCCACTTTTAACAACAACAACAACAACTCTATTTGTACTTATACCTAAAATTTAAGGGAACAAAAATAAGTTTAAAATAAAAACGAATACATGACTGCCCGAGATAACCTTAATGGGGTAATAAGACTAAGCAACCATCCTTGGTGATTAAAGCAATTATTTGTTTGGGTGAACTTTTTCATAGTTGTTCACCGGGCTTTGTTTGTTTGTTTGACGGATTCACTGACACACTGACTGTTGATTGATTGATTGATTGATTGATTTACTGATCAACAACAGACAGAACAGTATGAGTTTCAAGGCTCGTGGGCGGACCATTTCGTTTCCTCACCTACTCTTCTTCCGCCATTTGTCTTCAACACAAAAGATAAAGAAAAGTCTTCCAGTCACGATAAGTCACGCTGCCTCGGTTGCATGTACTCCAATTGGGCGGGGACTGGGAGAGACAGAACTAAGTCCTCAGATCAAGTGAGTGAGGGAGAGTGGAACCGATTAACTCCTGTAATGGAGGCAAAGGTATTTTTTGTTTAATTGTTCATTGCTAGGCTTCATGAACCACCCTTTGAGTAATGCACGATCACTGTAATTGGTTTTGGCTTGACAGAGCGGAAAGTGTCGAAAGTAATTAGGTAATTACGTTGGTTTAACTACGGTTTAAGATTGGCCGAGCAGATTAATTGGTAAGTAGAGCGGTTTTCAATTGAGTGTCGTAGAACCCAAACCAAACCAATTACTTACCAATTAGACTACTCAGCCAATCTCAAACCACAGTAAAACCAAAACCACATTACTTTCCACACTCAATTGAAAACCGCTGTAATTGCTTTGGTTTTGGTTTTGTGACGCTCAATTGAAAACCGTTCTATGAGTTCGTGCAAAACCACTTGCCGTTTTGTTGAATATTAAAAAAAACTGCATAGCCACGTGGACATAGCTATTTACAGATGACGTAATTTGTTTTGATTACGAGCTTCTATCTGCCGAACTTGCTTTCACTTCAAAATCGCTAAGCTAGAGTTGGCCAAAGTCTTTGGCTTTGTTATAACCAACGGTTTCTTTGTGCGAGCATAATGGTTTACGCGAGTGCGACACGCGAGGTTAGTATATCCTTGCGCGTCGAACACGCTTAAACCCACTTGTTCTCCCTTTGAAACATCTATGATGGTATATATGAACGACTTCTAGCAAGTCTACCGTAGAGACATTGGGTTTGCATCGTACGACTGGGGACATTGTGTTTCATATGTCCAGGTTAAGAGATGTTAACTCTGCACTAATGTTGTTCCAATTAATTTGACAAAGCGCACAAGATGTATAAAAAACTCACCGATCTATTTGGACTGCTCTCGTGTTTGCCTGGGTAACTGCAGTTTTGTCAAGCGCCAAAACTATGATCTAACTGCGTTTCTTTCTGTTGAAGTTTGAGCGCGCAGATGCCATTGGCAAGTGTTCTTTGGCCGAATCAGAAAGTAGGTCATCTCTTAGTTTAACCAACACACCAGTCAACAAAAGTAAACTTGATGAACACACAAAGGAAGGAAAAAGACTGATTCGTGACGAGATCCTGAGAATAGTAGCGTCTTTGAGCAGCGTGGTAGCTTCTCGGTCACATCAAGAGGAACTTGTGAAGTAAGTCTTTTGGAATCTCTACTGACCAAGCAACACGAAGCTTTTGACGTCTTTTTCCAGTACTCAGCTCTCGCGTGCTTGTCCCCTGCTTGTTACTGCGGGGATCATTTGCACCCGTAGAGTTCAAAATTCAAAGCGTAGCCTTCAAAAGTGAAACTCTTGTGTGAAGGTCCAAAAAATATCGATGTTTGTTTCATTTTATCTCTTGCTACTCTGCCATTTTCATTCAAAAGCTCATTTGTTGATGTGTTCTTGAAATTTGGTTTTATGGTCCTTGGAAGTCTTGAAAAGTCCTGAAATATTTAGATCTGGTTACAAAGTGACATTGTTGTTATGAATTATAACATGCGTTGATCTTTTTAGCGAAGAAGAAGGAAGTTGCAAATAGACTTTGTTAAGCTGCCCAAATAGAAACATAGCAAATGAAACGTCCAGGTAGACATTCTCCTTAAGACCCAGAATTTGGCCATTTTACGCTGTTGTTTTGTAGAGGACAGCGAGATGTATAACGCACGTGCAGACCTATTCTACTGCTTAGTAAACCTTTTGTCTGGACACTTTCTCGTGGTTCAAACTGCTTAAACGCCATACTGTGCCCAAAGTTCATATGTTTTGAAGTCAAACATCTCATTCTCATTTCAGGTTAAAAGAGAAATGTTCACATCTGTTCCAAGATCTTTGTCTGTACTGTGAAGTGTCAGACATCTTGGGTTTGTACACGTTCAGGATTCACATTCGAAGATTCATTCAGGGACTCTTCGCGAATGTCAACTTTGATCCGGTAAATTAGTCTCTGCTTTACCAAGTTACATTATGTAATATTTTGTTGTTTTTTTTTTTTGTAATTTGTTGGTCAAATTTTAAGAGTAAGCAGTAGTGATACGTGATACTGTTTGGATATGAGAATTTGTATATGAGAATTTTACCAATGGGCAATTTGGAAAAATGTTTTTTTTTTTCCTTCGGTCTTCTACAGATTAGCCTCATAAAGGTAGTCCAGTTCTTGGTGATTACTCTCTGTGGTGCAGTTTTACCGTGTATCAGTTAAGATGATTCCTCCCTTACTCACTGGCGTCCCTCCCATTTCTCTGTCTACTGTACTCCTTTTTTAGCTTCTTTTCATTGTGATCTTTGTCTTTTCAGATTATCGAGCAAGCAGACTTGGTCATTGGTAGAGAGCAAAGTAATTCTTTGTCTGCGTAATTGTATGCCTAGTGGTCGTGACTGGATGACAAGTCAAGATCACATGTGAAGCACGCGGCAGACATGTGACATCGTCGTAGAACGGAAGTTCAAGGTTTCGTTATGACAACTGTTGAACTGGGAGCAAGTGTGCGTGGAAAGTGTGCAAGGAAAGTAAGACTGTATAGTTGCAAATAACAGCAGAGAACAAAGAGATGTCTGGAATCTTTTGTCAATAAATTAACAGCGATTTTCTGGAATAAATACAAGATGCCAGCTGATTTCTCTGTTCATAATTGGAATCAGGGTATAACTTGTTTTGGAAAAATCTTCATCGAAGTGGTGTGTGGTACTTGAAATGTCTCCGATGAATGAAGTACAACAGATAACAAGAAAGCTTTCGATACTCCCTCTGCAAACGTTATCGTGAAGTCATGTTGCTTAGCAACACCACTGCTGAGCATCATCATCATCATCATCTCGTGATTTATAGAACTATACAGAGGTTTTCGAAGATTTCCGAAGAAGTGTTAACTGCGTGTTCGTCCGGTAAGCCATTGCTCAGAAGCTCTCTGCAAGCTCCATGCTTGTACCACGAAAAGGAACTGGAAAATCGCTGGACGAAAAATGCAGGCCTAATCTTGACATCAGAACCACACCTTAAAAAAAAACCTTGAAAGAACTTTAAAACTCTGTAGGTAGACTCACATATACATTGAGAACATCTTGTGGTACCATCAGTGTTTTCAAGGTTGGGACAATATTCTGGAACGGCTTCACGTGAAAATACGTTGCTTCACGTGAAAATACGTTTTTAATAAGCAGAATGACTTGCGATTGTGTGGATATTCAAAAACAAAAACATGTCTGGCCAGTTACCTGGACTGTAGTCTTGTTTTGCCTGAGAAATATATCGAACGTAGCCGAAAATGCCAGCCGTTTGCTCGCTTCCCAGTTATGCACTCTTATATTCTCGTTACCTTCTGCGTAATTTTGATTGTAACACAGTAACGGGAAAGACAAAACGGATCACTTTCAATGTAAACTTTGGAGTCTATTAACAGAATATTAGCGGCCGGCCATACCTTGGGTTGAACTACTGTAGACTGATTTCATTCCGTCAGTCTTAAAGTGATCATGTAAAAATTGTAAGGGCGCATTGAAATGAACTCGCCATCGCCATCTCTTGTAAAATAAAACTGTTAACTTGTAATTGTTGTAGTACTTGTCGCTTAATCTTCCTTAAGCTCCACAACTAGTGACGCTGTTCCATGCAGAGGAGTAGCAGATCTCGAAAGCTGCAATTGTTAAATTATTGTAGCAGCTGTCATGTAGAGCTAGGGACATTGACACTGTTGTTTGTTCTATTGTCCTCTAAGAGGGTATCAAGCTGAGCCGTTACACGACCCGGTCCATGAATACTGAGTAGAGTAATATTTCACGAATTTTCTCCCATAATTGGCTTCAGATGTGAAGAATCCTCTGATGTTGTTGTAAGAGCTGTCATGTTATTACGTCGAGGACATATCTGTAAACACCTGTATGAATCACTTCACACTAACCTGATCACCAATGAGCACTTGAGCCTTTCTTGTAAGAAATACCCACGTGTTCTTATCTCCGTTGACTAGAGACGAAGCTGTCGATTTGGGTCGAGATGTATTGACGTCACCCCTCCCAGATGCCCGCGTGTACGGCTCGACCGCGAGAGGACGAGAACGGCTAAGAACTGGCCTGTCCTGACTCCTCGAACATTTTTTTTTTGTTTGAGTTAAATTGTAATGGGAAACGTGTAAAAGTAAGGACAGTAAGCAATGATAGGTATCACCTTCAACCCAGTCTAATTTCGTCTCCGCGTTCGTGCTTGAAATTAATAAAGCTTATCATTCATCTCAGATACGACAGCTTTCAAATAGAAGATCTGGCAACGTTATTACTTAGCTTCAACGCTGTATTTATTAAATTGACTGTTTTGTTCACTAAGTTTATGAAAAAGGAATCCATTCTTCACATTTGTGTCGTGATGTTCATTCAGAAACAAACGTTACTAAAAACATCGTCAATTATCAAAGAGTTCCGCTGCGGATTATAATCATTCTACAGATTCAATTCTTATCATTGCTGTTAGACCTGATAATCTCAAATTAAATGCGGCAAAGCTTTAGTCTGTGTGTTCGCTTTGTACTTTATTCTCTGCTTCAGACGAAACAAAGAATACATTGGTGGCTTTTAGAAAATATACTTTTAAACCATTGCCTTGTGTTTAAAGAAGAATATGAAAACCTTACGACAATATCCGCCATGTTTTTTCCGTGACATAGTAAGGAAATGGCCCTGACATTGTTTTGGTTGAATAATGCAATTTCAGATGATTTTTTGGCTGTTCTGGAATCCTCTTCAAGTCTTTCCTATCGCAGAAAATAAATACAAAAATTATATCAGCCAAGTTACTTGAAAACTTTACCAGTGGAGTGAATTTGTTTCACTGAATAGTAATTAAATCGTTTTAACACGAGGAACATCTGGTTGAGTGTCGTGGGTCTTCGAATCCCTTATCCATGCTTCACGTGCACTGACAAAAATATCTGATTCTCGATATATTTTTCAGACTTGCTATCAAAATTCGTACCTTAGTTGTCACACTGAAACGAAAAACCGTCACAAAGTTCTTCAAAATGGAAGTAAAATCCTACTCTATGTAACGCCAGAAGCAAAATCTATTGAGCTCTTCTTTTCATTGGAGAACTCAACTTCCTCCTGTGGGATAGGAGGGGGATAGGAGGGGGCTTGGTGGGAAGATAAAGGAGTCAACAATACGTCAGTGTGTCAGCAATAAATAACCATCTTATCTCCTGCTCGTAAGTGCTTTATCAGAGGTCTCTTAATCTCTTCAAAAGAGTCCTCGTGACTTATGTTCTTTCAGCCACACCTAACTTATCTTTAATTTGCTCACTGACGTTACATAAATTGCATTCCATGGAATTAAATACCACATACCATCACGGAGCCAGTTACGAAACCAAACGAGTTCACATCACACAGACGTGAAGTACTCTTGGCACTGTTGTCGTTTTACCTCTGAAGCATGGCACAGTTTGTGTATTTTGCTGCTTTGTTGGTGTTGTGTGGAACAGGGGACTCACTGGAAACCACTACCAGTCCTCAACACCAAAATACCGGCGATAGCAAGGACTTATGTGAGGTACGAAGTTGAATATCAATTGTTCTTTCCAACGACAAACAGTCAGTTCAAAATAAGCTGTTAAAAATTGCTTCTCTGGCTGATTGACTGTTCATCTACCAGAAAAAAAAACCCTGCATTGCTTTAGTGCCAAATAAAACAGGACCGAACTCTCTTTTAATGAGAAGTAATCAAAGCGATATAAGAATGTTTCCTTAATGTGCGGCTGAAACTCTGAAGGATCAATAATGTCTGTGTTAAGTAAGAGGTGATCCCTGGGGGGGGGGGGAGGGGGGGTCCCATCCCATAGGAGACAACGAGCATCCCCGACCTTTTTAAATGTGAGTACTCGGGGGGAGGGGGCAATCGGCTTTACAAACGAACAAACATCATTGCTATGCAAGAATTAGTGGAAAATATTTGACCTGATTAAGAGAGATGCAGGGTGACACTCAATATGTCTCAATATAGATATCAAGAACGTGACCTTGGCCTCTAAGAGGATTTCCCAGGATCAAAGCAGACCTGCAGGGTCACAAGTTTAATAACAGACACGTTACAGTGCGTTTACTGAAACCACGGCCACCCAGACAATGAAAACCAATCAGATAGCATAACTAAAGCAATAGATTCCAACATTTTCAAATCCAGCCAATCAAATGTCCTATTTTCAAATCGAGCCAGTCAAATGTCCGGTACAAAACAATGAAATCTCAACTTGTTCGTTGTGATGCTTATGCGACTACGGTGTCGCTTAATAAATTGTCAAGCTCAAGCCGTTAGTACTTTCGCTTGCTTGTGGGTTTAAGAATAATTACATGCACTTTCTAGGCCGTCGATAAAACCAGGAACATGGAATATGGAACATGGAACATGGAACATGGAACATGGAACATTCCGGAACATCCCGGAACATCGAATAATTATCATAATTATGCAAAAAATATGCAAAATGAAATTTTAAAAAATTAAATCAAACAAAAATAAACTGGTACCAGCTTGAAATATGAAAAGATATTATTGGGGATAAGGGAGTCGGTAACAGAGGGGTAGGGAGCGTTGGGTATTCATTCAACTGACCACAATGAGTGCAGGCTCCTCCTCTTCCCGCCAATTTCGTTACGTCGCTTTTCAGCACTCTGTTTTTCAACACAAACACGGACGATTCTGACGATGAATGCCAGGTAATTCATTGCGTCTCCTTTTTTGATCCCTGATTTCTTCAACATCTGAGGTGTTTGTCTGAGCATCATACAGTTGCTTGTTAAGTCAGTATTCATAGTTTTGTCGCTATTCCATCTTCATGTTGCAATTCATCATCCCCAGTTTTCGCGCCGCTCCGCTAGGAACGCCTGGCACTATGATCCACTAAGTGCAGACTCGGCTTTTCCGGAAGCCCGAGTAACAAGCAAGTTATTATTAATAAACTAGTGGTAATCAAAGATTTATAGAGCAGCGCGTTCACGCGCGGTTTTCGCATGTCTGGTTTACTTTGGTGGTGTTCGAATGGCTCGATAGAAAACTAAGTTTGATCGAATGTCAGATAACGATCTGCACGTGAAGTTGAACTAGCGATGAATAGATTATAGCCTGGGGTAAAAGAATTTTTAATTAATCAAGTATTAACTTGTACTGGACAAACATTTTCCAGGAGATGCATTTGAACTGTTGGCGACACTTAGAATTCAATTTCAGATCGCCAACACTTGTAACAAATATTTCTAGAGACAATAAAGTTTTGACCAGCGACCCCGCAAAACAGCGCGCGCGTCGCCAAATGTTTTTAAATTTTGTGTTTGTATTTGTTTACACTGTCATCAGAGGTCGAGCAGTCCGAACTAGTTTAGACAAAAAACTCGATGCCGAAGGGTTTCTATTTCTATCTCATGGAGAAACTATTTCTTCATGAGAAATCTTTTATAAGCATATCTTTGTATTGACGTAATGAATTGAATGAGGAAATCACACTCGTGTACCCATACTTTTAGGTCTGATTAAGGAGTTCGCACGCCACCACCTTAGTTTTCTGTGAAGAACGAAATCTGGGAATAAAGCTAAAGGACAGTCACGTGATTAAGCTGACAGCGAACGACTGGAAGGAATGGATTACTCTTCTTAGTTGCTAGCCTTCACTCATTGCAGTCAATTTCATTTTTCTTCCTTTTTTCCTTTTTTATGTTTTTGTTTTGTTTCTATTTTCCGAGCTGATACCAGTTTATTTTTGTTTGATTTAATTTCTTAAAATTTTATTTTACATATTTTTCGCATAATTATGATAATTATTCGATGTTCTGGGATGTTCCGGGATGTTCCGGAATGTTCCATGTTCCTGATTTTATCGACGGCCGTCGATAAAACCAGGAACATGGAACATGGAACATGGAACATGGAACATGGAACATGGAACATTCTGGAACATCCCGGAACACCGAATAATTATGATAATTATGAGAAAAATATGCAAAATTAAATTTTAAAAACAATTAAAAAGAAGGAAAAATGAAAATGACTGCAATGAGTGAAAGCTCGCAACTTAGAGGACTAATCCATTCCTTCCAGTCGTTCGCCATCAGTTTAATAACGTGACTGTCCCTTACTTCCAGACTTCGTTGTTCATAGAAAACCAAGGTGGTGACGTTCGAACTCTTTAATCAGACCGAAAAATATGGGTACACGAGTGTGATTTCTTTATTCAATTCATACGCGCATACGATTTCTGATGAAGGAATAGTTTCTCCATGAGATAGAAATAGAAACTTT
Source organism: Orbicella franksi (assembly GCF_964199315.1). Lineage (NCBI taxonomy): Eukaryota > Metazoa > Cnidaria > Anthozoa > Scleractinia > Merulinidae > Orbicella > Orbicella franksi. Next base: position 13,834,097 of record NC_138158.1, read on the forward strand.
TCTGCAATGAGTGTCTTGTGGAAACTAGTTCGGACTCGAGCTCTGATGACAATGTAAACGAATACAAGCACAAAATTTAAAAACTTTTGGCGACGCGCTGTCTTGCGGCCGTCGATAAAACCAGGAACATGGAACATTCCGGAACATCCCGGAACATCCCGGAATATTCCGGAACATCGAATAATTATCACAATTATGCGAAAAATATGTAAAATTACACTTTTAAAAGTAAAATAAACAAAAATAAACTGGTATCAGCCCGGAAAATAGAAACAAAACAAAAACATAAAAAAGGAAAAAAAGAAAGAAAAATGAAAGTGACTGCAGTGAGTGAAGGCTAGCAACCAAGAAGAGTAATCCACTCCTTCCAGTCGTTCACCGTCAGTTTAATCACGTGACTGTCATTTATTCCCAGATTTCGTTCTTCACAGAAAACTAAGGTGGTGGCGTTCGAACTCCTTAATCAGACCTAAAAGTATGGGTACACGAGTGTGATTTCTTTATTCAATTCATTACGTCAATACAAAGATATGCGTAGACACGATTTCTCATGAAGAAATAGTTTCTCCATGAGATAGAAATAGAAACTCTTCAGCATCGAGTTTCTTGTCTAAACTAGTTCGGACTGCTCGACCTCCGATGACAGTGTAAACAAATACAAACAAAAAATTTAAAAACATTTGGCGACGCGCGCGCTGTCTTGCGGTGTCGCTGGTCAAAACTTTATTGTCCCTAGTAATATTTGTTACACGTGTTGGCGATCTGAAATTGAATTCTAAGTGTCGCCAACAGTTCAAATGCATCTCCTGGAAAATGTTTGTCCAGTATAAGTTAATACTTATTAATAAAAATACTTTTATCGCTAGTTTAACTTCACGTGCAGATCGTTATCTGACATTCGATCAAACTTAGTTTTCTATCGAGCCATTCGAACACCACCAAAGTAAACCATACATGCGAAAACCGCGCGTGAACGCGCTGTTCTATAAATCTTTGATTACCACTAGTTTATTAATAATAACTTGCCTGTTACTCGGGCTCCCGGAAAGGCCGAGTCTGCACTTAGTGGGTCATAGTGCCAGGCGTTCCTAGCGGAGCGGCGCGAAATCTGGGTATGATAAATAGCAACATGAAGATGGAATAGCGACAAAACTATGAATACTGACTTAACAAGCAACTGTATGATGCTCAGACAAACACCTCAGATGTTGAAGAAATCAGGGATAAAAAAAAGAGACGCAATGAATTACCTGGCATTCATCGTCAGAATCGTCCATGTTTGTGTTGAAAAACAGAGTGCTGAAAAGCGACGTGACGCAATTGGCGGGAAAGAAGGGGAGCCTGCACTTATTATGGTCAGTTGAATAAATACCCAACGCTACCTACCCCTCTGCTACCGACTCCCTTATCCCCAATAATATCTTTTCATATTTCAAGCTGATAACAGTTTATTTTGGTTTATTTTAGGTTTAAAAATTTAATTTTACATATTTTTTGCATAATTATGATAATTATTCGATGTTCCGGGATGTTCCGGGATGTTCCGGGATGTTCCGGAATGTTCCATGTTCCTGGTTTTATCGACGGCCCTGTCTTGCAGGGTCTTTGGCCAAAACTGTATTGTCTCAAGAAATATTTGTTTCAAGTGTTGGCGATCTGAAACTGAATTCTAAGTGTCGCCAACAGTTCAAATGCATCTCCTGGAAATTTTTTTCTCGCGTACAAGTTAATACTTATTTAATTAAAAATACTTTTACCGCAGGCTATAATCTATTCATCGCTAGTTCAACTTCGCGTGCAGATCGTTATCTGACATGGATCAACAAAGGAAACGCAATGAACTACCTGGCATTAATCGTCCGAATCGTTCATGTTTGTGTTAAAAAACAAATGGTCTCTGAGTAGTTTCGCATGTGCGCAGGTTCGAAATGTACGAATTGGAAAGAGATTACTTTCGATGCAACTGAAAGGAGCTGAAAGCAAACTTCAAGCAGGAGAATTGAAAAGTTAGCTGGATACTAAAATGGAATTTTAACCTGAATTCTTTGCTCGAAATATCCTCTATTTTTCCATCCAGGGGAGGGTCCTATGGCGCCATCGTCTTTTGTTTTTGAATGAGTGATTTTACACGCTGAGGCTTTGATAGTTCAACGCGGAAAAAAAAATTCGTTTGAATTTTCGATGAAGATGTTATTTCAATACAGTTTGTGATAACCCAGAAAGGGAGCTCAAACTCCGAAATGTACAGCTGCTGATACGGTGAATGTGTTAGTTTTTCCGAGAACTGCATGGTGGGTTATTTCACCGCCGGCTACATTAAAATGACAACCGAAAGCTGTGTACAAGTAGAAAAAAGCACAGACAGCAGGCGCGGGATTTATTTTGCAAAAAAAATGTCAAAATCTACTATTCTATGATTTGTAAAAACCGTAAAAATGATATTTTTGTGTGGCCGTACGTTCGTAGCGGAAAACGATCAAACCTAATGAGTTTATCACGCTTTTCAATGTAAAATCAAAAGTAAAATAACACAATGTCGCGTAAGCATTACAATTCCCAACGAACAAGTTAATATTTCATTGTTTTGTACCGGGCATTTGACTGGCTGGATTTGGAAATGTTGGAATCTATTGTTTCAGTTCTGCCATCTGATTGGTTTTCATTGTCTGGGTGGCCCTGGTTTCAGTGAACGCACTGTAACACTAACAGTACTGTCTGTACTGTAAGAATAAGTAGCGAATATTTCTAAAGTAGTGTTAGAGATTATGGATAATCACAGTGAGACATAGAATAATTATTTTCGAATTCCTTTAGTTTACACTGGTACATGGTCGGATGAATGCATGTTTTACTTTCCTTATTAGAAATCCATGTCTACCCATGGATTTCCTGGTATTCCAGGATCAAATGGCATGCCGGGAATGCCTGGTATTCCGGGGCCGCAAGGACTGCAGGGAAGAGATGGAGCTAAAGGACAGACTGGTGATAAGGGGTCGCAAGGAATGCTGGGACAAAAGGGAGAGAAAGGAAATGAAGGGCCTCGTGGGAAGAGCGGACTGCCAGGAATGATGGGAATAAAAGGAGCACGGGGAAATGTGGGAGATCAAGGAATAAAAGGTGATAAGGGAGAGAAAGGAGAAAGCGTGACAAGTCCTTCTGGTGCAGTGCCACAAACCAACTGGAAACAATGTGTGTGGAAAAATCTGAATGATAATCAAGATAACGGCAAGATCAAAGTAAGAGTGAAATGTTCTGATTAAGAATTGTTATGAGCAAAGTAGCTTATATCACATCATGTAAGTTTAAATTCAGATCTAAGTATTTCGATGGGAATCAGAATTTTATCAATCGATGTTTGAGTACATATGCGCATGTTGTAAATTAAGAAGCCCTCCTATAGTGAGTTGTGATGGCGTGAGATGTAACAGTTATCAACGGAAGTATTTTGTCAACTGCTCTTTCATCGGGGTGATGAAACTGATATTACATCTTTTAGATAATGAGAAATGGAATGGTGACTTGCGTACTTGTGTACTGAGCATGCATTCTCATTTATTCTTTTATCATTACTCAGCAAGACAAGTGTGACATGTCTTACACACCGTGAGTCTATAGATCAGCAGTGAGATCACCCAACTGGTATCTCAGTGGTTATGCATGGGTCATCGGTTCGATTCCTCAGTTCGGAGGGCTCAGAACTGAAATATCATTTTCCGTGTTTAAGGTTTTACATTCATTTTGGCGACAGTTTCTTCTATTTAGTAGAATAAGAGTTGGGTAGGTGGTTGTTGTAGATGGTGCTTTTCATGTTTGGAAGAAAGGGGGAGGGGAAATTTGATTTCACGGACACTTAAGGTAAGGGCTCTGCGTTGAAATGCGTTTGAGGAGACTTTAGAGTTGGGGTGATAGCAATTTATGTTTCATCTAAACTTGGGTAAACCTGGTTGAAGAGATTTCATGTTATTTGATCTCGCCTAAGTTTTTTTTTTCTAGGATATGAGATAAATAATAGAGACAGATGGTAGAGGTGCAATTTTTTTAATTCCACGGAGGTGTTATAACTGATGCCTGTTTAGTTTTGTCCTTTTCCATGATTTACTTTTGAGTACATAATGTGACCACTGGAAAATAGTTTGAGGGAACACAATCTACTCCGTGTTTACAATATATCTCCATAATGATATAGCGACGGTGATCCTGCTGTTGACATTTTAGTGTAACGGTAAAAGCCCAGTACTACCAAAACGTCACCCAGATTGACTCACTCCTCTAGATTTAAGGGTAGCTCCTTACACCTCACTTTACGCTTTCACCCGTGGAGCCAACAATTTATGATCGGGATCCAGTTATTCTCAGTTAATGATAAAAATAAAGCTGATGTGATATATTTTACTGATTTGAAGACTGACTTGTTTTACTTTCGTTTGTTCCAGGACTGCTCGTTTAATAAGTTGCAGTCTGATACAGCGATCAAAGTCTCATTCCAGGGAAATATGAGAGTCCAGGGCACTTCTTCCAAGTGTAACCGGTGGTTCTTCAAGTTTAATGGTAACGAATGCAGTGGACCAATGACAATCGAAGCTGTTGTGTACAATGGCTGGCCATCATCTGCTGGGAATCCCAATCTGCTTCATCATCGATCATTTGAGGGATACTGTGAAAACATCCCACAGGGCACGGTTAGAGTGGAATTGTGGGTAGGATCTTGTCCTAGTGGCCATACTTTGGGTGAAGCTTACACTGGATGGGAATCGGTGTCCCGGATAATGATTGAAGAATTGTCTAGGCCCCAGTCCTAATTAATCTCTTCTCATTATCAAGATTGTCGCTGCTGAAGCTCATGCTTATTAAAAGTTATTGTAGTCAGAACTGAAATTTTTGTGCGTTTTTAGTGAAACTGTTTTAGCCGTATAAATGGGTAAAAATAAGGTCACAAATGTGATCAGTGTAGCATAAACATTTTCTAAATTAGAAAATCAACAAAAATTCACGAAATGCATGTAATCTACTTTTCACGTGCACTTTACTTATTAATGATGGGAAACTAATTTTATTACATAGTACTTGCATGTAATACCATTAATATAAATTCTAAGTTGAGCAAGTCAAATCCTTGTTCCAGAAGCTCGGTATGATGACTTCTCTACGGATTGTAGTGGCATTGCACTGATGACTAAACATTGTTTTTTCTCATTGTTTCATGTTACCGTATAATTACTCAAAAACAAATTTCCATATGTTAAGTTAAGCAAGTGATGCGAAAAATATTTGAAGGATAATCAACACGATAACCTTCATTTGGTGTGAAATATGCTCGGATATCTGTCCTTGGACATTATCTATTCCTCAATGCTATCAGTTTTCTTCTCGGAACACGCAATGTCCGCGGACAAATATCCGAGCATATTTCCGCACAAAATGGGGGCTACTGTCTATTTAGAGCGGTTTTCAATTGAGTGTCGTTAAACCAAAACCAAAGTAATCAAGCCAGGACACAGACAGTACAGTGAGCCAATCAAAGCTCTAAGTTATTACATATGGCTGACGCAAAGTGCGGGAAAACCTGTGCAAGTAAGTCACGTTCAGTTTTGGTTTCACTTGTGATTGGATGAAAAAGTGGCGCGAGTTTTTTAAGCCAATCATGTAGCATAGTATTGCAAAACCAATTACTTTACGACACTCAAATAAAAACCTCTCTATGAAAGCTTTACATAATTTGATTGCAGCTTCTTCTACGGATGCATTCAGTTAGTTGGCTTGTAGTGCGAAAATACAGCGGAGCGACGAAAGGAGAGAGAGGCTTGGGGCCGTCCCGCACCGCGCTTCTCCCCTATTCTTTCGGTGTCGCCCCAACTAACTGAACGTCTGAAAGAGGCTAATTTAATTGTGACTCCCCCATTGATTTCTATTCGCAGTTTACTAAACACAACTGACTTATTTTATGGGGACTCATAACAGTTTTTTCAGTTTCATTTTGTGTGTTGCCATTTTAAAAAGTCAGTTTGGAGTTGTAGCACTAACGAGGTAAATTTTAAAAGAAAATAAAGGTTAAAAGTTTACAAGGTGGTACTCGATGGCTTTAACGAGGTGGTCGTGTAAACGAGGGTTTTAGATGTGAAATTAACTGAGTTTTTGTTAGGAGCCAATGTAGTGTTTGTCTCAACGGGCCGTAGTGGCCCGTAGAGGTAAAGGCTGCATTTACCTAAGAAGACAAATAATGTGTCTCAGACGCACAATGAGTCGAAAATGAAGTGTGTTTAGATAAGTAAGAACGGCATCAAACTCCTGTTCTTTTTGACAGATAAAGTTTCTGTGAGAGAGACTGTTGGTCGCTTTATTACAAATTGAGCAGATACTCAATTCAGTTAAGTTGGTTTGTTTTATTTGCCTCGTATTTTTAAACTAGAAGAATTATTCGTCTGAGAAGTATAACGTCTCCGTTTCACGCGTCTTTCAGACGCATAAAATTGTTCAGAGTTCATCTGGGCCGGGTTGTTCGAAAGCCGGTTAACAGTCCGGGATCGTTATCAGATTCGATAACCTCGACCAAAACAAACCATTAACCAATCGCTGCACAAGTTTTCGTTCACGTGACATTATTTGGTAGCAACAGTGTATAATTCAATATGGCGGTCGACGGGGCGCTGTGATGAAAGGAGTTACTTTTTTGACAACATCACAATGCAATTTCATTTAATTAATTGTATGTTTGCTTCACAATAGGTTACTGGATTATGGAATAGAAACCGAGATGTATGGAAGAAAACTGTCTTTGTCCAAAAGCTACTGCGAAAAGTTTCATTTTCAGATCGACACCGTATAATATTTGTTCCGAGTAAAAACAAACGAAGGTAGACAACAATTATTCTGTTCACAAAAGCGTTGTTTATTGATACTAATATGATAGCTTCTATTTTCACGCAGTCTTCATTTTCTTGGTAGTTGGTGAAGCTGGCTGTTCAACAGTCTGTATAAAATATAAACGAAACACTAACAGTAAATACATCTTGAGTTCACAAATTGACACTGAACAAGTTGCTTCTATATTCCAAGCGGAGAGCTGTAACTGAATTTCGTTCAATTTGCATGAATGAAGCGTGGTTAGGACCGAAACATCTCCTACTATGAGTCATCACTATGAAACGGAAATAACAGTATCGAAACAGTTCGCGACCCTCCCTCTGTCGACTCTCTGTCCAGATATACTGAAGATCGAATAGCTTACCTCGATGGCCATATCCCATCCCTCGCCTAATTCCATTTCTGCGATTGCTAATTCAGTCCCCTCCGCCGTGCTGTACATTTCGTTTCCATCTTCGTTGTGGGCTCGCCTGATATGGTTCTGGCACAACAACAAAAATATAGCAGGTATATTTACTTTAATTCGTGATACACCTCCGTTCAGTGGAATGGGTACATGCAGCACTTTATGTCGTGAGATGTGACACTAAACTTGGAAGTCTTGGCATTTCCGGAAAAAAATTGTTCTAGTTGTAGATCAGTAGTCTATTGTTGTGCATTCGGTGATATGGAAAAAAGCTTTTAATGACCGATTCATATGAAAGAAACTATAATTCACGTAATATGTTTTCGTACCATAGTTCATATGGCGCGTTTTCAGGGTCAAAATTAAAAACTAACTTTTCCACCTTTCCTTACCTGCTAAGTAAAATGTCTGTCATTTCCTGTCTTTGAAATTAGACAGTACGCATCTCTTTTGACCTCTGAAACAATACATTCCGCGTTTCCTGAATACTAAAATCATAACGTCCGGCATATTTTGACCTTTGAACAAAATTCTCCGCGTTTCCTGACTTCTCTCGAATTTTAAGTCTGGCATGTTCTGACTTTCAGTGTAATTAGTTACCAAATACCGTACTACTTAGTTTAAACATCTCAACTAAACATCCCATGCCGGCACCTGACAAGCCATTTAGTTCATAATGAAATCTCGCTGCTGAGCCGACATTCTGATTTGCAAAATTTGCAAATGCGCGTTTTCTGACTTCTCGATTCTACCAGGCGTCTTTTCCGCGTAGGCGTGGATCCTACAATAATACACATAACATGTGATCAGGGTTTTCAAACTGAAATAAAGTAGCAGGAGGAAATCATAAAGTAGGCGGCACACTCTAGGGTCATGATAAAGGAGGCCACACGTGTAGAGGAGTGCCGGAATGGCTCTACCTCCGACAACATTCGCGTCACAGTGGCGAGTGAGGGTCGAACTGTATCAAACATCTGCATGTTGTCAGCAAGTCGAACCAAATGGCGAGAAATTTGTTCCAATCGGAACAGATCATAATCAGCCACATCTTCACTAACTGTGTCCTGTTGAAGTCTCCCTGCAAGGTCGAATGATGTATGGCGAAGACTGCTCAAGAATTGCTCTTATGCCGTCGACTCCATTCATAAATTCCCGGGAAAAGCCCCGGTCCTGGCACTAGGTTTGCATCAGGGGATCCAGGCTTGCGCGGAAAAGACGCCTGGTAGAATCGAGAAGTCAGAAAACGCGCATTTACAAATTTCGCAAATCAAAATGTCGGCTCAGCAGCGAGATTTCATTATGAACTAAATTGCTTGTCAGGTGTCAGTATGGGATGTTACGTTGAGATATTTAAACTAAGTATTACGACATTTGGTAACTAATTACGTTGAAAGTCAGAACATGTCGGACTTAAAATTCGGGAGAAGTCAGGAAACGCAGAGGATTTTGTTCAAAGGTCAAAATATGCCGGATGTTATGATTTTAGTATCCAGGAAACGCGGACTGTATTGTTTCGGAGGTCAAAAGAGATGCGTACTGTCTAATTTCAAAGACAGGAAATGACAGACATTTTACTTAGCAGGTAAGGAAAGGTGAAAAAGTTAGTTTTTAATTTCGACCCTGAAAACGCGCCATAAGTTCACTCGCTAAATCCAACAATAAGCTTCATTATATAACGACTGGTGTGCCAGAAAACTGACCTAGTTTGGCTGGCATTTCCGGAAAATATTTCAGGACCGCGAGTTGTTAAAATTGACTCTAAAATATAGGCAACTTACCCTTTAATGCGATTGCCGATTTTCCGGCAGTCCGAAAGGTGTTTTAGGTCCCTGTTTAAGAAGTATTGCACCCGGCCTATCTGTCTTCCAGCAACTTCTCTCAAAGTGTAATTTTGCTTAGCGCTCTTGGATACCAGACTGTGGCACGTCTAGAAGTGTCTCGGGTATTTCTCTAATTTCTGGCAAAACACAACGAAGTGCGAACGGGTCTTTGTTTCCAATTTTCAGGAAGGACATGAAAAGGAGTTCCTTCTGGCCCCTTGATTTTGAACTCATGGTAACCCTTCAAAAGAAAATAAACAACTAATGTTAGATTCGCAAGTGGTTTCCCGACCACCTGGACTGCCGTACCATGAATCGAGCGACTCACTAAGAGCTATAATTTTCTCTGAAGGGGCTTAGATGATTTATGTAAGTTACTTACATTACTTAGTTGCTATTTTGATTCTATGGGTACCAGCATCCGCCATCTCAATACCTAGCAACACATCAATTACAGCTGTAAATATGGCCGCCGTTACGAACAACACATCGCAAATCAAAATACCCCCGCGCACTTTGTTCACAGATCGTGCACAACACTACAAACACGTTAAATCCCAAGAATATGGCGTGAAGATTAACGACATATTTTTTGTGATTTTCGCAAAAATCTCCAAGTAACTTAAATCTAATGACAAAATGAAAAACATACCTGGTTTGGATGCAAAATGGCAAGCGCTGTTTCACTTTACGAGTAGTATTTTACATCGTTTACGCTGGTCTTCAACCGCCATCTTCAAAACACGTGAGGCTCCTTCTTTTCTGGTAATTATCGAATAGAATTATGGGTAAATTACCCGAGTATAATCGAACAAATAACGAGCAAAGCGAAGTGAATACGAAAATTCCCGGTTTTTGAAATGGCCGCCATGTTGTGACGTCACATGGTTATCAAATCTGATAACGATCCCGGACACAGGATTAAACGTTAACTAAAGTATTATTTTTTCTTGCTTAAAAATGTTTTTCACCTCTAACGTTTGGTGTAGTTTGAGACTACTACAGCTCAAAACTGAAGGCCAAACAATATTAACAGAACACCTTGCCAAAAAGTTACAAAACTGAAATAAAAATTCTCGGTAATCCTGGGTTAGCTTAATCGGGCTTTGAAAAACCCGGCCCAGACGTTTAATGCGGCCTATTTCCTTATTAACTAAACGCATTGTTCGTCTAAAACGCTTTATTCCCAGTCTTTTCTTAGGTAAATACGGCCAACACGCCTACCATTTTTGAAAACCTACAATTTAATCGCATGTATCACCTGTTTCTTGAAAATCGTATAGCAGTGGTTTATTTTTCGACAGCACGAGCAGCCTTTGAATAATTGGGGCGCGAGGCAAACAAGAAAAAAAAGTTATGGGGAGTGGGGTAGATTTCCAATTCAGTCAAGTTGGTTTGTTTTATGCGTCTCGTATTATTCGTCTGAGAAGTATAACGTGTCCGTTTCATGAGTCTTCCAGACGCATGACATTGTTGAATTCCTCTGACGTTTAATGCGTCCTATTTCCGAATTTACCAAGCGCATTATACGTCTAGGACGCATTATTCGTTTTCCTAGCTAAATACGGCCAATGCGCATGCGCCTATGTTCTTTAAAATTCTAATTGTGGAGGCGGCTAGGCCTATTTGTTAGGGAGCTGGATTTGATATCCGGCGGTCTCGGGTTTCCCTCCCTGCCACTAGATGGATATGTGTGAATTCATCTTCTCCACATCCTGTTAGTAGCCAACTGCATTGGTCAGCCTCCTTCCAGGTGGGATATGAAACAAGGCTCAGTTCAATTTACAATATTTGTTTCTTCACAAGAAATTGTCAAGGTAAGAGAGTGAATCCCCCGTATAGGTCCTCTGACTAAGGTAATCTTTTTAGACATTGTACCCAATTCTTCCACAGATATTATTACTCGCGCGTTGCGTGGATGTTTTCGTGGAGGATCTGTTATTTTTACCTTCGTTTCGTTTCGTTTCAAAGCGAAGAAAAACCTCCAACGCTGTGGGGATGTCTTCTTTGATATTTTGATTACAAGCAAAGGAGCTTCGGCTCTCGGTATGTTTTAATACATTTCGAAACTTTGATAGGAGTCTTAAGAGGCTGTCTCTGTAAGAACCGCCCACTGATTTTACTTCGAAAATTCGATTTTTCTCATAAGCTGGGATTTCAAAGCCCTTACCTAGTCAATCCCTAAAATGAGTTTTATTTCATTAAAAATTCCAATTGAAGTTTTCTAGGATTGATTGAAGTTCGGTCCACTCGACACATGTTTCATGCCCGCCGAAACTGGAAAAATAGCACATATTGCCGGCGCTCTAAAAAAAATAATATTCGCTCAAAAGTCCCAATTCTTTTTTTCAACTATAGATATATCATAGCAGTTTGTTTAGCCATGTTACAATTATAATTCAATGTTGTTCCTTCAACGGTTAAAAGAAGATTTTCTACCCGTTAAATCGAGTTTTGAACCAAACGCGAAAATAGCTCTACTTTGAAGGCACATTTTAAAAATGTGGCACCTGTTTGAAACTGCTGAACTACATGAATAGAAAGTATAAATGTCCCTTAATTTAAAACAATAATAAAATTTGTCTGCCCACTAGGTTTTCAAAACTAACGACCGCTTAAAGTTCAGGAAATTTTGAAAATATTCCAGTGAGTAACTAGGACACTCGCCTTCGTAAAGTGCTCCGATAAATTCCCGTAATCTCTTACCTGGCTCCAAAATTAAAGTTTTGGTTCTTTGTAGGGATCCTTGAAACCTAGGTAGCATTAAAACTGCCAGCTTTTCCTTCCAACTGTAGGTTTGTATATAAAGTAGAGTTATACGTTCCTCATCTGTGTCGAGCGTGACCGTCACATACTTCGATGTTCTTTGTATTACTGACCATTGTTTTCCTCGAAGCCGGTTTAATCATGTACAGTCCTCTTGAAAGGTTTGTAGAAGCACTCTTTTGGACAAATCTCGGCACACATACATTTATGACAAGTAAACGGAAGGATTGATAAATGCCACGGCTAAACAAACTGCTATGATATATCTATAGTTGAAAAAAAGAATGGGGACTTTTGAGCGAATATTATTTTTTTTAGAGTGCCGGCATTATGTGCTATTTTTCCAGTTTCGGCGGGCATGAAACTTGTGTCGAGCGGACCGAACTTCAATCAATCCTAGAAAACTTCAATTGGAATTTTTAATGAAATAAAACTCATTTTAGGGATTGACTAGGTAAGGGCTTTGAAATCCCAGCTTATGAGAAAAATCGAATTTTCGAATTAAAATCAGTGGTCGGTTCTTACAGAGACAGCTTCTTAATAAGAGACGGATGTCCTCTGCACAAACAATAACAACTGAACGAGCGGCAGAGAAATGAGTAGACAGACGAGTGCAAAGCAAACAAACACCCAAACACAAGCTTGGCAACCGGACAAACAGATGGTCGAAAGTGCAGGAAGGCGCTCGCTGCCCAAGTAGCAAAAGCAGTTCAACTACTTTTAAGTTAAGGCGGAGGTTAACATGAAGACTGTATTTTTGCTGGGTATTATGGTTTGAATGCAAATATCTCGTTCACGTTTCAAGCAGTGAAAAATCTCTCTGCTCATTTCACATAGCTACGTTTTGGGCTGTTTTGTAAATTTTTTGGTGATTTTTGGGTATATTTGGGGATAAACAGTTTTTTTCAAAGGATTAGTAAAATTTATGGAAATAGAAAATTTTGAAGATTTGATGTACTTTTAAAATTAGAATGTGAAGTTAGAAATTGGTAGACGTACACAAAACAGTTGCCCACCAACCCGGGGTGCCCTTTTGGGGGCAATCAACTGTCTGGTGGTGTTCCAAAACCCTTTTTTTCCTTTTAATCCCTCTTTAAACTTCCTAAAATTTCACTTAAATTCATGTGTACCCCCGCCTTAAGCAGCAACGGCAACAACGCCAAAGGCAACATCGATTGAAAAACGACTTAATATTCAAGCTACGAATCTTGCGAGAATTTAGATTCATGTTATTTCGGACGAGTGAGCTAGCGAATAAGGCTGAAATAACTATTTTGTCGGCACGAGATACAACAAGGGCCTGGGTTCCAGGCCGGGACATCATGGGTAGGGATGTAGGGGTATATAAGACCGGGTATAACACGTGGTTGTCATCTAGGCTTCAGAACCAACCGCGTTCTTTCGTTTCGTTTAATTTTTCCCTTTGCCGTGGGTAATGTTGGTTACAAAGGACGAAGTGTCCGACCTAATTAAAGCCAACAACGATCAGTTAATGGCCTCCTTTAAGGAGCTGCTCAAGGACACTGCAGGTCAGATTAAGCGTGCTAACGAAACTTCGACAGAACAGCAAATGAAAGAGATCAAGAAACTGAAATTTCAAGAACCACACAAGTTTAAAAGAAAAGCCAATGAAGACCAGTACAAGTTCAATCTTAAACTTGCGGAGACCTTCGACAGCGCCAAGTCCGCCGCCGAGAAGTCCAACCTTGAGAAAGTGAAGTCCGACCTCGAAGAAGGTGAGAAATTGTTCGTGGAACGGCAAAAACACATTCTTCTTGCTGACAAGTACCAATACGGTTGGAGTACGGTCGAAGAATACAAACATCACGATCTAGCAGATGATTCGGAGGACGAAAAACGCATCTACAGTGCTGAGAGGTGTGCCCGTGCAGTTATGTCTTCTCGAAAGAAGAAGTAGTCTTCATCAACGGCTGCGACCAAAAGATATTCTCCGCTCCGCGGGTTGGTTTTGTTTTCAAGTTTCCAATCCCAAACTCGGTCCTTCCAGCCAGCTACTGCCAATTCTGGTTTCCTGCTTCGTCGTCCTAACATTGGCACATGGTTCGCTTGTGGAAAGGCCGGGCATTGGCGTGCCTGCTGCCCTGCGATGACAAAGCAGTCCGGCTCTCCAACTTCAAAGTGACTAGATGAGCAGGATTTATCGGTGTAGTCCTGTCTTGTTTTGATCGTAATGATTTTATTTTGGAAGCTTTGAGCGATAATCAGCCTGATTCCAGTTCTGACCCGACTTCTTGCTATGTTTTCCCGCTAGTTTTAAGCTCGTTTAAAGATCAACAATGTTTTGCTGATTGAAGCGATACTGGATGTATAAATATCGGAAAGTGTCAAAAATGTTCATGAAAACACAGACGTTTCGGGTATATGACCCTTCTTCAGTGTTAAAAAATCGTTAAAATACGCAGTAGATTTGTAACTACGTTAGATGGGCGCGCGCACGTAGAAAAATTGCGCGTGCATTGTTTAAATGTAGCTGAAGTTTATGTTTAGTCCATGCGGCTGCACTGTTCCTAGCCGAAAAATCAGCCTCATCTCCTGTTGTTTTCGCTGGATGTTGGTGCCACTACACAAACGCATACCACGCACCTGGACATCTGTGATACTGTGGCCCGTAGAGTTGAAATGTTGGGCCACAGGAAATCCAGGAGTGTTCTTGCGTATGCTTCGCAAATGCTCACCAAGTCGACTTCTGAGACTTCGACCGGTTTCACCGATGTAGAGATGGGAGCATCTGCGGCAGGATATGCAATACACGAGATTTTCCGACATACATGTAAAATGTTGTCGGATGGTAAAGGTGCATTTAGGACCTGGTATCACGGTGAGGGGATTGATGTACTCACAGGTGTTGCAACGAGAGCGTTGACATGCACATGACCCAGGCTGCTCAGTCGAGGAGTTGTTGGTGGAGCGTACCAGCATGTTTCGCAGGTTGAGGTCGCGTTTGTATGCCACAAAAGGTGCTCGTGGGAAGATGTCACGCGTTTGCAGATCCGTTGATAGAATGCGAAAGTTCTGAATTAGATACCGTTTGATTTGGGTGTTTAAGGGGTGGTATGTGAGGACCACAGGCACACTATCAACTGTTCTTTCACCACGTTCGGACCCGCTCAGAGCGTCTGGACGACGGATGGTTGTTACCCTACGCAGATCATGCTCGAGGGAAGTACACGGATAACCACGCTGTGTAAAAAATGTAGTCATGTCCCGAGATTTAACCAGGAAGTCATCGTCGTCGGAGCAAAGTCGACGCAGGCGGAGGAACTGCTTGTAAGGGATAGCACGCTTGTAGTGGTCAGGATGAAAAGAAGAGAAATGAAGGTAGTTGTGAGTATCTGTTTCCTTGTAGAAGACAGAGGTTTGAATCTTATCATCAGAAATGCGTAGGTTGATGTCCAGGAAGGGTAGTTCCGTGTCAGTAGTACTGGATGTGAGTTGAAGTGTTGGGTGGAAGTTAGAAACGAAGTCAATGAAGGCTTCGAGTTCCTCTCTCCGGCATGACGCTGCTCCAACAATGTCATCGATGTACCTTTTGTGAGGCTGAGGTATGAATCCCGTGTACTGCTCGCGAATTTGTTGTTCTACATGTCCAACGAACAAGCAGGCATAGTTTGGCCCCATTTTGCTCCCCATTGCAACTCCACCAAGTCGACGATAGTATTCGTTGTTGAAAGAGAATGAGCTTAAGGTTCGCACCAGCTCGGCTAGTCTTGTGAGGGTGGACGTTGAAGGTTCTTTGACATCGCGCTTGTCAAGGAAGTAGGCCAGCGCTTGCAGTCCAGAGTTGTTAGGAATAACCGTGTACAGTGATTTGACGTCCATAGTAAACAGAAAGTGATGATCTGGTGAAGCGGTGTCGAATCTGAACGAATCGAAAATGTGGAGTGCATGGTTAGGTTGGGAGACTTTTCACAAATGGAGCCAAAACTTCATCAAGATAGGCGGAAATGTTCTCCGTAGGACAACTGCAAGCAGACACTATCGGCCGTCCGGGGTTGTTGGGTTTATGGATCTTCGGTAGAAGATAAAATCGAGATGTGCGCGATGTGGTGACGACGAGGTTCTTAGCTGAGGGTGGTAGTGCACACGTAGAAATCATTTCATTAACCGTGGTCTTTACTTTGTGTTGGTACTCTTGAAGCGGATCGGCGGTAAGTTTTTCGTAGAATCTTTGGTCAGACAGTTGTTTTTGAGCCTCTTGAATGTAAAGAGGGCGTGACCAAACAACAACAGCTCCTCCTTTATCCGCTGGCTTTATTACCACGTCCGTGCGTCGTCTGAGGTCACACAAAAATGTTTTTGTCCTGCACATTTGCGTTTGTTATGTGGAATGTTGGGCGGATGAAAACTCATTTCGGAGAGAATGAAGTTTCCTGTCTTTGAGCAACTTCATTTCAGAATATAAATAGAGTTCATTTCAGAAATTAATTGTCTAGTCATTTGGTAATGGGCCGTTGTGCATGTGTCGCGTAAATGATTAGAAAAACGCGTTAATTCGATGGAAATGTTTCTTTGACTAACCTTCAAGCTCTGGATCGTGGTTTGCATCAAACGTCGAGAGCACGAGTTGGTAATCATGCTTAAACGCTTATTGCGACGGTCGGCACTAGTAGGGTGAAACTTGATTCTGAAACCCTTCGGAATCAATCGTCCACGCAAACAACGGCCAATGAAGACAATGTGGCTTTGGACTTTAGTCTTCTTAAAGGTGTAGTAAGCCAACTGTTTGGCAGCCGATAAACTCATTCTCTTTCAACAACGAATAATATCGTCAACTTGGTGGAGTTGCAATGGGGAGCAAAATGGGGCCAAACTATGCCTGCTTGTTCGTTGGACATGTAGAACAACAAATTCGCGAGCAGTACACCGGATTCATACCTCAGCTTCACAAAGGGTACATCGATGACATTGTTGGAGCAGCGTCATGCCGGAGAGAGGAACTTGAAGCCTTCATTGACTTGGTTTCTAACTTCCACCCAGTACTTCAATTCACATCCAGTACTACTGACACGGAACTACCCTTCCTGGACATCAACCTACGCATTTCTGATGATAAGATTCAAACCTCTGTCTTCTACAAGGAAACAGATACTCACAACTACCTCCATTTCTCATCTTTTCATCCTGACCACTGCAAACGTGCTATCCCTTACAGCCAGTTCCTCCGCCTGCGTCGACTTTGCTCCGACGACGATGACTTCCTGGTTAAATCTCGGGACATGACTACATTTTTTACACAGCGTGGTTATCCGTGTACTTCCCTCGAGCATGATCTGCGTAGGGTAACAACCATCCGTCGTCCAGACGCTCTGAGCGGGTCCGAACGTGGTGAAAGAACAGTTGATAGTGTGCCTGTGGTCCTCACATACCACCCCTTTAACACCCAAATCAAACGGTATCTAATTCAGAACTTTCGCATTCTATCAACGGATCTGCAAACGCGTGACATCTTTCCACGAGCACCTTTTGTGGCATACAAACGCGACCTCAACCTGCGAAACATGCTGGTACGCTCCACCAACAACTCCTCGACTGAGCAGCCTGGGTCATGTGCATGTCAACGCTCTCGTTGCAACACCTGTGAGTACATCAATCCCCTCACCGTGATACCAGGTCCTAAATGCACCTTTACCATCCGACAACATTTTACATGTATGTCGGAAAATCTCGTGTATTGCATATCCTGCCGCAGATGCTCCCATCTCTACATCGGTGAAACCGGTCGAAGTCTCAGAAGTCGACTTGGTGAGCATTTGCGAAGCATACGCAAGAACACTCCTGGATTTCCTGTGGCCCAACATTTCAACTCTACGGGCCACAGTATCACAGATGTCCAGGTGCGTGGTATGCGTTTGTGTAGTGGCACCAACATCCAGCGAAAACAACAGGAGATGAGGCTGATTTTTCGGCTAGGAACAGTGCAGCCGCATGGACTAAACATAAACTTCAGCTACATTTAAACAATGCACGCGCAATTTTTCTACGTGCGCGCGTCCATCTAACGTAGTTACAAATCTACTGCGTATTTTAACGGTTTTTTAACGGTTTTTTACACTGAGGAAGGGTCATATACCCGAAACGTCTGTGTTTTCATGAACATTTTTGACACTTTCCGATATTTATACATCCAGTATCGCTTCAATCGTTTTTAACCGGCAGAAAGCTTGAGAGCTTATAAGGGGATGTAGGCCAAGATGGCCTGTTTTTATTATAGTTTAACGCAATGTCCGAGTTGATCTTCCCCAGCCTAACTGGCAGCCTAACTGGCACAAAGCTTGTAATGAGAGCTTATTTGGGGATGTAGGCCAAGACAGCCTGTTAATCTTATAGTCAAATGATGATGATGCTGTCTTACATATTTTGTTTGAGATATTTCTGACAGTATAGACAAACTGAATATTTTGTCTCCACTCCACAACAAATAACAACACAGCATCGCTGAACCAAATACCGATATACAGCCTAACTGGTACCAAGACTGATTGCTTATTCGGAGAAGTAGGCCATATATTTTGTGTATTAATTTTCGGAGCTGATGTCCCCCAGCCTAACTGGTACCAAGACTGATTGCTTATTCGGAGAAGTAGGCCATATATTTTGTGTATTAATTAAAGTGTTGTGGCCCACCAGCCCTACTGGCTCTAGCAAATGACTTGTACGTGTGGAGAAAGCTTTATCCTTGGTTGCTTTTCAAGGATTTGTCATGTTAATTGTAAATTGTTTGTGGTATATAGTGTTCGGGTTGGTTCTCGCCAGGCCCTCCCAAAATAAACTTATTTGGTTCAGCGATGCTGTGTTGTTATTTATTGTGGAGTGGAGACAAAATATTCAGTTTGTCTATACTGTCAGAAATATCTCAAACAAAATATGTAAGACAGCATCAAAATTCGAAAAACGAATTTTAAAAATTGGCCGTCGTATAGTTCACTTTCTCTCGAATATGCAGAATGTGGCTATTTCACGCTGTTGTTTTGTGACCTTTTGTAAACAACGGCAAAGAAATGAACAAAGAATTATAACGTACGCATACACAGCCATGGTACTCGTTGCCGTTGCCGTTAAAGTTTGCTTAATTAAACTCCCTAAAACCGAACAAACAGCCAAATAATGAACAGCCAAACGAACATGAAACGAAAGCCCGGCCGAACAAAAAGACGGCTAAGAGTGCAGAAAACATCTCTGCTATGAAATGATGCCTTGATAATCTCTTGTTTCTTCAGGTATAGTGTTCAATTAGCACAGCAGTGCTAAATACCATGACACTGAGACAAAGTGATATATCTATTGATCCTCATTACGTGATTCTCTAAAATCGTATAACCTTCGTAGCAGTGGTTTACTTTTCGAGGTCACGAGAAGTTGTGAACAACTGGGACACGAGGCGAGGAAAAAAAAAGTTATGGGGAGTGGGTAAGGGGATAAAAGCACTCTTTTCCGCCTCATCTCGTACTTTTTGTTCCGTTCTTTTACCCATTCTTGTTGGCAGGGCCTCTCATTCTCAGATTCCACGGGCCTCTTTCGTTCCAAGAAAGCAAACGACTGCTTCGCTGATTAAAGCTTCCACAAAGTTTAACATTAAATCCTTTATACACAGGGAAGTCCTTCATTTAAGGTAAACGGGACGTGTCGTTGGATAGCATGTCCGTGTGTTCAACAATAGCTGTCACCTGTAACCTTCTCGTTCTATTTTAGTCTCAACGTATGTGTCTTGGTATTTTTCCAATTTGTTGTTTTTTCAGACATAACAGCCCTAAAATAGAACATCTGGCAATGCTTTTACTCTACGCCAGCGGTGCATTTACTAATTTGATTAAGGTATCGATGTGTTCATTACATTTATGAACAAAGAATCGGTTCTTTATATTTCAATGCTGGAATATTTTTCTGATGCATGTTAAGAAACAAACATTGACATTAGGGTTGAGACCATCCATAGTGAATTAAGTCGTTACGGTAATATCAAAGCGTTCCGCTGCTAGTTATCTTTCAACAAAGTTCTTATCGCTGCTGAAAACACCACAAAGCTAATTAGTGCATTTCTCAGTTTTGTACCTTATCTTTGAAATGCAGTTTAAAACACAAGACGTGGTAATACTGTTCGAAAACTATTGTGAGAAATCGGCTATCTTTAAAACGAGGAACGGGTAATCGGGGAACGGGTAATCGGAAAACGGGTAATCGGGGAATGGGAATGGAGAACGGGGAATCGGAGAATGAGAATGGGGAACGGGGAACGGGGAACGGGGAACGGAGAACGGAGAACGGGGAACGGGGAACGGGGAACGGGGAACGAGGAACGGGGAACGGGGAACGGGGAACGGGAAATCTTTAAAATGAGGAATCTTTGAAAGCGGGAATCTTTAAAATGGGGAATCTTTAAAACGGGGAATATTTAAAAGCGGGAATCTTTAAAACGGGGAATCTTTAAAAGCGGAAATCTTTAAAATAGGGAATCTTTGAAAGCGGGAATCTTTAAAACGGGCAATCTTTAAAACGGGGAATCTTTAAAAGCGGGAATCTTTAAAATGGGGAATCTTTAAAAGCGGGAATCTTTAAAATTGGGAATCTTTAAAAGCGGGAATCTTTAAAACGGGGAATTTTTAAAAGCGGGAATCTTTAAAATGGGGAATCTTTAAATGCGGGAATCTTTAAAATGGGGAATCTTTAAAAGCGGAAATCTTTTAAATAGGGAATCTTTGAAAGCGGGAATCTTTAAAACGGGCAATCTTTAAAAGCGGGAATCTTTAAAATGGGGAATCTTTAAAAGCGGGAATCTTTAAAGTGGGGAATCTTTAAAAGCGGGAATCTTTAAAACGAGGAATCTTTAAAAGCGGGAATCTTTAAAACGGGGAATTTTTAAAAGCGGGAATCTTTAAAATGGGGAATCTTTAAAAGCGGGAATCTTTAAAAGCGAGAATCTTTAAAATGGGGGAATCTTTAAATGCGGGAATCTTTAAAATGGGGAATCTTTAAAAGCGGGAATCTTTAAAAGCGCGAATCTTTAAAAGCGGGAATCTTTAAAAGCGAGAATCTTTAAAATGGGGAATCTTTAAATGCGGGAATCTTTAAAATGGGGAATCTTTAAAAGCGGGAATCTTTAAAAGCGCGAATCTTTAAAACGGGGAATCTTTAAAGTGGGGAATATTTAATAGCGTT
This sequence comes from Orbicella franksi, assembly GCF_964199315.1. Classification (NCBI taxonomy): domain Eukaryota; kingdom Metazoa; phylum Cnidaria; class Anthozoa; order Scleractinia; family Merulinidae; genus Orbicella; species Orbicella franksi. The sequence goes on from NC_138158.1 coordinate 13,855,124, forward strand.
AATCTTTACTGAAAAGTGAACGAGAATCTCTCAGTTTCCCACCGGAAGCTATTTATTCTGTCACATCTATCAACTCAATAGGTACAGAGACAGTTGTGGAATTTATTCATTGTAATTTTATTGCACGCTATTAAAGCACATCGGTTTAGCGGGATAGTGGAGCGGTTCAAATCTCGATTCTCACTCTTTGAGATCCGCTAGACCGACCAAAGAATCGAACCGCCTGGATTTATCTTAACTCCGGACTGTGACCTTTTGTTTCGTAGCGATGGATATTTGTCGTAGCCTTATCATGTGCTAATGGAGGGACTTACGACTTAACGACAAATATATGGCAGGGTAAACACGTTTTTGGTTGTTTAATCGATAAATCAACAGTCCCCTAAATCTGGTTTTCACATGACGTCGCTAAAATTCAAACTATAAAACTATTAATCATCCTGAGATTTTACTTTCATGATGTGTAAGAGCAGCTGAAAACTATTAGTCATACAAATTTTTGCTCCAAGTGGGTTCTTGGTTTTGTAATAGACTACGCTTGAATTTCTAAGCTTTTGCGTGACGCGGCATTTACATGACTGGCAAGAAAGCTGTCATGTTGGTTAAAAGAGTGACTTATTTCGGAGAATTTGGCTATCTGAACAGTTCATGTATTAGAAAAAGTATTATTTTTAAAATGTTTTTGAGTTCCTGAAGAGATAAATTCACGCTTTTGTGGCAAAACTCAGTGACAGATGTTTCTGTTGGTTTCCAGCCGCCATTCGGATGGGCGCCAGCATGGCGTCTCCATCAAAATCTCTATAAATTTGGATAAAAAAATTCTCCGCATATCTTGCGTAAGAAACATTGCTGTGACCTGAATCTTGGCGAAAGTCTTTGCATATTTACCTTTTTTCTCTTCAAGATTCTGGGCTTTATCATTTGAACTGTTTTGATTTTGATTTTGATTTATTTTGAATGGCGTGACACTGAAAACCAGCAATAAAGTAATTCGATGCTCGATGCCCGAACGATGTGACGGCGAATTTCGCGTATAATCCGTCATTGCGTGCTTAATGATACCTCTTTCTACGCCACGCAGTCATGCGAAGACAATTTCAAAGTGTCCATTGCATTCACTTTAAGGAAGAAAGAATCGGTCGCTTTGAAGGTCTTCCACAGTTTAAGTGGAATGATCTCGGCGAACAAGATGTGATAGGGGAAGGGTCGTTTGGAGCCGTTTTTATCACAAAAACCAGGAACAAGGACGGAAAGTCGAAACAGTGGTTGACAAGAAATCACCCGCTTTTAAAGATTCCCGCTTTTAAAGATTCCCGGTTTTAAAGATTCCCGGTTTTAAAGATTCCCGCTTTTAAAAATTCCCCATTTGAAAGATTCCCGCTTTTAAAGATTCCCCGTTCCCCGTTCCCCGTTCCTCGTTTTAAAGATTCCCGCTTTTAAAGATTCCCCATTTTAAAGATTCCCGCTTTTAAAGATTTCCCATTTTAAAGATTCCCCGTTTCCCGTTTCCCGTTCCCCGTTTCCCGTTCCCCGTTCCCCGTTCCCCGTTCGCCGTTCGCCGTTCCCCGTTCCCCGTTCCCCGTTCTCCGTTCCCCGTTCGCCGTTCCCCGTTTCCCGTTCTCCGTTTCCCGTTCTCCGTTTCCCGTTCTCCGTTCTCCGTTCCCCGTTCCCCGTTCCCCGTTCCTCGTCCCTCGTTCCTCGTTTCCCGTTTCCCGTTTCCCGTTTCCCGTTTCCCGTTTCCCGTTTCCCGTTTCCCGTTCCCCGTTCTCCGTTTCCCGTTTCCCGTTCCCCGTTCCCCGTTCCCCGTTCCCCGTTCTTCAATTATCCGATTCCCCGTTCCCCGTTTTAATCGTTGATTTCTAACTGAGGAGAAATTTTATCCATAGTGGACAATTCAATCTCACCTGGTTTCTTTGAACTGACATTGTATCCCAAAAATCTTTTTTAAATTAGCTCTTATGACCATTACTTAATATACTCGCTGTTTGACGCTTTGGATGTTCTGCAATTCTCTGCGAGTCTTCCTTCTGACCCTGTCGCAGAAAATAGAAAAAGTGATCATATCAACCGGGTTAGAAATTTAAGAAATTGGTTAAAAATGTTCCGCTGAATAGTAATACTCCTTCATTAAAGACAGTTTGTTAACGGATAAAAATTCCCGATTCTCAATATTATTTTACACACCTTTTATTTAAAATAAGAACTCCATTCATGCTCAAATAAAAATCCATTTCCCGCTTAAAATAATTGTAAAATGCAACCTCGTTATGTAGAACAAACGGTAAAATCTACACTACTCTTCTTTTACTGTAACTCTTGAATTAAGGAGTAATCAAAGTCCCTCCGAAGGAAGGAGACAGGAGGTAACTTTGCATGTGTGTTGACAGCTAATGTTAGCTCAAGACTAAGCCTGCTGGTGGTTATGTTATTAAAAGTCTCTTTATGGCTTACCTTGATTAAAATCTCCTTACCGGGTTATAACCTCTGTTTCGAGAAATCGCGTCTTATCTACACTGACTTGCATTAACTTATATTCCATGACATTAGAAGACACGCCTTTAAGGCTGAGCACATACCATCACGGAACTAGTTGCGAAACGAGTTTATAGCACACAGACGTGAACTTCTATTGTTATAAAGTGCTGATCATTTTGACTCTTTACACATGGCGCAGTTTGTGTATTTTACTGTTTTGTTGGTGTTTTGTGGAACAGGGGACTCACTGGAAACCACTACCAGCCCTCAACAACAAAATACTGGCGATACCAAGGACTTATGTGAGGTACAAAGTTGAATATCAATTGCCTCTTTTAAAGAAAATGAACCTGTTGAACATGAGATGTAAAGACATTTTGTATAATTTACAGTGTTTTTCATTTCTATCAGCTCAGTTTCGGATTGAGGAGAAAAGGCTTACATTTCTAGTCCCAAATCGAGGCTGAACTCTCAGATAAGTTAGGCAAAGCGATGTAAGAATGTTTGCTACCTAAGTCATTGTAAATTCTCTCAAGGAATTTTGATGATCTCGGTGTTGCTCTCACCAAGAGTCGGCTTCGCAAACAAACAAACATTGTTATCAGAATTAGAGGAACATATTTGACCTAATTAAGAGAGGTGCAGGCTGACATTCTATATGTCTGATGTAGATATCAAGAACGTGACTATTGAGTCTAAATTGAGGGGATTTTTTCTCGTTAAAGCAGACCTACAAAGCCACAATTCATATGACAGACACGCTGACACTGAAATAACAAGTGACTGATACCGCTGAGGCAGTAAGAGACGAAGATGCAGATTGTTTTTCATCCAAAAATATATATGGACATATATAAGAAACATTTTGTTCTCGTGTTGTTTAAGTTTAAAATTGTGCATGTTTTGCTTTTTTGTTAGAAATAACTCCTAGATAATTCTTCAAAGAAACGTCTGTGCCACTCCCAGTAAGAATCTGCTTCACAAATGAGCAAACATTTGTTATGTAAGAATTAGAGGAACATATTTGACCGATTAAGAAATAGCCGATCAAGAACGTGACTATTGTCTTAAAATTGACAGGATTTTTTCTTGTCGAAGCAGTCCCGCAAGGTCAGAAGTCTAATGACAGACCCACTGACATTAACATCACTGTTAGAACGAGTCAATGATATCGCTGAGGCAGTAAGAGACAAAAATGCAGATTGTTTTTTTTTTTATGCCACTATATCTATCAGCATAAGAAACATTTTGTTCTCATGTTGTTTAAGTTTCACACTGCGTTTCTTAGTCCAATGAATGTATTTGTTGCTTTGCTCTTAGAAATCCATATCTACCCATGGATTTCCGGGTATTCCAGGATCCAATGGTATGCCGGGAATGCCTGGCATTCCGGGGCCACAAGGACCGCAGGGAAGAGATGGAGTTAACGGACAGACTGGTGACAAGGGATTGCAAGGAATGCTGGGACAAAAGGGAGCGAAAGGAAATGAAGGCCCTCGTGGGAAGAGCGGACCGCCAGGAATGATGGGAATAAAAGGAGCGCGGGGAACTGTGGGCGATCAAGGAATAAAAGGCGATAAGGGAGAGAAAGGAGAAAGCGTGACAAGTCCTTCTAGTGCAGTGCCACAAACTAACTGGAAACAATGTGTGTGGAAAAATCTGAATGATGATCGAGATAGCGGTAAGATCAAGGTAAGAGAGAAATGTTCCGATTGTCAATGGTTATGAGCAAAATTAGTATTATCATCTGATATAAGTTAAACTTCAGATTCAGAATCCGAGAAGGATTTATGTCAGAGAGAATCATGCTGTTATTAACCGAAGTATTTTGTCAGCTGGATTCATATCATGCTGACGAAACTGATATTACATTTTTAAGATAATGAGAAGTGGAATGGTGACTTGCGTATTGGAGTACTGAGCATCCATTCTCATTTATTCTTTTATCATTACTTAGCAAGACAAATGTGACATAAGAATCTCTGTTACGTCCACATACTACGTAAGGAAGAATCGTCGAAAACTCAGAAACTTCATACCATCATACTAGATACACAATTCCAGTCCAAAGATAGGTCGAAGCCCAGGTTTTCTACAATAATAAACCAAAAACATGAGAATCAGTGAAAAATAGAGCCAATAAGCCAAAAATAACACGCACAAAACCCTTACCGACTGTTTCGTTCTAAACAGGTAAACAATACGGCATGATAATAAAACACCTACGTCTACTTCTTTAGTTCAGCTATTTGGTGTTCAAATTTGGCGACTCAAAAATTCAACCAAGAGCAAGCTTTCTAACACATGACCAAGCACGCCGGATGAGGGTCCGCAATAGGTGCGCAACGATTGTACCACCTTACAGAGTATAAGCAGGAGCCATAATCGGGGACGGAGACCGTAAGTCTCGGGATTCGCGTGCACCTATGATATGGGACAATTTTTCTATTTTTAGAACAAATTGCGCCATCCTGACGTCATATATCCGCGCGGATTCACGCACGTGTCGGGGGCTCTCGCGTGGATGTTGTCACGTTGTGTGATCAAATGGTGAGAGTTGAGAGATTCTTTTGCGTATTTTTCACAGCGATGGCAGGGAATAAGGCAGGGAATACGAACCAGGGCGCTTATATGTAGTTTTATGCTCTGAGCTAACGGAAAAGGTGGGTTTTTCAGGGTCGAAAACAAGACTTCAATCTCGCGCTGGGAATGAATACTAAGATATGCTCACGCTAGTTGTAAGCTTACGCGTATGTTTTTGCGTTTGTTCTGACTTAAGAATATAGCAAGAAAACTCTACACTCTGGTATCGAGTTAATTTGTGAGTTTCTCAGACAATGGTTCATCATAACCAAAACCTGTTTTGACGGTTTCTTATTGTTTCTGCTTGTTTGGTGAGTTTGCAAAAGTTTTTGAAAGGAAAGTCTGACACGTACAATTAGCTCATTTGCATAGTGCAGCTCGTGCACTTTCAAGTCCGAGTCGGTGTTTGAATTGTCAACAAATCTTAACAAAGATTTCTTTCGTTATCTTTTGTGCTGAGATGCTGGAACAAATTTCACGAACGCAAAAAAGGCCGCTAACATCATGTGTGTTTCTTCAACATAAGCATAGTGAAGTTTTACACTGCGAAAATGAAAATAGACAAGGAGTTTTGATAGCTCGATCAACAAACTCGAAATCGTTATTCCAAGTTGATTAAAGAAAGCGTCATCGTAACTTTGCTGATTATTTCTGCTTTATTCACATATTTCCAGCTTAGCTTTTAATATGTTCTCAAACATTTATCAATCTTAAACATATTTAAAAACTATAGAGTTATTGTTTGAGTTCGATGTACGCTTTCACACGAAAGAGCGGCGGAAGCACAATTTGTCATGTTTACTGACTGTACTGAAAACACGCATCGGCGGGCGCTCTCATTCATGACAACAGAGAATTTACTAGATTTTTACACGAATAAACTGAGCAGTATCTACGGACGTGAAGTTATTGGGCCTTGGATGAAACATCAAGCATTGCTTAAAATTCAAGCGAAACTCAAACTAGCAATTATTTTGTTTTACTTTTCGGTCGCGATGGACTGACAAATTCCTCGCAAGTGTGTGGCAAGAGGAGCTAGGAAACTATGAAGCCCTGAAGCTCTGCTATATCTAAATATATCCAGCTAGTTTTTTGCTGCGTAATGGAAAAGCTGTTAATCTTCAACATATGTGAAATTTAAAGTGGAGTAATTTACAGCTCATGTAAAAGAAGCATCCGTCGGAACACAACTTGGTCAGCGATATATATAAGCTTACAGCAGAACATACGTAAATTCGACACTGTCTTACTTCACTCAAACTGGAGCAGCTTACGACGAAAATACTTTAGCAAAATTCCAACAGACGTGAACGCGTTGAGTTGTGGGCCAAACACATGAAAATTTTCGGGAATTTCGGACGCCATTTCCTCCGCGCGACATCCGCAAAAATGCTCGCAGCGTGTACGCGCGTGTGCCGCAGGCTATGGCGCAATTTGTTCTAAAAATAGAATTATTGTCCCATATCATGGGGACAACCCTAATACTAGAAATGGCGCGCGCTTACGGTTTCCGTCCCCGATTATGGCTCCTGTCTGCAGAATATCCGAGGCCACCTTGATGGTTTTTCGTGGCTGGTAAAGAACCGGGCTTACTTCGGTTCAGCTCAAAACACTCAACTCCTTGAGATGTTTTTCGCAAGGACAGAATTGTTGGCCCTAACTGTCGTTGATTCTCTGGTCTCCGTGGCCAAAAAAGAGACCGAGATAGAACTAGGTCGTCCTCTGTAGCTGTGCGGGATTTTTACTCTCGACCGATACGAGCTCGCTTAAGTCGAACAGTTTCCTCATCTGCTCATTGTAAATTGGTTTCTTATGGACTACGCCGGCAATTATGCCTGTTTTCCTGAGGCCTTTAACAAATGCTCAAATAATTTATTTGCCTGGTCAGAGATAGTGGAAAACGGTTTGTTGTGCGGTGGCGTGCGAAGGAAACGGTCAATGGCGGCTCTTATGGATTTCGTGGATGAACTTTTGTAATACGTGCCATCTTTCTTCCTCGCAGAAGTGTAAAAACATTTCAAACAAACATTCAGTTGTTCTTTTGACATTTCTTACCTCGGTTTGGAAAATTTGATGCCACCAGGACTAGTAAGCCATTCTGTTAAGGTAAACATTGTTTTTGTTGCATAATCTTGATGAATGCGTAAAATCTCGACGGTCATATTTTCATTTTGCAACTTTTGAGGGAAACTTAACGTATACGTACCGTTAAATAATCTGATCTCGAACTTTGTGGCTTTTTTGTTGTTACTGGGACGGCATTGTCCATAATTTCCTGTATTTCTTCTGTAGATAGCTCACCGAATCTGCTTTTCTCATCCATTTTTTTGGCGACGAAACTTGGCTTCCCGCGAAAACGTTTATGCCGAGCGACATTTACCGCATTCATTTCCATATAACGTCAAACGCAGGTATACTGGCTGGTAACCGAGATCCAGTGAACCAATCAGAAAGCTACAATTGCATTATCCGAGGTTGAGAATTTAATAAATAAACAATAGCCTCCATTAGGCGTGAAATTATGCACGGATATTTGTTCGAGGACATTATCTGTTCCCAAAAAGCCAACAGTTTTCCAACATGCAGATAATGTCCAAGGCCAAATATCAGAGCACGTTTTCGCGCCAAATGGAGACTATTGTGTTTATTGTCCTTCAAATATTTTTTTGCCACATGCGCAGCTTGGAAAATTGGGGGATGTCACTCGGATATTCCCCAGTTTTAGCTGGGGGACATTCAGTCACGTGACTCGCTTAGACTAATCGCGCGCGAGATAACATACATGATGGGTTATAATCCGGGGTTTCTGTTGTAAATACTCCATATCTCATGAATTTAAATATCCTGTATCCCATTAATTCTGTTACCTATATATCCCGTATCCGGCGAAGAGCCCTGCTGGGGCCTCTGGAATCAGAATTAAGTTTTCAAAATTTGAGTACAATTGCTGCAAATCTTTTAAAATCTGAAAAGAAGTTTTTTTAGTGTGGAAATGGTATGAGTAAGATATCATATTAACCAGCTGGTTTGTTAACAGGGTGGCGAAAGTGATATTACTTCTTGTAGCCAGTTAATAATAAGTGGAATACTGGCGGCTCTTTTCCTATTATTCTTTGATATATCACTTCCATATTATTCAGGCTTGCAGTTTGTAAGACGGTGTCTTACAAGAGCCTAGTTGTAGCATGGTATCCAGGAGTCTTCCATAGATTAGGCTCGATTTCCATCCTTTTTGTGAGCGCGCGTTTCTTGCCCCAATCCACCCCGTTCTCCGGGAGGAGGATTAACAAGCGGACTCCCTAAACGGCTGGAATTCGAGCCTACAAGGAGAAGATCTTTTATAATTATTGTTGGGATACCAAGAGGAAGCTCACTGTTAAGAAAAAAAGTCTCGGATGTAATTTAACTTAGGTCGGAGAGTTTGATAATTCCGGTACTTATAAGGAGTCAAAAATGTCAATTGATCTCGCACTGTTGATTGAGGACACCGCAAATGAAGGAAAAGCATTGCAAATAGAACAGAGACACTTCCTGTTCAACCAGCACAACTGATTGTTGCCTGACCTGTAAATTTTTACGAGTTTATATGCACATTAAATCCTTTGTTAAACGACCCCACAAGCTCTGTAGCTTTGAAAACAATTGTTTTAAAATAAAGGTTGAAGCGTGGTCTCACTTCATGCCATGAGTATAAATGATATCATGACTGCATCAACATAATATGTTTTCACTTTGTTTACACAGGACTGTTCATTCAATAAGCTGTAGTCTGATACAGCGATCAAAGTCTCATTCCAGGGAAATATGAGAGTCATTGGTTCTGGAAAGTGTAACCGGTGGTTCTTCAAGTTTAATGGCAACGAATGCAGTGGGCCAATGACAGTCGAAGCTGTTGTGTACAACCATTGGCCATCATCTGCTGGGAATTCCAATCTGCTTCATCATCGATCATTTGAGGGATACTGTGAAAACATTCCACAGGGCACGGTTAGAGTGGAATTATGGGTAGGATCTTGTCCTAGTGGCCATACTTTGGGTGAAGCTTACACTGGATGGGAATCGGTGTCCCGGATAATGATTGAAGAATTGTCTAGGCCCCAGTCCTAATTGATCAGTTTTTATTATCGAGATCATTGCTGCTTTAGTTGCAATCCAGAACTGACATATTTGTGTGCTTGTGTGCTATTAGTGAAACTTGTTTAGCTACAGAAACAGTTAGAAGTAAGTAAATGTGACGAGTCTGCAGTAAACATTTTCTAAAATAGAAAATTCACGAAGCTTCATTTCTAGTTTGCACTGTAATTAATTAATAATGAGAAACGTAGTGCTTGCATTTAAGGCCAAGATTTAATTCTAAATAAAGATACTCCTTTAGGAATACGTTTGCCAGTTAAATCCATGTTCGCACAAAACTGATTTTGCTCGGTATGTTGGTTACTCTACAGGTTGCAGGTTTATTGCACTGATGTCTCACGGTTGTTTTTTGTTCAGTTCTCAATGTACCATGTAACTTTATAAGTGCTGTATTATTATAGTCATTTATTAGCACGGCTAGGAAGGCGTTATAAATTTGCTAGCGTCTTGTCGGTGAAACTTCGTAACGTCTTGTACTGAGTCTATAGAAATAGCTTTAAAGGAAGATACTGCGCTTGAAAATGGAATCGTTTTTCACCTATATTTTTAAGAATCATATAATCTTGCTGTGGTGTCTTCGACCCAATACACTAAACAACTCGGTTCATAACAACACGTGTTAATCGTTTGACAGCTCGAGACCACATGCTCGCTACAATATATCCCATAATAATAAAACAGTCACAATGAACATACGGGACGCTACACTTGCGGTGTTGTTTATGGCAATAAACAGCTTTAGATTAAAAAGCGAGAACACTTCTTCCTTGCCTTGTAACCTCTCCTTGTCGTAATTTTCGGTTCAGCTCACATGTTTGTGTTTGAAGTTTTTCCTCCTCTGGTCACGTAACGTGAGAATATACAGTGCATTTACGTCAATAAAGACGAGTACAATGAAGCCCTAAAAAACGCAATCATATCAACGGGATTGGTTCAGTGTATATCACTAAATTGTGACTCACGCGTTTATTCCTGTTGAAAATGTACTAAACAGAACTGGGCTATTTTATGGTAACTGAAAACAATCTTTTTCAGTTTCTATTTACATTTTACTATTCACCTAATCTGATGTTGGAGTGGAAGTATTAAAAGGGTAAATATATAAAGAAAACAAAGGTTGGAAGTCCAAAATATGGTCCTGGCGGCCTTGGTCACATTAACGAGGTGTTTGTTTTAACTCGGATTCTAGATACGAAATTGTTAGATCTTTTAAGCTTTTGCCGGGGCCAATGTGTTGGTCGTCTTTTAAAGAGACAGGGTGATCGTAAACCAAATTTTAACTTTTTATTTTCTTTGTCATTCCATGTAATTTTCCTGCCACCGATAAAAAACGCACAATTTGAACTGTAGAGAAATAGCAAACAAAGAATCAAACAATCAAACAAAACAGGTAACATTGCTACTGTTAGCAGCAGCCTGGACACGTTCTCTCTTTTCACAAAGTTATTATTACTTCTAAAAACACGCCACAACAAATCTATAGATTGTTTCTCCATTCTGGAATCTTTCTTTTTTCATTGAAACACAAAAAGATAAACAGTATTCTGTTTAATAGTATCTATAAAAACATTCTCGATCGCGATTGGTTCTTCGCGCGCCTAGTTGTCATGTAATTAGCGCCATCCCATAGAGCGGTTTTCAATTGAGTGTCGAAGTAATTAGGCAGTTACTTTGGTTTTGGTTTTGGTTTTACCATGGTTTGAGATTGGCTGAGTAGTCTAATGACGCTCTAATCGGTAAGTAATTGGTTTAGTTTTGGTTTTACGACACTCAATTGAAAACTGCTCTAGATGTTCAACTAGACGCTTGCTGCGTGTACCCAGCCGACAGTTGTTATACTGAGAAGCACAAGCTATATTGCAATTGAGATAAATGTTCTGCATTTGAAGTCGTACGAAATTCAATCGAATGGATGTGCTCAAGCTATTCTGCCTTTGATTGCATTTCTTGGAATCGATTAATAGCTTAATACTAGTTTGCAGGTCTTCAGGGAGTGAAATGAGTCAAGATCTTTATATCAGCCTATGAACGTTTCAGTCTATTTTCCTTAGCATTTGTCGTTGTTGCTGTTGTTTTTGCGTTTCCCAAGCAAGCGAGACATTTTGAATTTCAGATCGAGTTATGGCGGTGCCTGACATTGAGCTACGAACGCGTTTGGCGAAAAACATATACTTATCTCATGATTTTTAACCCATTCAGAAGTTAAAGTATTGAGAAAATTGCTTATGTAAATGCTTGTTTGCTCAATACAGATAATCAGTCGTCTACATAGCCGAAGTAAGTTCCAGATGTTTACACTGTTTTCCGGCCGCAATGTTGGTTTCCACGGAGGTACACCAACAAGGCGGCTCCATACTGTATGGGCTCTGTAAATTTGTGCAAAATATTTCGACGAATATCTGAGGTTTGGCAAAACGCACAGACTTAAAAATTAGCTAAGTGTCATCTTTATTAATCTCCTATAACATGACAGTTTCTTGACTTTATCCACTAAATGGTGTTCGAATAATTCTTTTATTGCATCAGGATTGCGTGACAGTGCAAGTAGAGAATTGTTTTGCTGGGGTCAACATTCATTAGTTTCTTTCAGCTTAAATGTACAATAATTCGCTACATGGGTTTCATTCTTGTAAAGACGCATAACTCTGTTAGAAGAAAATAACGAGAGAATATCGTTTAGTTCGAGATTTTAACTTTATTATACTTAACGAAGTTTCTCAGAACGTTTTACCTAGGTGTAATCGGACAGATACATTCGTAAACAAATTCTCAAACCTTTCTGCTCTTGTTGCTCAGACGTTCTTGAGTTCGTGCTGGGATTCTACTTGGTTCACGACCACGTCTAAAAATACGATGACGTTTCTAAGATGCTTTTTATCAAGTTGAAGAGTTGATAGACCCGGTTGATAGCTCCTTTGGTATAACATGATTCTTGATAAATTCACTCAAAATGTTCGCTCGAAATTTATCTCTCATAGGGCTTGCAGACCGACCCGTTCCGAAAACGCTTAACTTCCTTTAGTGTTGGTCTACCTCGAACGGCATGTTCGTTTGTATGTGATTTCATCGCCCGCGAAATCATGGAATACGTGCTAACTTTTCACGTCGACAACTTTTGTAAATTCCATGTGCTGCACGCATGCACAGGTGACGCATGTGCCTTAGAAACCAGACGGCGATTTTTGAATGAACGTGGAAAAAAAAAAAAAAAAAATGGAGCCGAAATTTAAACCCAGGCCTCACTACCTGGGTAATTACAGGTATCTAATTACAACTTTTTGTAATCGAATACCTGTAATTGGATACCTGCGCCCTTCGCACGGCAATTACATGAGCTTTTATTTTTTTATTTTATTTTTATTTTTTTCTTGTTGCGTGACGACTAGCGTGACATCATTTAATATGTGTTTATATCTGAATAGTGTATTTCCATTGGGTTTCGAGCACATCACGCGATCGATCCCTTCACGCTGCTGTTCGAACTTTTTTTATTTTTTTATTTTTTTTATTTTTTATTTTTTATTTTTAATGTTATTGCCTTACAGAACACAGAATAAATGATTACAGTACTAGATACTACTTGGGAATAACTACCTACAGAGCTGACATTAACTATTGTACCAGACGAAACTTATTATTCTTACAATACTATACTTACAATGTTCACACTAATAGTGTTTACAGCACCTTTTAATCCACAAAAATAAATCTAACACATTACAATAAAAAGAAAAAAAAACAAAAAACAATGAAGATGGTACAAAAGGGAAGAAAATGAAACAAGTGTTTCAAGTGTATTGTTAGGTTGATTACGTATAGCATTACTAGTATGTGAGAGCGAAGATAAAGAGCAGATTGCTGTGAAAAGCTTGTAGGTGACAGCGTATGTACGAGATGGTTGGCAAAGTTGAGAGCTGCAAACGCTTCAGAGGAAGTGATGCTATCTATCAGTAGGTATATATTCTGCAAGAGGTTCCCATTTTTCCATGTCGCCGCTTTTTGTCTCCAACTCGAGCCTTGATTTCAGAAAGCGTAGATAATGGTCATGAGCTTTTATGGCTACCTTTGAATGTCTATTGCAGGCTTTTAAACGAGAGCTTTACTGGCTTCTTTGCCTAAAAAAATGTTCTCAAAAGACTTTCAATTTCGAAATTTGCTATTGATACGATTGTCTCGAATTTTTCCTCATGGCGTAAGCAAATGCATGGATCCTGCTTTGGGTCAATACATCAAACTTCAAACCTATCAGGCGTCAGTCTAACTTAATATATTTTCCCTATTTCGTTTCCCTTTCTTTCTCACTAGCAAAAAATTAGTAACGTAATTTCTAGTTAAATTCCATTTTAGAACTTCAAAGAAAACCACTGAAGTAAAGTCTTAACAATGTAATTGGTGTAAAATGGTATGTTTTATTGGCAGGGCCATTTAACACACGGCCTCTTCCGTCTTTGCGCATCTCGCCTTTAGGTCTGATTCCTAAGAAAACGCCTGGAGAATATCGCTGAATTCATCACCTGTCTTTTCCATTTGGTAAATCTGTTAAGTCTCACATTCCTAAAATCACGTCTAGCGTTCATTACGCATCAATAGACGATGCTGTCAGATTAATACGGCGCACAGGCAGGGGCTGCGCGTTAGCCAAAACAGACATGAAAAACGCTTTTCGCTTAATCCCGGTTTCACCAACCGATTATGATCTGTTAGGAATGTTTTGGGAGAATCAATTCTATAATGATCGATGCCTCCCTATGGGGTGTGCAAGCTCCTGTAAGATTTTTGAAACATTCAGTTCAGCTTTAGAGTGGATTGCCCGACATAAATTAGGAATTCCGGGCATTTTGCATATCTTAGATGATTTCCTTATTATTGAGCCCGACCATTCGACTTGCTCCAATAGCCTCTCTA